>NC_135232.1:696549477-697149477 GCF_051348905.1 Ranitomeya variabilis | reverse complement strand
TGTTTGATGATAGTCAGATGAGTCCACCTGCATACATGGTACTCAATAAAAACGTCCTCTGTTTCTTCCATACTTAGGGTACCGTCACACATTGAAATTTTCATCGCTGCGACGGCACGATTCGTGACGTCGCAGCGTCGTATAATCATCGCTCCAGCGTCGTAGACTGCGGTCACACGTTGCAATCACGGCGCTGGAGCGATGCCGAAGTCCCCAGGTAACCAGGGTAAACATCGGGTAACTAAGCGCAGGGCCGCGCTTAGTAACCCGATGTTTACCCTGGTTACCAGCGTAAATGTAAAAAAACAAACAGTACATACTCACCCGTCGGTGTCCTTCAGGTCCCTTGCCGTCTGCTTCCTGCTCTGAGTGCAGCCGTACAGTGAGAGCAGAGCGCAGCACCGCTGTGATCTGCTCTCACTTTCCGGCCGGCACTCAGAGCAGGAAGCAGACGGCAAGGGACCTGAAGGACACCGACGGGTGAGCATGTACGGTTTGTTTTTTTACGTTTACGCTTGTAACCAGGGTAAACATCGGGTTACTAAGCGCGGCCCTGCGCTTAGTTACCCGATGTTTACCCTGGTTACAAGCGAAGACATCGCTGGATCGCTGTCACACACAACGATCCAGCGATGTCAGCGGGTGATCAAGCGACGAAAGAAAGTTCCAAACGATCTGCTACGACGTACGATTCTCAGCAGGGTGTCTGATCGCAGTAGCGTGTCAGACACAGCGATATCGTAACGATATCGCTAGAACGTCACGAATCGTACCGTCGTAGCGATGGAAATTTCAATGTGTGACAGTACCCTTACACCATGTTCCCGTACTGCCTGGACTCATTAAATGTAAATTTTAGTTCAGCTCCATCAAGGGCTGATCATCTATGCGTGACCTACTCCAAGTGGGTGCATAAAATACAGTTGTCACCCACTTAAGGGAACGTATTGAAGAGGGGACAATAGTTTTCCCAACTTAGGTTGCTTTCACACATCTCTGTTTGGACTGAGACCAACTGCTGTTGAGTTTGGGTTAGCAAATCTCTTTTTTTTTTTAATCAGATATTTTTATTAAACAGTAAGGGTAATACATGGAAATTACGTTACTGTAAGCAGTACACATATGTATTTTACTTTTTAAGAAATTTTTAAACCCCAAACCCAACTCCCACATCCCCTCCCCTCCAACCTTAGAGACCTGACAAAAACCACCCCAGTTTGCTACATCGTACATAGTTATACAAGAAAAGGAAGATGACTTGTCGGTATTGCCCTCGAGAGGGCAGAGAACCCAGGAACAGAAACAGAGTCACTTAAATCACGTTGATTCGAGCCACGGATTCCACAACCTACTGAAAAGGTCCATCTTGTTTCTCTTAAGGTAAATGCTCCTCTCCAGAGAGATAATGTGATCCACTTGCGTCATAAAGTCTCTTCTCGTTGGTGGCTCTTCCCTAATCCAGAACTTGGCAATCAGCTTTCGCGCAATAAACAGCAATCTAGCAATAACCATTTTGTACAGATTATCAGTTACAATCTCCTCTACGTAGCCCAAAACACATACCAAAGGGTCCCGTGGCATAGAGCAGTTATATGTCAATCCCACCTTATTCAGTACCACAATCCAAAAGGAGGACAGCCTGGGGCATTGCCACATCATATGGAGGATGCCCGCCTCGGATTGTGAGCACCTAGGGCATTCCGAATTAGGTCTCAGACCAGCTTTGAATAACATGTCCGGAGTTCTGTAAGCCCTATGGATAACAAATAATTGTGACAACCTCCCAGGCTCACTCATCGAGATCTTGGGCACATACTCCAATATTGAGTCCCAACAATCGTTGTCAATCACCCCCACGTCAGCCTCCCATTTCGCCCTGGCTCTAATAGGGTGCCCCTCTAAGAAAGAGAATAGAAGAAATTTGTATATACCCGAGATCACCCCCTTCGTGCCTCCCCCCGTAAGAATAAAATCCAGCATGAGATCAACCTGAATCTCCACAGGCCCTCTCTTAGGGTACCGTCTCACAGTGGCACTTTGGTCGCTACGACCGTGACGCTCCAGCGTCGCTCCAATATCGCTCCAGCGTCGTAGACAGCGGTCACACTTCGCAATGCACGACGCTGGAGCGATAATTTCATGACGTATTTGCGATGTGGAAGCCGTTGGTTACTGTGCGCACATCGTATACAACCTTTGTTACACGATACGATCATGCCGCCACAGTGGGACACTTGACGACGAAAGAAAGTTTCAAACGATCTGCTACGACGTACGATTCTCAGCGGGGTCACTGATCGTAGTAGCGTGTCAGACACAGCAATATCGTATGGATATCGCTGGAACGTCACGGATCGTGCCGTCGTAGCGACCAAAGTGCCACTGTGAGACAGTACCCTTACACTGTGCCTGATATGCATGTGAAATGCAGCTATACTGATACAACTCAGAGTTTGGCAGTAGAAATTCTTCCTGCAATGCCTCGAAGTTCCTAATCCTACCCTGATGTAATATTTGACTTATCAGAGATATGCCTGCCTCCCTCCAGACATGAAATCCCGCCATCTGTCTAAACTCTGGTAGGAAGTAGTTATTCCAAATAGGTGAGAATCTAGCGAGAGCCCTCACTCCCCTAATTACCTTTACTGTGTCCCAAACGTTGTGAATAAGCCTAATAGTGCAGAATTTAGAGCCCATTTCACGAAAATGCCCACCCTCCAGGCCATCACTCAATACCCTTGACCCAATGAGCGTCCTCAGGCTACATGGTATCCGCTCCCCACCCGAATCCACACCCCATCCCCTAAGGTGCTGACACTGTGATGCCAAAAAGTATAGCCACGGATTAGGTAGTGCTACCCCCCCTCCGTCTTTGGCCTTTGTAGAATTTCTTGTTTAAATCTGGGGCTTTTCCCTCCCCAGATCAGCTCGCCAAACAAGGATCTGATCCTCTGAAATCTGCTCCTTGATATCCATACAGGAGAGTTGTGTAGCACGTAAAGGAGTTGCGGCATCACAATCATCTTTATAAGGTTTACCCTACCGATCACCGATAAGTGTAGCTTTTTCCACGCCTGGACTTTAGTGCGTATCCTTCGCAAAAGTGGTGCCAAATTCAGCTCCTCAAAACCAGTCAAAGGGAGAGCAATCTGGATCCCCAGATATTTAAATTTATCAACTGACCGCAACCTTGTAGAAGAGTCCAACATCTCGCTGTCTCCATATTCCCCATCAATCATCATATTGGATTTGTCCCAATTAATTCTTAGGCCCGAACAACTCCCAAATTCCTCAATGATGGCCTCCGCCCCAACCAGGGTCCCCTCAGAGTCCTCCAAGAAGAGCAAAATATCATCAGCGTATAACGCCACTTTTTCTTCTAAATTCCCGTATATGAAACCTCTCACCTCCCGGGATCCTCTAATTTTTGCAGCAAGGGGCTCCACCGCCAAGGCGAAGAGCAGTGGGGACAAAGGACAGCCCTGTCTAGTGCCCCTAGACAAAGAAAAGGTCTCAGAAAAAGCATTATTCACTCTAATTTTGGCCACTGGAGAGGAGTACAATAGCCGCACCCATGAAATGAATTTAGGTCCAAACCCCATTTGTTCCAGTACCGACCACAGGTAGCTCCACTCCACGCAATCAAAAGCCTTGTGGGCATCCAAGGAAACCACAACCCGTTTGCCGACATTGTCGGAAGGAATTTGCAAATTTAAAAACAACCGTCTCAGGTTGAGTGCCGTTGATTTGTTGGGCATAAAGCCTGTTTGATCAGGGTGAACCAGTTTGTCAATCACCCTAGTCAACCTATTTGCCAAGGCCTTTGCCAAAATCTTTATGTCGGCCGACAGCTGTGAGATTGGTCTATAAGATTCCGGTAGCTGTGGGTCCTTGTCGGCTTTAGGGATAACCACCACAACAGCCTCTCTCATTGACAAAGGTAGCTCCCCTCTTTCCAGCGAACCATTGCACACCCCTACCAGATTGGCCAACAGAGTATCTTTCAAAATCTTATAAATCTCAGCTGGAATACCGTCTGCCCCCGGAGCCTTACCCCCAGCTATGCCCGCTAAAGCCGCCCCCAATTCTTCCTCCCCTATCGGCTCCTCCAACGACTCACATTCCTCCCTACTCAACCTGGGCAGACCAATCCCCTCCAAGTACATGGTCATATCCTCAGACCCCCTCCCCACGCTAGAAGTATATAATTTACCATAGAATTTTCTAAACACTTCCAGAATTTGCTCCCCCCCGAGTAACCAACGTCCCGTCCTCCGTTTTTATGGAGTAGACATGCGAGGAGCCTCTCTGTGCAGATGCCACCACAGAGAGTAAGTGTCCCACCTTTTCCCCCTTCTGAATAGAAAGTTTCTTTTTGAAAAGCCCGCGACTTCTCCGCTTTTCTCAAATATAACTGGTTAACCTCCTGCTGAGCTACCCTCATACGGCTCTGAGACTCCTTAGTGCTGTGGGCCCCCAATGCAGCCTCAGCTGCCTTCAGTTCTTCCAAAACAGCTTGATCCTGTGCTCTGGTCCTTGTCTTATGTCTTGAGATATCACGAAACAGAATACCCCTTAAATACGCCTTCATAGTGTCCCAAACTACATGACTTTCTGCACTCCCTTCATTGATCCTAAAAAACTCCTCTCTGTTCCCACCCTTTCCATATCCAAAAGTTGTATCGAGGAGGGGTGAAATTTCCAACCCATCCTCCCCGATCCAACCTGACCTGATAATTTCAGAGAGACCTGAACTGGGCTATGATCTGATAAAATCCTAGGACTATATTCCACCCCACTTAACAGTTCGTTCATCCCGTCATTACCCAAGGCTACATCGATTCGTGACATAGATCCATACGTAGTCGTGTAGCAGGAGTAAGAATATGTATTAACATTGCGAACCCGCCATAAGTCAATCCAACCTATTTCTCTAAGATAATTTCCAAAAGGAGTGTCATTGCCGTCCCTGCGCAGCGAGGCGTGATTACTCTTGTCCCAGTGGTCATCAGCTATATTGTTCACATCTCCCACAACTAGAAGGGGAACCCCTTCCCATCCTCTCATAGACTCCAATATGTCCTGAATTTTCTTACCAGAATATGGCGGGGGTATATATAATGAAACAATGCAAATCAAACGATTAAAGATTTTACACACTAAAAAAACATACTGACCGTCCTTATCAATTTTAACCTCTATTTCCTCAAATGGAGTATTTGTATGGATTAAAACTGACACCCCCCTTGCGTAATTAGAGAACGTCGAGTGATACGCCTTGCTCACCCATCGCTTCTGTAACATATCAACTTTTTCTTCCACTAAGTGGGTTTCTTGCAGGCAAATCACCGAGGGCCTCTGTTTCAGCAGGTACTGAAATATTGCCGCCCGTTTAGTAGCGTCTGCTAACCCCCTGACATTCCAACTTATAATATTAACGTCCCCTCCCATTTCCTTAAAGAAAAATAACATGTGAGAACAGTCTCCCCCAGGTCTCCACCAATACCCGCCTCCCCCCTCCCTCCCCCACAACCAAACCATCCTCCCCCATCTGAAACTCAACAAAATTCAAATAGAACAAACTTTCTTTCTCTATGTGATAACTGAGAGCGCTTGGTACAACCTAGAACTATGCCCTTTACCATCCATCTCTCCCCCTCCCACCGCGACCAATATGAACTATTCATTGCGCCGCCGAACACAATACTTTAACTTTGGGGTGCATTCTGCCAGAAAACACAAAGCACGTTCAAAGACCAGAGAGAGGCAGAACCAGTGAAATTACGAATCCTCAGTTTCAGACTCAACGGTTCCGATCCGTGCCAATTTTCTTGGCATTAATATCCAGCCAATGCATAGCCTCCTCCGGACTCTGGAAAAAATGGACACGATCCAGCGCTACCACCCTGAGCTTAGCCGGGTAGAGCATCGAATATTTTAGGTCCAGTTCTCGGAGCCGTCGCTTGACTTCACCAAACTTCATTCTAAGTTTTTGCACCGATGCCAAATAGTCCGGATAAATGGAGATCCGATTTCCGTTTATGCTCAGGCCTTCACTGATCCTGGCCTTCCTTAATAGGGTTTCCCGATCCCGGTAGTCCAAGATTTTTGCCAATATAGCTCGAGGGGGAGAGCCGGGTGGCAGGGGCCGAGTGGGGACTCTATGAGCCCTCTCCACCGAGAAGTGATTTGTGAGGCCGTCACCTCCCACCGAGTTCTTAAGCCATGCCTCAATATATTCAGTGGGATTATTCCCCTCCACCTTCTCCGGCACCCCAATTATTCTTAAATTATTCCTGCGGGAACGGTTTTCCAAGTCATCTGTTTTAAATTCCAATTCTGCAATACGTTGAATGTATTTCTTTTCTCTTTTTAACAGTTCGTTTGTCTGATCCTCCACACTGCCCACACGTTCCTCCACCACCTCCACTCTCTTCTCCACCTTGCGCATAGCAGAGTTAAGGGACTTCATTTCAACTTTTAAATCATCCACCCTTATGTTCAGCGCAGCCAGGGCAGATTTGCAGTGTATAACAACAGAGAAAATGTCTTGCAGTGTTGGCTCCCCCATGTTTAAGTGCTGCACACCATCAGAATCATTAGTCAGCACTGGGCTGGCAGCAGGAGTCACATTATCAGCGCTGTGCACTTCCTGCACCCTTCCTGGGGAAAGTTGTTCCTCCCCCACACTGGGAATGTCCTCCCCTCCTCTCCTCTGCCTTTGCGGGGTCTCCTTCTCTCCAAGCCCCTCAGGATCCAGCAGCAGGGCACCCCCCTCCTCCGTGTGGGCAAACCACTCCAGCCGTGCGATTACCTCCAGCGGTATGAAGCGCTGGCTCTGGCCGCCTCCTCCTTGGCAACGGCGCCATCTTGGATTTTCGCGCCTGCCGCAGGCACCGACTGTTTTCGGCGTGGCATCGCCGCTTCTCACCGCCCGTTACCACCGGTGTCTTCCTCCGCACGCAGGGGTCCTGCGGTGCCTCTCTGCCCAGTTTCGGTGTTCGGCGGTGCCTTCCAGGGTGAGTTATAGGAGCGGTGCGGGGAGAGAGAGCCGTCGCACGTCCGCTCACATCGCTCGCTAGGCCACGCCCCGTTAGCAAATCTCTTGACCCAAACTCAACAGCTGCATAAACATGCATGAACATTTCAAGTTTGATCAGAAGACCAGCGGCTGGTCTGAAAATTGCGGTGCAGGTATGGACAGTGAAACTAGTCTGCTTTTATACTAACCCAAAGAGTCCACCACCAAGCTGCTGGACCATGGTAATTGAAGCCCAAGAACTGTGGAAGCCCACAGTAGTATTTAGTTTCATGAGCACTTTACACAATAGCAGCATAAACTTGCTTTCTATGATGTTGTTGGGAAACAATCAGTAATGACTTAAGTACTGCTAACTAAAATGTAAGCAATTCTGCAACTAGACAGTCATATATTCCATTTCCCAGTATACAGATATAGTTTCACCACCGAGCCCTAGGTGCAAATCACCCTCTAAAGCTATAGATGAAAAGGTCATACGGATGCCTCCTCTCAGACACTGTATTAAGGGCTTGGATAAAGATCAGCTCTGCGCACAAACAACAACATGATATTACTAGCGCTGGAATGTGCTGAATTATATTAACATGCTGTCAAGTTAAAAAAAGGCAATGTAGATATTCGCTTCACATCCTACCCGTGAGCTCTGTGTGTTTGGACACAACCTACCTCTGTGTAATTCCTCCTGTAAGCATAGGAGAGCAATGATTTCCTAATTCCAAGTAGAAGAACTTGTCTTATCAGATCAGGGTGGATCCTCCGTCAGGGCGGAGTATTTACAGCATTACTACTGATAGATGTACATGTGGTTAAGTTATTATTGGTGGAAGAGCCTGGAATTTCCCCACCTTGTATTGTCACCTATCGTACCACTTAATAGCAAGGAGCTCTGGAAGTAAAATTAAATTTTTCGAAACAGAAAACTGAAATACAATCTTTGCTAACTCCTTGGAGAGTCTATTGGGTCTGCAGGCTGTCCGGGGATGGGGGGGGTCTGTGGGCTGTCCGTGTGTGTGCGCGCACGCGCGCGCACACAGGCATCATCCGATGGGACTACAAGTCCCATCGGGCTATGCCTGCTACAGTGACAGGGATTGACACATTAGCCAATGATGGGACAGTAGTAGTCCCATGATCCGGCTAATGTGTTGAATGTAAAAGAAAAAACAAAACAAAAAAGCCACATACACACATATACAGTACATACAACATACAGTACATGCTACATATGACATACAGACCATACTACATATAACAAACATATAACATACAGTACTTACAACATTTGACATACAAAATATGACAGTACATACAACATAAAGTACATATGACAGAGTACATATTCACCAATCACCTTGATCCCGAAGCCCTTGCTCACCTGTAAAAATAATATTAAAATAATAAACAATATACTCCCTGTGTCCGCAGATAACCAATTAATACGAGTTTCCCACGACGATCTCCCGTGGAGAGCTGCAGCATCAGCAGATGCGACCGCTCTCCAGGGGCACTGGGATACAATGACAGAAGGTATCCTTCCGCACTGTATCCCTCCACCGCTGTGAGAAATAGTTCCTACTCTCACTTGTGGCTCTGCTGTGTTGGAAATTTCCCACGCAGCCTTGCCATAAAGTGAGACCAATGAACTTATGTAACCTCTTCAGTGATGCACTGCAGGGCAGGAGCCATTGTCTCCTGTCAGTGTGTCACTGGAGGCCTATAGAGCAGTGACATCACCCGATGTCACTGTTCTATAGGGGAGATCGTCGTGGGACACTCGTTATTAATTGGACTACGGCGGAAAGGGAGTATACGGTTGGTTTATTATTTTTAATTTTTTGCAGGCGATCGAGTTATAGCAAGTATGGTGAAATTAGGAATATTAAAATACTTTTTTCTGGCTGTGTCTTTTTTTTTTAAACTCTTTCACTACTATAAGATTTGTAATAGATAGGCGTCTTATTGACGCCTCTCCATTATTAACCGGGCTTAATGTCACCTTACAATAGCATCTTATACATGTGCCATTTCTGGGGCGGCTAGTATTTGTAGCGGAGGGGGGAAGAGTAAACATCCATGGCCCCTGTCTATGCTAATAATAGCAGCCCGCAGCTGTCTGCTTCGCCTTTCTGGCTATTAAATATAGCAGGAGCCCACGTCATTTTTTTTTTTTTGGGGGGGGGGGTCCCCCTATTTTAAATAGCCAGTAAAGGCTACGCAGACAGCTGCAGGCTGATATTCATAGCCTGGGAAGGAGCCATGGGTATTACCCCGTTTCCAGGCTACAAATACTGGCCCCCGGCTTTCCCACTCTGGCGCAGAAAATTGCGGGGGAGTCCACGCCATTTTTTTTCCGTTTTTTTTTTTTTAAATTAAACATGCTCATTAATCATCATCGGCCTTGCTATTATATATCTATGGATATATCTATAGATATATCCATAGTTATATCTATAGATATATCTATAGATATATTTATAGATATATTTATAGATATATTTATAGATAGAATTCCAAGAAAGAGGCAGCACTCCATTGTTTCAGTGGGAAAATGTGCAGGATTTTAATCAACCCACATGTCTGGGCGACGTTTCGGCTACAAATGAGCCTTTCCCTTGATAAAGCGATGTAGTGAACACGCGAAACGCGCGTCGGGGTCATCCAACACCAGGCCCGGGGGTCTTTTTGCTTCTAAGAAGAAAAACAGAAAAATATTTCAGCTCACCCTTCAGGAAACATTTCCTCATAGTCCTTGCAAGATCCGAGCACGGAAAGAGCTGCTGCCCCAGCTCTCCTGAAGTAATGTATTTGAAGAGAAGATCCAGCTCAGAAAGTATTTAAAGATAAAAAATTATTTATTCCAAAACTTATTAAAAATGGAAACACTGCATGTCAAAATCAGCGGAAAACATATTTACAGAGGGACATCCATGAAATAGCTGAACGCTATAGCTGAATAGCTGTGGACTAAGAACACCGAGAGTGTTCGAAACGCGTTCAGCTATTTCCTGGATGTCCTCTGTAAATATGTTTTTCGCTGATTTTGACATGCAGTGTTTCCATTTTTAATAATTTTTGGAATAAATAATTTTTTATCTTTAAATACTTTCTGAGCTGGATCTTCTCTTTTTGCTTCTGCCCCTGGTAAGTTTCTTTCCCTCCCTAGGACTTCAGTTGAATATTGTCACTTTGACATTTCCTCTGAGAGGGGTTTTCTTGCCATTTCCATATGCTATTGCACAAGCACTTTAGATGAACATTGGGTCATTCCATGTCAAGTGGACCAGTGGTCCCCACTCGACCTTCTCCGATTTTGCTGAAAATTTATAAGGATGTACATGTATGTTTGAAAAGAGGTTCTGTAAATTTTTAGGGCCAGATCTCAAATACATTGGGCACTGTTGACCTTTCACTGGAGGTTCCACCAAGCCTGCGGCTTCAGCTAATAAGAGGATTTTGCAAACTTTGGCACATAGCCATTAGAGTTCTATACTGGCTTTGATGCTGAAATTTGGCATACTAGCTCAACTTTTGCTGCTAAACACGATAAAATTACCGGCTATGACAAAACAATATTTCGGCCGCAATTTTGTGTCAAAGTAGCTTGAAAAACGCGTCGCATAAAATTTATGCCAAACTTTGCCCATATATAACTCAAGACCAAAAACCAATAGTAACTGGTGCTTTGCCCTGTACACCAAACATCTACATGACTTTGCATTGCTGCAATATCACGGTCAAAGCATATGTATTTGTGGAAATATTCACACCCACATATGATGAAAAACTTAAAAAAAACGAATTTTACCTATTTTTAGGTCAAATTTCTCAAAAAGGGTACCTGTTATGATTGAACTGGTGGTTAGGAGCACTAGAAATGACCAGATGAGCAAACTAGTAATACAGGACGAGCTCTGGGAAGTGGGAGCTCTGCTGACCGCAAGCCCTAATCCTATCACAACAACTAGAAAAAGCCGTGGAGCGTTCCTGATTCTGCCTAGACGCCTCTTCACAGCCCAAGAGCTAACTACCCGTAAAGATAGAAAATACAGCCTACCTTGCCTCAGAGAAATCCCCCAAAGAAATAGGCAGCCCCCACATATATTGACTGTGAGTTAAGATGGAAGTCACAAACACAGAAATGAAACAGGTTTCAGCATAGGAGGCCAGGCTTAACTAAACAGACTGAGGATAGAAAAGGTATCTTTGCGGTCAGCATAAAACACTAACAAAAAACCATGCAGTGGGCAAAAGAAACCACCACACCGACTCACGGCGCGGTGGTGCCACTCTGCATCCCAGAGCTTCCAGCTAACAGAACAAAATCATGATAGCAAGCTGGACAAAAAACAATGATAACAAATAAGCTAGCAGAAACTTAGCTTTTGCTGAAGTAGACAGGTCATCTGAAAGATCCAAGAGAACTGAACCGGTACTAGGACATTGACAGCTGGCATCAAGTAACGATCTGAGTGGAGTTAAATATAGCAGCCAGCCAAGGCCTCAACGAGATCAGCTGGAGAATGAATCTCAGAACCAGCAGCTCCACTCACAGCCACCAGAGGGAGTCCATGAACAGAACTCGCCGAAGTACCATTCATAACGACAGGAGGGAGCTCGAGAACAGAATTCACAACAGGTACCCCTAAAGTATATTAATTCTGATATCATTAGAAAGAGCACATTTTTCTCTACAAGGATCATTGGGTTTTTTTTTGGAGTCTATCAGTTTAAGAAATGAAAAATGCCACTGAACGTGGTGTTATTTATTAATACGCAATGAATGGTAACTGCACTATTCAAACCCTTGCGTTGGTCCATGGTGGTTATACCACAACCAATTCCCTAAGAATTGGTACTATAATCCTATTAAGAGTTGTAATAATGCTGTCTATCGAGAATTGGCAGCCCCATCGCCTAGGAGCCATGGCCGACAGCCGTGCAAGGCGAGCCTCGGGTGGTCTCTTTATCGCAGGTTCCAAAGCCTGAGGGTGGGTGTCTTTGCCTAGGATCCCAAGCTTAATATTGGGTATCTTTTGTTGGTTCCCAAGCCATAATGTTCAGTCTAAGTGGTCTGGAAGTGTTGCTGAATTTGCAACATAATCGGTTCAGAGAAGCTGTATTGTCGGCCCATTGCTGTTGCAGCGGTGCTGAAATTATTGCAATGATTGACTGCTCGGAATCCAGCATGTATCATTTCTCACAGGCCAGTGAAAGAAGTTAGCTGGTCCATGAGGATGCATAAAATTTATTAATGCATCATGCTTGTCGACTGAAATTTCAGAAATATTTCCAATCCACCAGTTCCTATCGTAAATGCAGGCAATGTATTGCCCTGGCTGGAGGTTAGCAATTGGCACAAAAGGCATTTCTGATCTGACAGATCTATCTACATGGGCAATGAAAGATGATGGGTCATTTGACACCCTTGAAATGCAAATCTTTTTGTCATCAATTGGCACAAACTGGTGATTTTCTCTTGTTCCAGCAATCGTATGTCCATCTTTGAACCTTTCCTCTTTAACTACCCGTATTTCGTCAATTTTTTCTTTTGGAACAAAAAAAAAAAACTTGATTCCATGCAGTTGCTCGTTGCAAAAGTTGAATAAATCCACCGGGGTCAGTATTTGGTTTTCAGTTGGGCTTTGAAGACTGGCACGAGCTGCCAACCTCTTTGCTGTCCCTCCAATCCCATCACAGGGCGACTTTCCATGACTGGTACCAAAAAAATTCCATTCAGCGCGGATATTGAAATCAGCATTGTGGTGGCACAAGTAGAGAAAATTTTTGAAATTTTTGTACTGGGCTGCAGATCCATCGCTGAAGTAGTGGATATGACAAATCCCATAGATTAGTCTTGAGATACTCCACAATTACTGTTAAGAAAGTGTGGACTGCAACTGTGTCATGTCGTGAGCAATCACTGATTATGCACAAGCTGATGTTCTGCGCAGCTTCACCATTTAACTCCTTGAAGTAAATTACAAATGGGTGTACTGTAGCTTGACTATTTTCCCAGTGGAAACCTTGAATGGCATCTTGAACAATAAATGAGTAATTTTCAGCAAAGTCCATAAGGATCACAAGCTCTCCAGGTCTCAGATTTTCCTTCAACGATTTCAGATATCAACTTTGATGCTTGGCGATGTAGTGATGGCTACAAAGTTTAGAAATTTTCAAAACCAATTCTTCAATGAAATCTTCTATAGTCAGTTGTTTCGTATCAAGCGAAGGTCTCGATCAGTGTGAATCCATTGTTTGAACTCAATAATATCTTCAGGGTCACTGTTGACAAACACATTGACTAGAAATTCTTTTAAAACTTCAGGACCCGGGCATTTATCACAACGGCCAAGCATACAGTCCTTGGATTCAATTCCACAGACCATTTTGCATACAGTTAGGTCCATATGTATTTGGACAGAGACAACATTTTTCTAATTTTGGTTACAGACATTACCACAATGAATTTTAAACAAAACAATTCAGATGCAGTTGAAGTTCAGACTTTCAGCTTTCATTTGAGGGTATCCACATTAAAATTGGATGAAGGGTTTAGGAGTTTCAGCTCCTTAACATGTGCCACCCTGTTTTTAAAGGGACCAAAAGTAATTGGACAGATTCAATAATTTTAAATAAAATGTTCATTTTTAGTACTTGGTTGAAAACCCTTTGTTGGCAATGACTTCCTGAAGTCTTGAACTCATGGACATCACCAGACGCTGTGCTTCATCCTTTCTGATGCTCTGCCAGGCCTTCACTGCGGTGGTTTTCAGTTGCTGTTTGTTTGTGGGCCATTCTGTCTGAAGTTTAGCCTTTAACAAGTGAAATGCATGCTCAATTGGGCTGAGATCAGGTGAATGACTTGGCCATTCAAGAATATTCCACTTCTTTGCTTTAATAAACTCCTGGGTTGCTTTGGCTTTATGTTTTGGGTCATTGTCCATCTGTAGTATGAAACGACGACCAATCAGTTTGGCGGCATTTGGCTGGATCTGAGCACACAGTATGGCTCTGAATACCTCAGAATTCATTCGGCTGCTTCTGTCCTGTGTCATATCATCAATAAACACTAGTGACCCAGTGCCACTGGCAGCCATGCATGCCCAAGCCATCACACTGCCTCCGCCATGTTTTACAGATGATGTGGTATGCTTTGGTTCATGAGCTGTACCACGCCTTCGCCATACTTTTCTCTTTCCATCATTCTGGTAGAGGTTGATCTTGGTTTCATCTGTCCAAAGAATGTTCTTCCAGAACTGTGCTGGGTTTTTTAGATGTTTTTTAGCAAAGTCCAGTCTAGCCTTTTTATTCTTGATGCTTATGATTGGCTTGCACCGTGCAGTGAACCCTCTTGTATTTACTTTCATGCAGTCTTCTCTTTCTGGTAGATTTGGATATTGATATGCCTACCTCCTGGAGAGTTGTTCACTTGGTTGGCTGTTGTGAAGGGGTTTCTCTTCACCATGGAGATTATTCTGCGATCATCCACCACTGTTGTCTTCCGTGGGCGCCCAGGTCTTTTTGCATTGATGAGTTCACCAGTGCTTGCTTTCTTGCTCAGGATTTACCAAACTGTAGATTTTGCCACTCCTAATATTGTAGCAATTTCTCGGATGGGTTTTTTCTGTTTTCGCAGCTTAAGGATGGCTTGTTTCACCTACATGGAGAGCTCCTTTGACCGCATGTTTACTTCACAGCAAAACCTTCCAAATGCAAGCACCACACCTCAAATCAACTCCAGGCCTTTTATCTGCTTAATTGAGAATGACATAACGAAGGGATTGCCCACACCTATCCATGAAATAGCCTTGGAGTCAATTGTCCAATTACTTTTGGTCCCTTTAAAAACAGGGTGGCACATGTTAAGGAGCTGAAACTCCTAAACCCTTCATCCAATTTTAATGTGGATACCCTCAAATGAAAGCTGAAAGTCTGAACTTCAACTGCATCTGAATTGTTTTGTTTAAAATTCATTGTGGTAATGTCTATAACTAAAATTAGAAAAATGTTGTCTCTGTCCAAATATATATGGACCTAACTGTATGAGCTCTTTGTAGTCATCATTGATTGGGCATGCTGCAAGCATTAGTTTGACATTTTGGTGAATGGTACACACAAACAGAATGTGTTCCAGCAGATCCAACGGTTACGCACCACTTTGGCCGAAGCTCACACAACTTGGAAAATCCAATTTCAGGGCCATTCCGATCCCGATAGGCAACAAACATTTCCCTCATATTGCTCAGTAATAGTCGCTTTTGCATGTGCTTTTTTTCTCCTGCTATTCGCACTGATATAGTCTTTTTTACCAGGGCACATTCGACTGAATTCATCATCCTCAAAAAATGCCTGCACTTTTTTCTTCACTTCCTCGGAAACTTTCTTCCCACACTTGATTCTAGGTAAGGCTAAAATCCCATGTTCACATTTAAGCTTTCGAGCTTGTTTGACCATTCGTTCAGAGACACCGAATTCGTCTGATATAGCCTTAATGGACCAACTTTTAGGTGCCAATGTCAAGATTTGGACCTTTTTGGACAGCAATGGGCCGACAATACAGCTTCTCTGAACCGATTATGTTGCAAATTCAGCAACACTTCCAGACCACTTAGACTGAACATTATGGCTTGTGAACCAACAAAAGATACCCAATATTAGGCTTGGGATCCTAGGCAAAGACACCCACCCTCAGGCTTCGGAACCTGCGATAAAGAGACCGCCCGAGGCTCGCCTTGCACGGCTATCGGCCATGGCTCCTAGGCGATGGGGCTGCCAATTCTCGAAAGACAGCATTATTACAATTCTTAATAGGATTATAATACCAATTCTTAGGGAATTGGTTGTGGTATAACCACCATGGACCAACGCAAGGGTTTGAATAGTGCAGTTACCATTCATTGCGTATTAATAAATAACACCATGTTCAGTGGCATTTTTCATTTCTTAAACTGAGAGACTCCAAAAAAAACACCAATGATCCTTGTAGAGAACAATGTGCTCTTTCTAATAATATCAGAATTAATATATTTTAGGGGTACCCTTTTTGAGAAATTTGACCTAAAAATAGGTAAAATTCGTTTTTTTTAAGTTTTTCATCATATGTGGGTGTGAATATTTCCACAAATACATATGCTTTGACCGTGATATTGCAGCAATGCAAAGTCATGTAGATGTTTGGTGTACAGGGCAAAGCACCAGTTACTATTGGTTTTTGGTCTTGAGTTATATATGGGCAAAGTTTGGCATAAATTTTATGCAACGCGTTTTTCAAGCTACTTTGACACAAAATTGCGGCCGAAATATTGTTTTGTCATAGCCGGTAATAATTTTATCGTGTTTAGCAGCAAAAGTTGAGCTAGTATGCCAAATTTCAGCATCATAGCCAGTATAGAACTCTAATGGCTATGTGCCAAAGTTTGCAAAATCCTCTTAGCTGAAGCCGCAGGCTTGGTGGAACCTCCAGTGAAAGGTCAACAGTGCCCAATGTATTTGAGATCTGGCCCTAAAAATTTACAGAACCTCTTTTCAAACATACATGTACATCCTTATAAATTTTCAGCAAAATCGGAGAAGGTCGAGTGGGGACGATTTTTAAAACTGGTCCACTTGATGTGGAATGACCCCATTGTTAACTATGCACTATGCATCGGGCAGCGGCAATTAGTGTCCTCGGGATCTTTCTGCCTGGTCTCTGTGTATGTGTCATTTCATTATTTGTTTGGTGATTTACGGTTATCTGGTATATCTTTGAACTTTCAATAAAATATATTTTTATTTTTTGTACCTGGTTGCTCTTATTTCTCCTTATACCAGAGGTCCCCAACGTTTCGGACCTTGAGAGCCACATTCAGCTCAGAGAGGGTCGGGAGCCACATCCAGCCTTGAGAGAGGGTCGCAAGCCACATTCAGCTCCCGCCCCCCCTCACAATAGTGGCAACTAAAGACCCCATTACAGACATAATGGTTAACCAAAGCTTTTCCACAAAAATCACGCCAAAGCAGTATACTAAGATCCAGGGGTTCCCACAATACCCCCATTCAGTATTCTCCTATAAAGCACTCCCAAGACACTGTCACATGCAGCTTCAAACATCTCCTCTGACAGGTGGTGTCATCTTGCCTCCAGCATACCATACTTAAATCATCTCAAAACCCCTAAGACCAGTAGATGTTCATCGAGATCTGCTCTTCTGTGCAGGGCTGCTCACAAAATTCACCATTTTCAGATTTGCTCTTCATACCTGTTTGCTAGAACTGGAGCTAATTCACCAAGCTGACAGGACATCCGCGAGCCACAATTATGGGACCGCGAGCCACATGTGGCTCCTGAGCTACAGGTTGGGGACCCCTGCCTTATACTATATATTTTTGAGTGGGTACTTAGTTGTTCTATTCTTGATGGGTGAACTTTAGCCCGACTATTGACATTGAGATGTCACTGAAGTATTTGTGTCTATCTATATATATATTAGGAGATATGTCTATCTATCTCATTCCTTCTATCTATAATATCTATGGATAGATGTAAATAGATATAGATATATCTATCTATAGATATATACAGTTAGGTCCATATATATTTGGACAGAGACAACATTTTTCTAATTTTGGATATAGACATTACCACAATGAATTTTAAACAAAACAATTCAGATGCAGTTGAAGTTCAGACTTTCAGCTTTCTTTTGAGGGTATCCACATTAAAATTGGATGAAGGGTTTAGGAGTTTCAGCTCCTTAACATGTGCTACCCTGTTTTTAAAGGGACCAAAAGTAATTGGACAGATTCAATAATTTTAAATAAAATGTTCATTTTTAGTACTTGGATGAAAACCCTTTGTTGGCAATGACTGCCTGAAGTCTTGAACTCATGGACATCACCAGATGCTGTGTTTCCTCCTTTTTGATGCTCTGCCAGGCCTTCACTGCGGTGGTTTTCAGTTGATGTTTGTTTGTGGGCCTTTCTGTCTGAAGTTTAGTCTTTAACAAGTGAAATGCATGCTCAATTGGGTTGGGATCAGGTGACTGACTTGGCCATTCAAGAATATTCCACTTCTTTGCTTTAATAAACTCCTGGGTTGCTTTGGCTTTATGTTATGGGTCATTGTCCATCTGTAGTATGAAACGACGACCAATCAGTTTGGCTGCATTTGGCTGGATGTGAGCACACAGTATGGCTCTGAATACCTCAGAATTCATTCGGCTGCTTCTGTCCTGTGTCACATCATCAATAAACACTAGTGACCCAGTGCCACTGGCAGCCATGCATGCCCAAGCCATCACACTGCCTCCGCTGTGTTTTATAGATGATGTGGTATGCTTTGGATCATGAGCTGTACCACGCCTTCGCCATACTTTTCTTTTTCCATCATTCTGGTAGAGGTTGATCTTGGTTTCATCTGTCCAAAGAATGTTCTTCCAGAACTGTGCTGGCTTTTTTAGATGTTTTTTTTTAGCAAAGTCCAGTCTAGCCTTTTAATTCTTGATGCTTAGGAGTGGCTTGCACCGTGCAGTGAACCCTCTGTATTTACTTTCATGCAGTCTTCTCTTTATGGTAGATTTGGATATTGATACGCCTACCTCCTGGAGAGTGTTGTTCTCTTGGTTGGCTGTTGTGAAGGGGTTTCTCTTCACCATGGAGATTATTCTGCGATCATCCACCACTGTTGTCTTCCGTGGGCGCCCAGGTCTTTTTGCATTGATGAGTTCACCAGTGCTTGCTTTCTTGCTCAGGATGTACCAAATTGTAGATTTTGCCACTCCTAATATTGTAGCAATTTCTCGGATCGGTTTTTTCTGTTTTCGCAGATTAAGGATGGCTTGTTTCACCTGCATGGAGAGCTCCTTTGACCGCATGTTTACTTCACAGCAAAACCTTCCGAATGCAAGCACCACACCTCAAATCAACTCCAGGCCTTTTAATCTGCTTAATTGAGAATGACATAACGAAGGGATCGCCCACACCTGTCCATGAAATAGCCTTGGAGTCAATTGTCCAATTACTTTTGGTCCCTTTAAAAACAGGGTGGCACATGTTAGGCTACGTTCACATTTGCGTTCGGCGCCGCAGCGTCGGGCGCTGCAGCGTCGCCGCATGCGTCATGCACCCCTATATTTAACATGGGGGCGCATGGACATGCGTTGCATTTGCGTTTTGTGACGCATGCGTCGCTGTGGTGCATGCGTCAGGGCGCAGAGAACACAGCAAGTTGCAGTTTTTTCTGCGCCCAAAACCATGCAAAAGTGGACGCATGTGTCAAAAAACGCTGCGTTGTGCATGCGTTCACATTTGCGTTGTGCGTTGCGTCGCCGACGCTGCGGCGCACAACGCAAATGTGAACGTAGCCTTAAGGAGCTGAAACTCCTACACCCTTCATCCAATTTTAATGTGGATACCCTCAAATGAAAGCTGAAAGTCTGAACTTCAACTGCATCTGAACGGTTTTGTTTAAAATTCATTGTGGTAATGTCTATATCCAAAATTTGAAAAATGTTGTCTCTGTCCAAATATATATGGACCTAACTGTATATCTATTCATATATCTATCTCATTCCTTCCATCTATCTATCGATAGATGATAGATATAATAGCTAGAAGGAATGAGCTAGATAGATAATATCTATTGTGGCGAAACGCTATCTGAGTGTGTTGGGGGACACTCGCTTGGCATGGGATTTAAGCACTCAGGCACGATTTCTCCACTTAAACAGTCTATTCCGGTTTATTAAACTTCATAAACCACATGACATACAGTCTATTTCATTATGTTCATGAACTTATCACGACCACCAGTCTGTTCATGCAGCAGATAAACTTCTCTGCCATATATTACAATCCCCTTGTCCAGGGTTACCTTTCAGGAGTTCCACTCCTCATGCTGACTTCACGTCAGTCCCAGGTCCTCAACACAGACCGTCCAGGTCTATGGTCTCTAGGTGCTTCCAGGACGACTCTACTTCCAGGAGCCTCCAACACTGACCGTCCAGGTCCACGGTCTCTAGGTGCTTCCAGGAGCCTCCAACACTGACCGTCCAGGACCTACAGCACAGAGGCCACATGGAAGTCTGTCCACACTTGCAGACTACCAAACACTCCCACCATGTGCTACACACACCTCCTTTACATAGGACTAACCACACCCAGGTATCTGTCACATGGCCAGTCAGGTGAGCGTGACATCAACACAGGTCCTTAAAACACAAAACCATCTTAGGTGTTCAGACACGCCTCTTTGCGTGGGTTTGTAGGTGACTGGACCCAGCCATCTCTCCAATCACCTGGAAGCCTTCCCAATATAAACAAAACCCTCAGCAGTAGATCTGCTTGAGCAAAACATACCCTGGCTTCCATCACAGGGCCACCCACCTCTGCGATACATACCGGCCATTCACAACACTGCCAGTCACTGTTTCATCACAATTATGCTTCCAAGTGCATCTTGAAGCGCACACACAGCGCCCCCTGGCTGTAACATTGGTCACTGCACCACACTATCGATCTATTTATAGATCTATCTATAGCATACCTCCCAACTTTTGAGTAAGGGAAAGAGGGACAAAGTTAGAGGCGTGCGCAGCGGCGAATTTTAGGCCACGCCTATGACCACACCCATTTCACAACTAGTCACGTCCAAACCACACCCATTTAGCACTGCTGATCACAATGTTTCATAAACAATAATTATAAACAAAAAAAATATGGCCACAGTGCTCCATAGTGTATAATGGCCACACATGATGCTCCATACTGTATAATGGCCGCACATGATGCGCCATACTGTATTATGGCCCCATTATGCTCCATACTGTATAATGGCCCCACGTGATCCTGCGTACAGTATACTGGCCCCACGTGATGGTCTATACAGTATAATGGGCTCACATGATGCCTTGTACAGTATAATGGCCCCACACGATGATGGGTACAGTATAATGGCCACACATGGTTACCCCACCCCCATCATTGCCTTCTCCATCACCACACACACTTTTCGCCGCGCTCCCTCGCAACAGCCAGCAGCTTCCACTCCCGCGGCGCTGAATGATGTCATCCAGCTGTGCCGCTGACTGCTCACGTCGCTGCAGCTGTGATACGCCACTGATAAAGACCTCTCCGTGTCTCCTGTGCTAGTCAGTGTGAGGAGCAATATCTGCTCCGATCCGACACAGCTGGCGTCCACCTCGTACACACACGGCTCCACTCCGTACACCTCGTACACACACGGCTCCACTCCGTACACCTCGTACACACACGGCTCCACTCCGTACACACACACACACACACACACACACACACACACACACACACAACTCCGCTCCATACACATTGCACTCTGCTCCGTATACCATGTACACACACGGCTCCACTCCGTACACACGTGGCTCTGCTCCGTACATCTCGTACACGCACGACTCCGCTCCATACACCATTCACACGCTGCTCCGATCCGTAACCTATTGCACACGGCTCCGCTCCATACACCTTTCACACGCTACTCCGATCCGTAGACCTCGTTCACCTCATACACACGGCTCCGTACACCTCTTACACACACACACGACTCCGCTCCATACACCTTTCACACGCTGCTCCAATCCATACACCTCGTACACACACGGCTCTGCTACATCCACACTGTAAACACCTCCTGACCTTACCCTCGTCCAGCGCCATGACAACCAGCAGAGTCCTGTACACGGAGGTCCTCCCGATCATGTGACCCCTGACTCCTACCATCCTGTGACCTCATCACAGGTCCTGTGCGCACAGAGCAGCCAATATGTGGTGTGCTGCTCTGCGTGTGCAGGGACTCAGGGAGCTGACCGGGTGATATTACACACCTCCCAACCAGTGCGGGACAACTAATGTCCCGCCCGTGATCGCGGGGCTGACTGTCAAAATCGGGACGGTCCTGCTGGATCCGGGACGGTTGGGAGGTGTGCTATACATCTGTCATCTATCTATCTATCTATATTTATATCTATTTATCTATCTATCTATCTGTGTGTGTAATGGAGTGTGGGTTGGACAAATGTAAAAGAAGGTTCGACAAGAAATGACATCACAAATCTTTTTTTTGTTCAATAATACATCTTTATTTAGCTTTCAAAAACGCATCAAAAGCAAGCAAAAAAAAAAAAAGCGCATAAAAAAACGCTCCTTCGTTGTCTGCCAAGAGATGCAGATTCAGTGCAGAAAAGGCCGCAGGCAAATCTGCAACGTGTGCACATACCCTTGCTGTCAACGGACACCTCCTTGGAACCATCAGGAAAATGTATTGGGTGGAGAAGACTGTGTTCAAGTATAAAGGGAACCTGTCACCCCCAAAATCGATGGTGAGGTAAGCTCACCGTCATGAGGGGCTTATCTACAGCATTCTGTAATGCTGTAGATAAGCCCCCGATGTTACCTAAAAGAGGAGAAAAAGATGTTAGATTATACTCACCCAGGGGCGGTCCCGCTGCGGTCCGGGTCCGATGGGTGTCTCAGGTCCGGTCCGGCGCCTCCTATCTTCATTCCATGACGTCCTCTTCTGCAGTGCAGGCGTACTTTGTCTGCCCTGTTGAGGGCAAAGCAAAGTACTGCAGTGCACAGGGCCTCTCTGACCTGTCCCGGCGCCTGCGCACTGCAGTACTTTGCTCTGCCCTCTCTCCCACAAAATGACTTTGCAACTCCCCAATGTCATTTCCAAGGAGGATATCTGCAGGAAGTCCTCCCATAACGCCAATCCAACACAGTGTTTCTCCAAAACCATAATCCAAAAGTACCAAAGCTCGCTGTATATATTTGCGGACACCCCCGCCAGGACAATGGGAATTTCCGGGCCCTGGTGAATTGCCTCGGGTTGTACCACACGGGGGTCAGTGATAGTCAGGAATGCCCCCGTGTCTCTAAATCCCGACACTTTGTATCCATCAATTAAGACATCCTGCAGGTGGCAATGCCGTTGCTCTGTATTTCTGATGGACAAAGGCTGGAGTCCGTACACTCCAGGAGGGGTATCTATGGTGCCGTGGTCGGTGGTCCACTCTGGTGGGGGTGGTGGTAGCTCTTCCTCAGGCAGGATGGAGTGCACAAGATGCACTGGACGAGGTGGGGCTGTGTGGGGCTCCCTCCGAATCCTTGAGGGACAGCCAGACTGCAAAAGTCCAGGTTGACCACACCCGTAACATCGCTCTGTGATACCCCGAGGGCGTGGTCGGAACTGTTGGGGCCCAGGATTGTGAGCTGTGATTGTCATCGGCCTGCGGCTGGGTGAAGGGCAGATATAATCGGAGGGGAACGAGGCGTGGTTCATTGTCCAGAAGCCTCCTCCATTGCGGTTGGATAGTAAGGGCTTCATCGGCCAGGGCGGCAGCTCTATCCACGGTGCACGGCGTGCGCTCCCGGACCCATTCCCGTACCTCTGTGGGGCACTTGGCAAGAAATTGTTCTATAAGGAATGCCTGTATAACACCTTCCACAGTAAAGACGTTTTCTGCTTCCAGCCATCTCCGACACGCCTGGGACATCTTATGTGCATACATCCTAAAGGATCCCCCCCGTGGTGCATGGCAGGTCTCAGAACTTGGCCCTATAGGAGTCTGGGGTGATAGCATGGTAATCCAGGATAGTCCGTTTTACAATGTTATAATCCTGGTTCTGCTTGGAGTCAATGCTTCGGTAAGCCTCCGCCAGGCTACCTTTCAGGAGTCCCACTAACAAACGCATCCAGCCAGAATGGGGCACCTCCATCACAGCACACTGCTGCTCAAAGTCCTTGAAGAACCCCTCCACATCTCCGGAAGCCTCATCAAATGGCTTAAAGTCTGTCCGAGTGATCCGTACAGGCTCCCAGATCGTTGGGTTTACATTCCACATTGCGTTACTCCCTCTTTCAAGCTCCATTGCTTCTTGTCTCCGCTGTGCCCGGCGGGCAGCCTCCTCCTTGTACTCCTGAGAGACGCCTGGGCCCAGAACCGCCATCTCTTCTTCGTACCACACCACCCACTGGATTTTTTGGCGTCGTCTCCAGTGCTCGTCCTTCAGACATATGGGAGTAGGTTGTCTGGCTAGCACCCACCAGTAGATCAATTAAGGCCTCTTTAGTCAGTCCCTGGTAGTTCAGGCCCAAGTCTCTGGCTCTCTCCTGTAAACTGGATACAGTCCAATTTCTGTACTCACTCTGTGGGTGGTTCTCCATTAGGTTACGCTCTGTTGATCCCGCTGCTTGCCACCAGTTGTCACGGGGTCATTGTCCGGTACCACACAATCAACAGAGCAAGAGAATAGTTAACAATTCCAGAACCTTTATTTAAGCAAAAACACGAAAAGGTCCATATAATCCACCACACTGAGGATACAACAGTCCAGAACACGAATGCAGTTCAGTAACAGGATAAGGGTATGTGCACACGTTGCGGTTTTTGCTGCGGATCCACAGCGTTTTTGACGCTGCGGATCCGCAGCAGTTTTCCATGCGGTGTACAGTACAATGTTAACCTATGGAAAACAAAAACCGCTGTGCACATGCTGCAGAAAAAAACGCGTGGAAACGCTGCGTTTTTTTTTCCGCAGCATGTCAATTCTTTGTGCGGAATCCGCAGCGGTTTGACACCTGCTCCATATTAAAAAACCGCAGGTGTAAAACCGCAGTAGAATCACACAGCTTAAAAGTCCAACAGTCCAGCAGAGAGGATAGCATAGTCCATATACTCTTCTTTCTCTCTGATATCCTCTTCACATCATGATTCCACACCAGACTGATCTGTGTCTCACCTCCCTGATATTTACAAGTCTCCCTCCTCATTCACAGGTCAGGAGGGGGAAGGTCTCAGGGGCTCTTTGTTTCAACAAGTTAAGGTACCGTCACACTCAGCGACGCTGCGGCGATATAGACAACGAGCCGACCTAAACTAGATCGCTGGAGCGTCGCTGTTTAGGTCGCTGTGGAGACGTCAAACACAGCAACTCCAGAACGATGCAGGAGCGATCCAGTGACGTAACGGCAACTCACTTCTCGTTCTCGCTGGTTGTTAGCTCCATTACATCCATTGTTATAGTCGTTGCTTTTGATGTCAAACATGACGATACACGCCGACCTGGCGACGAAATAAAGTTCTGGACTTCTAGCTCCGACCAGCGATGGCACAGCGGGATCCAGATCGCTGCTGCGTGTCAAACACAACGAGATCGCTATCCAGGACGCTGCAACGTCACGGATTGTTGTCGTTCTCGTTGCAAAGTTGCTGAGTGTGACGGTACCTTTAGGTCAACATGTCATTAGCATATTAGCAAACAAGATTATTCACTGACCCTGTGGAGAGATAACAATATAGAACTGTGTGGAGAATATCAGATGGCAAATAACAATTCATCCTACAAGAGAACACCATGAAAATAAGTAAAATACACCAAGGTTACTTACTGGTAGCCGGTTTTTCCGGAACCCATGACGGCACACCTGAGAGGGGATCCGCCCAGTCAGGACAGGAAACCCTACTGAAAATAAAAGGGTGGTACCTCTCTGTCGCTTCAGTTGGTTTTCAGAGCATGAGAGGCCCCCCTGGTTAGTACACATGGCAATCCAACACCACATTATAATAACTAAACACACCCAAAACAATAGTGCACACCGAAAGGGTGATAAAGGGGGGGAATATACGGGTGCCGTCATGGGTTCCAGAAAAACCGGCTACCAGTAAGTAACCTTGGTGTTTTCCCTTCACCCATGACGGCACACCTGAGAGACTTTTGTAGAATGAAACCTTAGGGACGGACCACCGCTTGTAGCACCCTTCTACCAAAGGTTAGGTCAGCAGAGGAAGAAAGATCTAGCCGGTAGTGCTTGAAAAAAGTTAAGGGTGAGGACCAGGTAGCGGCCTTGCAAATTTGATCAATTGATACTTCAGCCTTTTCTGGCCAGGAGGTAGCCACGGCTCTGGTGGAGTGAGCCTTGATGCCTTCAGGAACCGGAGTGCCACCCGCAGAGTAGGATAAACTAATGGCCTCCCTAATCCATCTGGCAATAGTACTTTTAGCTACCCCACACCCTCTTTTGCTACCCTGAAAGGCTATGAATAGGGTTTGGTCTTTCCTCCACTGACTAGTCATAGATATGTATTGCAACATAGATCTTCTCACATCTAACATGTGGAACTTTTGTTCCCCTGGATTTTTAGGATTACTACAGAATGATGGTAAAGTAATCTCTTGACTACTATGGAACTTTTGAACCACCTTGGGGAGATAAGCCGGGTCTGGTCTTAGAACAATCCTGTCATCAAAAACCTGAGTATACGGAGGGCATATTGACAGGGCCTGTAAATCACTTACCCTTTAAAACAGTTTTACTAGTAGCCTTAACATCGGCACGTAGGGTAAGTAACTTAGGTGATGAGCCCTTGCAGGAGTTAAAAGGCTGTTTAGTTAGGGCTTCTAAGACTAAATTTAGATCCCAAGGAGGGATTTTTGGGATAACGACCGGTCGAGATCTACTACAAGATTTTATGAATCGTGAAACCCATCTATTTGAGGCAAGATTACAGCTATATAGGGCCCCCAAGGCTGAAATCTGAACTTTAAGGGTGCTGGTTGCTAACCCAAGATGTAATCCTGCTTGCAGAAATTCTAGGATAGGACCTACTGGAGCCACCTCCCCCAATGGTTCACCCAGGAAGTTAAGAAATTTTTTCCATGTCCTACCATAGATCCTAGAGGTTATGGGTTTTCTGCTTTTCAACAGGGTGGAGATTAACCCTGGTGAGAATCCTTGGCGACCTAGTAACGCCCTCTCAAATTCCAGGCTGCGAGATGGAAGCCCTTCACCTGAGAGTGGGTCACTGGGCCCTGGGTTAGCAGGTCCGGAACCTCTGGCAGAATCCATGGGTCTGTTACCGACATCTGCCTTAGAAGGGAGAACCATGTCTCCTTGGCCAAAATGGAGCTATGAAGATGATTTTTGCCTGATCTTCTCTGATCTTCCAGATCACAGCTGGAATCATTACTATCGGGGGGAATGCATAGGCTAGAGAGAACTTCCAGGGTATCAGTAGGGCATCTACTGCGAAGGGATGTTCTCTTGGATTCAAGGAGCAGAACTTTCTGACTTTTCTGTTGTGAGAGCTGGCAAACAAGTCTATTTCTGGTGTGCCCCAGGCTTGGACTATTTGTTGAAATATCTGGGGGTTTAGGGACCATTCCCCCTGCCTTACGCCTCTGCGACTCAGGAAGTCCGCTTGAGTGTTCTCTATGCCTTTGATGTGCAGCGCCGACAGAGATGACAGGTGTTGTTCTGCTAGTTGAAAGAGTAGATTTGATGCTTCCATGAGGCCTTTGGACCTCGTCCCCCCCGATGATTGACATACGCCACCACTGCTCGATTGTCCGTCAGGATTCGAGTATGGCGACCCTGGAGTAAAGGAAGAAAATGTCTTAGGGCTTTCTCCACTGCCCATAGCTCTTTTTCGTTTGACCCATAGTTTTTTTCTTGTATGGACCAGGTTCCTTGTACAGAGTGAGACCTCAGGTGAGCCCCCCAACCTGTACCGCTTGCGTCGGTCGTGATGATGTCTTTGACCGGATTTTGCCACCGGACCCCCATTGTCAGGTGGTCTTTCACCGTCCACCAAACTAGGGAATCCCTTACGCCCAGGGAGAGACATAGATTTCCTTCTAAATGCCCTCTTAACAGTCTTTGAGCTGAGAGATCTTCCCACTGTAGCTGTCTTAGGTGGAATTGTGCCCATTCTACCGCCGGAATACACGATGTTAACGAGCCTAGTAGGGACACCGCCTTTCTCAGAGTCATTGTTGGCTGACGTATCGCTGTACTGGTCAGGTTTCTTATCTTGTCTACTTTGTTTTCTGGAAGGAGGCAGAGCTGACGTTCGGAGTCCAGTATTAACCCCAGGAAGGACTGTAATTTTACTGGCAACAGTCTTGACTTGGGGATATTTATTAACCAACCCAGCTCCATTAGAGTTGATGTTACCACTGATACTTGATGAGTGCAGTGGGACTCTGACCTCCCTATTACAAGAAAATCGTCCAGATATGGGACAATGACTACATCCCGGGACCGGAGGTATGACATTACTTCCACCATTATTTTGGTGAAAACCCTGGGGGCTGTAGACAGGCCGAATGGAAGGGCTGTGTATTGATAATGCTTTACCTGATTCCGAATATAGAGAGCTACTCTCAAGTATTTCTGATATTCCTGATGTATTGGTATATGGTAATATGCATCTTTCAAGTCTATTACTGCCATGAAGCAGTGTTGGAAGAGAAGTTTTATGGTCGTGTTTATAGACTCCATCTTGAAAGAGTAGTTCTCTATAGATTGGTTGAGCTTCCTTAGATTTATAATAGTTCTCCAAGAACCATCCGGTTTTTGGATTAAGAAGAGGGGGGAGTAAAACCCGTCTTCCTCCCGAACCGGGACCTCCTGAAGAACCTTTTTGTGGATAAGTCCCAAGACCTCGGTTTCTAGGGCAGATTGTTCCTGCTGGGACTTTCTTCGGAGAGTTATTATAAAGTTTCGTCTGGGTGGACAGATGAATTTTATTTTTAGGCCGTCTTTGATAATATTTATGACCCAGGTACTGGGGGAGATATTTACCCAGGCCGGAAAGAAGAAGGAGAGTCTTCCTCCCACTTCTGGCGTAATGTCATTGGGGGGATTTTTTTGCCGATGTAGAGGGCCCTTTAAACATATAGCCCGATCCTCTCTTATCCCTAAAGTCCCAGTTTTTTCTCTCCCCTGGGGGGCGACCTCTATTATATCTTCTCCTCCGAAAAAAAGGTTTTTTGGAATCTTTAGGGATATTGGGAAAAACTTTCTTTTTATCTCCTGCATGTTCCAGGATCTCCAAGTTTTTTCCCAAAGAGAAGTTGGCCGTCACATGGAATGGAGCACAGCTTGTGTTTAGATGGCAAATCCCCCGGACAACCTTTGAGCCAAAGGGCTCTTCTTGCCGCATTAGACAAGCCTGCTGCTCTGGCCGTTAGTCTTGCAGAATCCGCAGAAGAGTCTGCTAAAAAGGCTGCTGCTCCTTGCACTAAAGATATATTTGCAAGGATGTCGGTTCTGGGTACTTTGTCCTTTAGGTGATCCTCTATCTGCTGTAGCCAGACCATTAGAGCACGGGCCGTACATGTTCCAGCAATTGCTGGCTTCAGGCCCCCCCCGCTGAGGCTTCACAGATATGTCTCAGAAAACCATCTGCTTTTTTATCAAGCGGGTCTTTAAGAACACCCGAGTCTTCTAATGGAAGGGATGATATTTTTAAACATTTCGCTACTGCTTCGTCAATTTTTGGGATCTTTTCCCAGGGTTCAGAGTCTTTATCCTCAAAGGGATATCTCCTTTTGGATGAAGAGGGCAAAGAACCCATTTTTTCAGGTTTTTACCACTCTCTCAATTAATGCTTTTATTTTTGCATTAACCGGAAACGTGCGTTTCCTCCTTTCTTCTAAGCCACCAAACATGACATCTTCTAGTGACCTAGGTGTCTTCTCCTCTTTAAGACCCATTGCAGACCTAACTGCTTTGACTAATTGGTCTACATCCTCAGTTGGAAAACATGGACGACCTCCTGAATCACTGTCCGAGGAGGAATCTGAAGACTGGACAGAGGCCGGGGAGGTAGAGGGAGATCGGGATGTTTTATGATTTCCCTGTCTCCGAGAGGCATCTGACTCTGTAGACGCCTTACGGCTTCTCCCTCTCGGTTCGTTAAGGGCCAATTTCAAGGAGTCTTTTATTTCAGCCTGTATTATGGCTTTAAGGCTAGTGGCGAAATTAGGGGTCTCTTCTTGTATAGTTTTACTAATGCAGTTAGCACAGAGATCCTTCTGATACTGAACTGCAAGCGGGTCTTTACAAAGGGCACACTCTCGGTTCTTTGTTTTTTACCGCTAGCTTTCCTGGACCCCTAGTGATCAAAACAGAAAAAATGGACCCCGTTACCATAAGGGATACATTCACGTAGATCACTCACCACCACCGACAATCAAGGGTACCGATTTTGGAGGCTGGACAGATGCACGTGAAGCGTCCCTCCTGGACGCCGACGAATCTTGCCGGACAGAACGACCGCTGTTCCTACCGCTTGAGCGGCTGCTCCTGGTATGTTGGTGGCTCGGCAAGGCATCTGGTGAGAGCTCCTGCTGCTGCTGTGAAGGCGGCTGCTGCTGCTGCTCCTGTTGTCCCACTTCCATGGTGAAGTTTTGGACATGAGCGCGTCTTCTGTGGTCCAGCACCCTTCTATGGGGGGACCACTGCACTCCCCGCCTCCTCCGGTGCCCAATAGTGGCCCCTCCCCTTCTCTGCCATGCCGCCGGAGTCCCCTTCCACCGGCTGGCGTTTCTTCATGGGCGCCGCCATTTTGGATCAGGCGCCCGCCCCTGACGTCACACGGGCACGCCCATTCCCAGCGTGCCTTGCGCGTGACGTCAGACGAGCGACCCGGAAGCGGCCGCCGCACCTGGATGCCGGCAGAGGGGAGAGCGGCGTGGCAGCCATGGAAGGAACCCGGTCCTCCAACCATGCTGCGCAACGCCCGCACGGATGCAGCGACCCGGGGGACCTGCGGACGACGCATCCAGGACCCGAACTCCGACGCACAGGCGCTGCCTGTTCTTCCACGCCGGGACGGAACTGGGTAACTGGGTAAGTGGAATCACCGCCGTGTTCAGCACAAGGGTCCCTGTCAGGACAAGAAACCCAACTGAAGCGACAGAGAGGTACCGCCCTTTTATTTTCAGTAGGGTTTCCTGTCCTGACTGGGCGGATCCCCTCTCTCAGGTGTGCCGTCATGGGGGAAGGGAAAATAAATATACACAAAATGATACCCACATAGCATATCACACCATCACATGGATGCAATAGCATGCCGCTGCAAGATGCTGTGGTAGCCATGCTGGTTCAGTATGCCTTCAATTTTCAATAAATCCCCAACAGTGTCACCAGCAAAGCACCCCCACACCATCACACCTCCTCCTCCATGCTTCACAGTGGGAATCAATCATGTAGAGTCCATCCGTTCACCTTTTCTGCGTCGCACGACACAGTGGTTGGAACCAAAGATCTCAAATTTGGACTCATCAGACCAAAGCACAGATTTCCACTGGTCTAATGTCCATTCCTTGTGTTCTTTAGCCCAAACAAGTCTCTTCTGCTTGTTACCTGTCCTTAGCAGTGGTTTCCTAGCAGCTATTTTACCATGAAGGCCTGCTACACAGTCTCCTCTTAACAGTTGTTGTAGAGATGTGTCTGCTGCTAGAACTGTGTGGCGTTGACCTGGTCTCTAATCTGAGCTGCTGTTAACCTGCAATTTCTGAGGCTGGTGACTCAGATAAACTTATCCTCAGAAGCAGAGGTGACTCTTGGTCTTCTTTTACTGGGGCGGTCCTCATGCGAGCCAGTTTCTTTGTTACGCTTGCTGGTTTTTGCCCTGACCTTCATTTCTTAAGTAATGATGGCCACTCGTTTTTCTTTACTTAGAATTTGTATTATGGCAAGAAAAAGCAGCTAACAGTCTATTCAGTAGGACTATCAGCTGTGTATCCACCAGACTTCTGCTCAACACAACTGATGGTCCCAACCCCATTTATAAGGCAAGAAATCCCACTTATTAAACCTGACAGGGCACACCTGTGAAGTGAAAACCATTCCCGGTGACTACCTCTTGAAGCTCATCAAGAGAATGCCAAGAGTGTGCTAAGCAGTCATCAAAGCAAAAGGTGGCTACTTTGAAGAATCTAGAATATAAGACTTGTTTCACACTTTTTTGTTAAGTATATAATTCCACATGTGTTAATTCATAGTTTTGATGCCTTCAGTGTGAATATACAATTTTCATAGTCATGAAAATACAGAAAAATCTTTAAATGAGAAGGTTTGTCCAAACTTTTGGTCTGTTCTGTAGCTGGATGGGACAGATCACAGGGGGCACAGAGATCACATGGGAGCACAAATATCACAGGAGGACATATAGCTATGGGGCAGAGATCACAGGGGGGCACATAGCTGGGGCCACATAGATCACATGGGGGCACACAGCTGGGGGGGCACAGAGATCACAGGGGACACAGATCACCAGCAGAAAGGCACAGAGCTGGGGGCACAGAAAACACCAGCACACAGCTGCTGGCACACAGATCGCTCTGGACTCTCTGGCAGCAGCTCCTCTTCCGGGACAGGAGGATGGGAGCACATTGGGCACTAACCCCACCCACCCCGATGATATCATTATTCATGTGCAGGCAGCGTTCTGTAATGAACACTGCGTACCGTGCACTTGGGGGTTAAAGGGCCGGCAGCTGACAGGATACGGATGCAGCCCGAGCATTGCTGACTTCGGGGACCTGTCACCCGAGGTTTCCCACCCCTGGGTTTAAAATGTATTAGCGTCTAAAAGATGCAAACAGATTTGAACATCAGAAAGAAGTTGAGTGTGTGCGGCGGCAGGCCCGGCATACGTGCCCACAGAGAGGGCTCTGTGTGCCCACTGTGGCACGTGTGCCATAGGTTCGTCATCACTGTACTAGGCCATATTCAGTATTTGGTCAGTATTTTACATCAGTATTTGTAAGCCAAAAGCAGGAGTGGGTGATAAATACAGAAGAGGTGATGTGTTTCTATTATACTTTTCCTCTGATTGTTCCAATCTGGTTTTGTCTTACAAATACTGTTGTAAAATACTGACCAAATCCTGAAATTTGAAGATGACCTTAGGGTCACAAGTGTATCTGTTTTTTCCTGAATTATAGAGGGCCATTAGGTGAAAACTCACCTGTTATCAGTGCTACTGTACTGTGCCCATCTACTACACTATACCGTGTACTATATGAGCCCAGTATAGTATCATGTACAGTGTACTAGATAGGCACAGTACAGTATGTACGGTGTAGTACATGAGCACTACGTGGGTACAGTAGTATGTACAGTGTAGGTAGATGGACACTATGTTGGGCACAGTTCAGTAGTAACAACAGGAGGAGAAAAAAAAAAAAAAGGATGAAAAACCTCCACTATTCTGGAGAAAACACCACAAAAAAAAACAGGTAAAGGTGCTTACCTGTTCAGGCCTCAAGTCAAATGCACTATCATGGTGCAGCGGGCCCAAGTAAAGATGGCGACCTTTACTTGGGCCAGCTGCACCATGATCGTGCATTTGACTTGAGGCGTAGACAGGTAAGCACCTTTACTTGTTTTTTTTGTACAGGTCAGTAGTATGTACAGTACTATATACGGTGTAATAGATGGGCACAGTACAGTAGTACGTACTGTGTAGCATATATTGGCACTATACGCGCACAGTAGAGTATGCACTGTGTAGTAGTTGGCCACAGTAGTGTGGTATATACAGACAGTAGATAAGCACTGTGTGAGCACAGAGCATTAGTGTGTGCAGCGCAGTAGATGGGCACAGTAGTAGTATGCACAGTACAGTAGTATTATTTACACGTCCAAAATTCCTTGAAAGCATAGAATGATAGACAATTCAAATACAATAAATATAGTTTTTGCCAACAGCTGTATTTTTTTCTTTTTAGCTGTCAACAAAGTATGAAAAGCTTCCAGCTTAATTAAAAAGTATAACAAATTGTTAATAAAGAGTATTATACTTTTTAATTAAGCTGGAATCTTTTCATACTTTGTTGACAGCTAAAAAGAAAAAAATACATACAGCTGTTAGCAAAAAAGATATTACAGCACATTAATATGTACGGTGCACTATTTGGGCATAGTACAGTATGTGCTGTGTAGCAGATGGGCACTATGTGGGCACAGAACAGAAGTACAGTATGTGCGGTGCAGTAGATGGGCACAGTACAGTACGGTAGTGTGCACAGCGCAGTAGATGGCTACAGTAGTATGTGAGACACACACACACACACACACACACACACACACACACACACACACACACACACTATGGTATAGAGGCGCTGACGTCTCAGCACACAGGCAGTGGCATGCAATGAGAACATGGCGGTCTCTACCTGTCTCCCCAGCAGTGGGGGTTGGTCCCGGGTCGTCCCCACCTTTTCTAAGCAGTATTCTCTTCCCCGCCCCTCTCCGGGCTCCTGTCACTGACGGGTCACCATGGCCCAGCCGTCTCGCTGGTTGTAAAAACCGTCTCGTCTCACTCCCACGTTGCCATAGCGACAGCGGAAGTGATGTCTTGCCGTAAAGCTGCGTAGACGGCAGCCGGCGTCGCCATCTTTAAAAGGGGGGGGGAGTTAATGGCGGCGTCCTGTGCCCGTGTGCCCCTTCTTCGCCCTCAACTTGCACAGCTGCAGTTCTCCCGCACTCTACGCTCCAGAGACGCTGACACGCGAGCGGTAATTGCCAAGGTGACGCCATGAACTGCCTGCGTCATCCCTGTCCTGTGCTATTGGCGCCCAGCTCCCAGAATGCTGTGCGGCCGCCAGCCTGTCGCTGCAGAGCGCGCCTATTCCTGTCAGAGAGACAGAGAGGTTACTCGGTGGCCTCTGACTCGGCTGCATAGCGCACGGCTTCGTTACGAAAGCGGACGGTGAATCTCCATAACGTGTTTGCGTCCTTGTACTGCGTCAATAAAACACGCAATGTGCTTTTATGGACCCAGTGATATTTGGCGCAGCTAATTATAATTAATACCTCGTGGCAACTATATGATATTACTGGCCATTATAGGAGTTGTGTGTGTGTGTATATAATATATATTAATTTTCACCAGCTCTCTAATTTTCAGTTTCTGAGGTAGTGAGTGGGTATTAGCTGCTGTTATGGCCCCTATATAGTGCACTCACGAACAAAAGAGTCTCATGTTTTTATGTGGCACATGTACTGAGCAGTGTAGCTGTGAATCCAGCACTGCTGTGAGATAAAACACTAGAAGCTGTAATCTGACACCTCAGTTGGCAATCTTTCTAGTCTGGTATGGATTGTATCTGTTATTCACTGCTAAGTTCAGGAGGGGAGAAAGTGGATCAAATAATTTTTCTCTGATAATGTGGCTTACAACGTTACTTATTTCTATATGCTCTTGATTTATATTTGCAAAGGTTGTTGAAAGGACTATTTAATTCCTAATGATCTGTCTTCACTTTAAAAAAAAAAAAGAAATCGCTGACCTCCCCATACGGGTTAGCGTACACTGCGTCTGTACATTTAGCCGAACAAAGAAGCCTGGAAAAGATCCCGAAATAAACTTTAGAGGAGTTGTCCACTTTCAGAAAACTTCTGCCAGCTGGCTCAGCTAGAATAACATAATGAGGACTTCCAAGTGACGGGACATCTTGAATCTCTGCGTCTTACCAGAGCTCCAGATAGCCGTCTCTATAATTTTTCTCACTATCCAACATGAAAAAGGCCATAAAAGAAGAATGTCCACTAGATCAAAAATGGTGTTTGAAAAGAGCTCAAAATTTCTACCTTCGGGAACCCAGTGCACAAGCCGCACTTTCCCAAAAGACGCCTTGCACTCTCGTCAGCCTTTGACCTAGAAGATGCGTGCTTCACATACGAAGCCTGATGCCAATAAGGATTGGAGTGAAATGGAGAGAGGTGAAAGAGTCCTGAACACAGTACTTGATGAAACTGGACCATTAAATCCCATTCGGCAGATATTTTTCACAATACAGCCTGCAATTCTCTTACATCCAGAAGAATACCTTTTAATTGAGCTAGCTGCATGGCCGAGACATCGAATCCCATTGATGCATTCAGAAGAATTCGGAGCTCAGCGCTTACTCCGCATGCCTCCACTCACCGAGGACCTAGTCATCACCAAAGACCTCCGCTTGGACTGTAGAATGCCTGACTCTTTTTGTCGAAAGGGAAGATGTACTGTGAGCTACATTGTCACCACCAAGTAGTCGTCATACAAATATTGAAACATATATAAAAACAAGTGGCCAGACATATTATGAAGAGCCCAATTTATCAAGTGTTCTGTCTTCTCAACTCTTGAAATTTTAAATAATCACTAACTTTTGTACTTGACATTAGAAAATAAATCTTGAACTCAAAATAACTCGCTGCTCTTCCGAGCCAAAGGATGTTAAAATATCTCCCAATGCCAAAGACCAGTAATTCAAGTCCTACAACACCATCAAAGTTATAATGCCCTTTTACTATTACCGTATATAAATCAGGATCTAATCTTAAACCTTTTATGAACGTTTCCAACTACGGTACGTTATTTTATATCCCCCTCTTTAAGATGGGCTTACACTACCCAATTGGCATTAAATGACCACCGATCGGCTACACTATGCTCTTTAGCCTTTTGAAACAAGTAGACTGCACAGAATGATCACCAATAGATTGTACTTGGAAGTATATTTCTTGTTTTCACAGGATGAGGCATAATTTTTAAGCCAGCCATTAGATCATTTCACCCATTGAACAAACCGTTCTTAAGGTGATCGTCAGCCTTTTGACACTGCACGAGTATCAGGAACATTTGAGATAATCCTGTAGTCTAAATGCAATTCTGCAACCGTCTGAAAGATCTCATTGGATGATGGAAACAGTATCTTCACAAAACAGCCACAGAGATGACCAAAAGAAGAGGAAGAAGATCACAAGGCAGCTCCCAATCTACTGAAGCAGGCACAGAAGTGTCTGTACTTACAAATGGTTTACACACTCGAGCTCAAGATTCGCAACTGATTCTTTACTATGGTGTCTGCAGATAATCATGGTTGTCACTCAGTTTCTTCAGTAACCTAAGAAGGATTATGACTACTAGCTCCCCGTGCTGGGCAAGTGACTAGATTTACCATAGCCATCAATAAACCAAGTCCTAGCTTATGTTACCTACAACAAACAGAGAATTGGCGACATTAAAACCAATAGAAACGATTACGGTACTCATTTTCATTAAAACACCCTCCCAACAGCCTTCGGTCTTCAACTTGAGCTGTCCACCGCAGCTATCTAATTACCTAACGTGCCTACAGACTTGGCCCCTAGAGAGAGAACTGGACACACGTGTGTGTGTGTGTGTATATATATATATATATATATATATATATATATATATATATATATATATATATATATATATATATATACACTCACCGGCCACTTTATTAGGTACACCATGCTAGTAACGGGTTGGACCCCCTTTTGCCTTCAGAACTGCCTCAATTCTTCGTGGCATAGATTCAACAAGGTGCTGGAAGCATTCCTCAGAGATTTTGGTCCATATTGACATGATGGCATCACACAGTTGCCGCAGATTTGTCGGCTGCACATCCCAAAGATGCTCCATACAAGGCAGGATGGATCCATGCTTTCATGTTGTTTACGCCAAATTCTGACCCTACCATCCGAATGTCGCAGCAGAAATCGAGACTCATCAGACCAAGCAACGTTTTTCCAATCTTCTACTGTCCAATTTCGATGAGCTTGTACAAATTGTAGCCTCAGTTTCCTGTTCTTAGCTGAAAGGAGTGGTACCCGGTGTGGTCTTCTGCTGCTGTAGTCCATCTGCCTCAAAGTTCGACGCACTGTGCGTTCAGAGATGCTCTTAGGCCTACCTTGGTTGTAACGGGTGGCGATTTGAGTCACTGTTGCCTTTCTTTCAGCTCGAACCAGTCTGCCCATTCTCCTCTGACCTCTGGCATCAACAAGGCATTTCCGCCCACAGAACTGCCGCTCACTGGATTTTTTTTCTTTTTCGGACCATTCTCTGTAAACCCTAGAGATGGTTGTGCGTGAAAATCCCAGTAGATCAGCAGTTTTACCCTTCGCCACGACAGCACCCACTTTGAGAGAGGGACCCGCCCATAGGAACAGGAAACCTACAGAGATAAAAGGGCGGCCCCCCTCTCCTCCTCAGTTGGTTTCCTGTTCCTATCGGAACTCTCTGGATTACCTACAGATGGAGGTGGTTGGAGCGCCTCCACTTTTTCTTACCCGAGCCGGTACATCCGCCTGCGTGGTTCTCTCGGTGACAGCAGGGGCTGCGGCATCGGAAGCAGCGGCGGGGGAGCCACTGCATGCAGCCTCCCCCCTCGTCTGGGCACTATCCGGCAGGTTCCGGGCATGGAAGGCCCGGCCTATGGAGGGAGCCTGTGTGTACGGGGCGCCGATTCCAGAAAGCAGCAGCGCCGGCTCTGGTGCGCGGGTAAGTCTGCGCTGCTTCATTGAACCGGAAGTGTTGGTGCACTTCCGGTTCGCGGGGGGCGCGGCACGCTGCCTGGGACCGCGCGATTCAAAAACGCCGGGGCACAGGGCTAGTTGCTCAATATGTCGTCCCCGGCAGATACTGAGCTTCCACTTGCTGTGGAACGTGATAGCGCTGACAAAAGTAGCGCTAAAAGCTTAAAGTCAGCGGCTAAACGGAGTGGTCATTCCATGGATGGATCTGACACTCACAGAAGTAAATCAAGAAGTACGGATGCAGTACTCAGACCCCACACAGTGTCTCCATCTCCTAATCCGGTATAATGATGAATATAATAGCTTCACTGGGTGAGTGTTATAATCCTTTTTCCCATAAGCTGATCCCTTCCTTCTCTGATTTTCCCCTAGGCTAAAAGGACTAGTAAATCCAAGCATAAAGAATGTGCTCTATGCAGGCAGCCCTTACCTGACACATATTCTAAAAGGCTGTGTCAATCCTGTATCAGCCAGACCTTACAGGATGAGGCAGCTGTTACAGCCACAGATATTAGAGCCTTAATACGGCAAGAAATACAGTCCCTGGGGTCAGAATCCTTGAAAAAGCAGGGCACTAAGCACCTATCTCCAATCTCTAGCTCAGAGTCTGAAGAGGGCCTAATTCGATCCTCCAACACCTCAGGATCATCTCCTAGTTCCTCTGAGGATGAAGGTGGAGCGTGTTTTCCAGTTGAGAGCATTGACAACCTTATAAAATCTGTAAGGAACACTATGGGGTGTCCAGACACTAAGGGAGTTAAATCTGCACAGGACATTATGTTTGCAGGCCTGGGTCATAAAAAGAGGCGAGCTTTTCCTGTAGTTTCTGCCGTTAAAGACCTTGTAAAGAAGGAATGGGACAAACAGGGGAAGGGGTTTCTCCCATCCTCTTCTAAAAGACGCTACCCCTTCAGCGATGAGGAATTGGCAGTGTGGTCTAAAGTCCCGAAGGTGGATGCAGCGGTGGCGTCAACTTCGAAACCGGCATCTCTACCTGTGGAAGATGCAGGGATTCTATTAGATCCCTTAGACCGCAAAACAGAAGCTCTTCTAAAAAGGTCCTGGGAGACAAACACTGGAGCTTTTAAACCGGCCATATCAGGCACGTGTACAGCCAGGTCCCTATTAGTCTGGGTTGACCAGCTTGAACAACAGGTGAAAGGCAAGATCACAAGGGATAAGATTCTTCAATCCTTGCCTCTGATTAAAAGTGCCGCAGCATTTCTAGCTGACGCTTCAGCGGACTCCCTCCGTTTAGCAGCCAGGTCAGCAGGTCTGGTTAATGCAGCTCGTCGTGCCCTTTGGCTCAAAGGATGGAAGGGAGACGCACAATCAAAAACCAGATTATGTTCAATCCCATGCCAGGGTGAGTTCTTGTTTGGGAAGGTTCTGGATGACCTACTTAACAAGGCAGGAGAAAGAAGGAAGGGCTTTCCTAAACAGTTTCTTCCTTCTTATAGGAGAGCGTTTAGAAGACGGCCATTTAACAGGAGGAGGCCGTATGAGGCCCAAAAAGATCGGTGGGAAACAAAAGAAACCAGACCGAAAGGTGCCTTATATAGTAATCCCGAAACATCTAAGCGGGGGAGATACCATCAGTGATGAATACCCAGTAGGTGGCAGACTGAAATTCTTTTATCATCAATGGGAAAATATAACCTCGAATCAATGGATCCTTCAGCTAATAAAATCTGGATTAAGATTAGATTTCTTTAAATTACCACAAGACAACTTTGTAGTAACATCTCTAAAAGCGCCGGAACAACAGGAAGCGCTTCAGTTAGAAATTCTGAGCCTTTTGGCAAAGAATGTTCTCATCGAAGTACCAATAAACCAGGAAGGGAGGGGGTTTTATTCCTCTTTATTTTTGGTTCCAAAACCTGATGGTACTTTTCGTACTATAATTAATCTAAAAAGACTAAATGCCTTTTTGGTTGAACACACCTTTAAGATGGAATCTATAAGATCTACTATAAAACTCTTGTTCCCTAGGTGCTTTATGGCAGGTCTGGATTTGAAGGATGCGTACTATCATCTTCCAATTCATATAGAACACCAACAATATCTCAGAGTTGCAGTAGTTCTACAAGGCCGGATCCGTCACTTCCAATTTACGGCCATGCCATTCGGCCTATCTATGGCGCCTCGGATCTTCACGAAACTTATGCTAGAGGTGATGGCCCATCTACGTCATCAAGACACATTAATTGTACCCTATTTAGATGATTTCTTAATAATTGGTAATTCAGCATCTCAATGTGAAAAACGCTTGTCTAATACCGTTTCATCATTGCAGGCCTTAGGTTGGATTATAAACTTCAAAAAATCCAGACTTCTTCCAGAAACTCGTCAGTCCTTCCTAGGACTAGTCTTGGACTCTGTAAGTCAAAAATGTCTTTTACCAGAATCCAAAAAGTTAATCATAGTTTCAAAGGTCGCTACGGCAAGATCAAATCCTCGTATGTCCCTCAGAGAGGCCATGTCTCTCTTGGGCTCTCTCTCCTCCTGCATTCCTGCGGTTCAATGGGCCCAATACCATACCAGAACCCTACAACACCAGGTGCTTCATGCTCAGTCTCATTTCCAGGAACATCTAAATTCAAAAATCACCTTATCTGAAGACGTACTTCATTCACTTCGTTGGTGGTTAAATAAAGTCCATTTGTCCAGAGGAGTCTCATGGGCATTTAGGTCCCCTAAAATACTTACTACTGACGCAGGCCCAGAGGGGTGGGGAGCCCATCTGGGTCAAAATATAGCCCAGGGTTGCTGGACTCCTTTAGAGACTCAGCAGTCTTCCAATTGGAAGGAGTTAAATGCAGTATATTATGCTTTAAATTCTTTCCTTCCTCAGCTTCGAGGTTCTCATGTCAAGATCCGGTCGGACAACACAACTGTCGTCGCGTATTTAAATCGGCAAGGCGGAACGCGATCGGAAAGTCTCATGTGTTCAGCGGCAGACATCTTCGATCTAGCAGAACCCAATTTTCTATCTCTCACGGCGGTCCACATCAGAGGTATAGAAAACTCAAGGGCCGACTTTCTAAGTCGCCACACGCTCCGCCAGGGAGAATGGACCCTCAATCCTCGCATATTCAAAAACATAGTGGACATTTGGGGTCTTCCGCAGATAGATTTATTTGCGACCAGGAGCAACAGGCAAGTACCAATGTTTGCATCCCTGAATGTGGCAGATCGTCCAGATCTAGTAGACTCGCTCCAGTATCCATGGAATTACGATCTAGCCTACGCCTTCCCACCAATGATGCTAATTCCTTTGGTGATCAAGAAAATAAGAGAAGAAAGATCAAAGGTGATTCTGATAGCTCCATTTTGGCCAAAGAGGCCTTGGTTCTCCTGTCTTCGAGCGATGTCAGTTTGCGATCCGTGGATTCTGCCAGTGACTACAGACCTACTCTTTCAGGGTCCATTCTACCATCCACAAGTAAAGGGCCTCCACCTCACGGCGTGGAACTTGAGAGGCAGATACTAACTTTAAGAGGGTTTTCTCAAGAACTAATCAATACATTACTGTTGAGCAGAAAAAAATCTACAACTCTAATCTATAGCAGAGTATGGAGAAAATTCCTCAACTTCTATACAAAACCCTTCTCTAAGGTTCCTATTAAACCAATCCTTGAATTTTTGCAGAAAGGTCGTGAGATGGGGTTATCAGTTAATACTCTGAGAGTTCAAGTGTCTGCCCTGGGAGCCCTCTATAGTGCTAACATTGCTAGTAATAGATGGGTAACTAGATTTATTAGGGCATGCGAGAGGTGTACACCGGTTCATGTTCCACGCCTGCCACCCTGGGACCTGAATCTAGTCCTAGACTCCTTATCTGGTCCTCCCTTTGAACCTTTATATTCTATCCCTCTTAAAAACATCACATACAAGGTAGCTTTACTGATAGCCTTAACTTCTGCCAGAAGAGTGGGTGACATCCAGGCCCTCTCTATAGACCCTCCATTCCTAATAACATATCAGGATAGGATAGTTCTCAAACCTGATCCTTCATACCTCCCTAAGGTAGCTACAAAATACCATAGAGCCCAAGAGATTTTTCTACCTTCCTTTTATGATAATCCAGCAAATTCAGAGGAGGAAAAACTACATATGCTTGATGTTAAAAGAGCAGTCCTGGGCTACATAGACAGAACCCGCTCTTGCAGACAGAGTAGGGCTCTGTTTGTGTCTTTTCAGGGTCATCGAAAAGGCCATGGAGTCACGAAAGCTACCTTGTCCCGGTGGATCAGAGAGGCTATCCATCTTGCATACTTGTCAAAAGGCGAAAGTCCTCCAGAGGGAGTAAAGGCGCATTCAGCTCGAGCCGTATCATCCTCGTGGGCGGAGAATAAAGACATTCCCATCGAGCTCATATGTAAGGCCGCAACCTGGTCGTCGCCTTCAACTTTCTATAGACACTATAGGCTTGATCTGTCTTCCGCTTCTGACTTGGCATTCGGGAGAGCCGTCCTTAGTACGGTAATCCCACCCAGGTGAAGGGTCTCTGAAAGTCTCTCAAAGTGGGTGCTGTCGTGGCGAAGGGTAAAAAGCCGGATTACTCACCGGTAATGCCCTTTTAATGAGCCACGACAGCACCCTGTCACTTCCCACCCTTGTAGATATGTATAGTTATTAATACAAAATATTCTCATGGGTGATTATAGATATAATAAAATGTACTAATAATTAAGAATGTATACTAATTTAACAATGGCGGTTCCTCTTGTACTCTGAAAAACAACTGAGGAGGAGAGGGGGGCCGCCCTTTTATCTCTGTAGGTTTCCTGTTCCTATGGGCGGGTCCCTCTCTCAAAGTGGGTGCTGTCGTGGCTCATTAAAAGGGCATTACCGGTGAGTAATCCGGCTTTTCTGAAATACTCAGACCAGCCCTTCTGGCACCAACAACCATGCCACGTTCAAAGGCACTCAAATCACCTTTCTTCCCCATACTGATGCTCGGTTTGAACTGCAGGAGATTGTCTTGACCATATCTACATGCCTAAATGCACTGAGTTGCCGCCATGTGATTGGCTGATTAGAAATTAAGTGTTAACAAGAAGTTGGACAGGTGTACCTAATAAAGTGGCCAGTGAGTGTGTGTGTGTGTGTGTATATATATATATATATATATATATATATATATATATATATATATATATATATATATATATATATATATATAATCACCATGTAATAGCTTGCTTCTTCCAGTTTCAACCAAAAGATCAGATGTTAAGGGGACAATTAAAAGTACAATCAATGAATCCTCATCTTCCAAGATGTTTCAATCTGTCTCCCCAAAAGAAAAGCATTCTCCACTTTATGCACATATTCCAGCTACTCTACACAGCTCGCCTAAGAGTGAACATTGATATAGCTATGATCTTCGATGACCCATCACAAGCCAGAGAATATTGTGGCCTGCTTTGCGCTACAGACTAATCAAACTTTTTCATGAAAACGTGGAACATTTTCATCTATACTACCATAATTGATATTAACTTCCCACTGAAAATCTTTCTATATCCCAATCAAAATATGAGAATGAGCTTATTGGATGCGTGTGTGCTCATTCTTGAGACCTTAAAGGGAACCTGTCACCTGAATTTGGCGGGACCAGTTTTGGGTCATATGGGCGGGGTTTTCAGGTGTTTGATTCACCCTTTCCTTACCCGCTGGCTGCATGCTGGCCGCAATATTGGATTGAAGTTCATTCTCTGTCCTCCGGAGTACACGCCAGCGCAAGGCAATATTGCATTCAAATATGCACTCACAAACAGCAGAGTGGAACACCGGGGAGTAAAGGAAGGAAAAAACAAAAAGGAGAGCATGAGGAAATGCACATAGACAAATCACCTAGCATCAGTCTTCTGAACCAACTCTCCAAATGCCTCCTCAAACAATCAACAACTCCAGAACCCGGCAGTATAAAACTAACACTGACAATCCCTGATTGCCAGAGGTGAGTATGTAGAAGGGAGTGGCCAACACTGAACAGCTGAGACCAGCAAAGCAGGAAAGCTACAGGAGCTCCCAACTGAACAGATTAACCCCGCGCTACTAGCAGAAACCTTCACTGTTTAATACGATGAAGTGCTTCTAATCAATGCAGGAGTACGTGAAATCAGAAACAGTGGTCTTCTGGCCCCCTCTGTCGCCGTAAACCCATGACAAGACCTCTATCCTTCAGGTCCTGTCAACTTTACAGTGCGATATTTCGCAGCATGTGCATGAAATTTCTCAAAATCTCATTCTCTTCGCTGGCGTTGTAAAAATGCAGCAAATTTTCTGTAAACGAATACCCTTTGGAAAATCCAGTTTTTGCACTAAGGAAACAACCTACAATGTATGTTAAACCATCTGGGGACCATATTGCTCGAATGACTAGTCAAAAAGACCAGTCCCTGCTCCTCTCCTCTTCCCTTGGTTGACAGGTCTCTCCCTTTTGTGTCTGTATAGCTCCATAAGCACCTTTTTTACCCTCCTACTGGCTATTGTCTCTGCATACCACATTTATTTATCAATGTAGTAAAAAGAAAGCTGCAGACAGGCCACCACAAAAAAGGTGGCCCCAGCAGCACCAAACCTGTCTGCCTGTCTGTGTAGGGGAGCTTCCAGCCCTACTGGGTATGTCGGGCTTCATTACAGGCCGTCTTAAGTCAGATCCGTCTCATCATTGAGTTTTGTTCTTTTTTTGTAATGAAACTGCAGTCGCCAGTGTGAACTCAGCCTTACAAGTTTAATAGGGGGTTAGAGAAGCTTAACATGTATGATTAAAGTGTTTTTCCCATTTTATATGGTGATAAGCCATCAGGTTGTAATTGGAGGCTGTCCAACATCTGAGACCCCACCAATCCTCAGAATGAAGGATTGGTGGGGTAATATATATTTTTTTTATTCATGCTGATTGTTATAGCACGAGTTCTCCAGCTGGCGGCACTACTGCTGTACAGTAATGCATCTACTGGACCTGAAGGAAAAGTATATACAAATATACTAGTAACGTTAATAAAAAGCCTCTTAGGATGAACAGCCATATTATATTTTTGCCATATTTTTATTTTATTTTTTTTAACTTAGGTTATACGTATTTTTTATTTTTTTTTAATCTATGTAGGCTACCAGCTTCTGCCCACCTGTGGACTCAAAGTATGACTGGATTGGTCCTCCCGATAGATATTCCAATCTTCGACCTATAAAATACTTTGTTCCGGCAGACGAGTCTCCTTTGGAAAGAAAACTTCGGGAACTGCGTCAGGAAACAGAAGATTGGAATCAAAAGTTTTGGGCAAACCAAAATCTGACTTTCCTTAAGGTATAACTCCTCTTTGTGACAGTCATGTTAAAGGGCTAGCATAGTTTGCTATTTCAGCCAGAAGATGCTACTACTTGCATTCGTTGCTTGTTATATGCACTTTATCCATATACGGTAATTAGGCCTGTACTGGGATTTGCAGGGCTTATTATGGACATGTCAAGTCAAGCAGAGTGGCCTATATCGCATATAGTGTCTACCCTGCAGCTGCACATTCAATCTCAAAATATCTACATACCCAGTGATGGCAATTAAAGGTTTATTCTCATGTTGTATTCAGGGGTGCATCGGTCCTCTGCCCCTGCTTGCTGTATGGTGAGACGCTCCAGAATCAACGCTCTATCACACTGTAAGCAGAGGCAGCTTTGTCTCCGCAGCATCAGAGAAGCACAGAGCCACTGAAGCTGGGCGGATCTAGTAATCTGCCCAGTTTCAGAGCAGTCTTTGCAAGCCCTACAGTACTTACAGCTACAATGCTTTATCTAAGAAATGGGTTCATTTTTAATATTTAATTTATGCATTCACCTGTATGGTGCTTTGGGCACGTAACTTGTATTGTGGCTGTGTGGACCCGACATAGACACTTGCCAGTCTGGATTTTACCTACAGTCATGGCTGAAAGTATTGGCACCCTATAAATTGTGCTAAAAAATCCACCATCCGGACTATCCGGGGTTGCAATTTTTGTTTAATTTTTCTCTGCCATCCACATCCAGGAAGATTAGCTACTGTGCCATGGGTTGTAAACTTCTTGATTATGTTGTGCACCATGGACAAAGGAACCTCAAGATCTCTGGAGATGGATTTGTAACCAGGACATTGGTGATATTTTACAACAATGTTGGTTGTCGGGTCCTCAGACATTTCTTCTCTCTGTTCTCCATGCTTAGTGTGGCACACAATGCAAAGATTGCAGTCAACGTCTCCCCTTTTTATCTAGTTTCAGGTGTGATTTTCATATCGCTGACATCTGTTACCACAGATGAGTGCGAAAGATCATCACACGCTTGAAACAAAGTTGTTTACTTACAATTTTGGAAAGATGCCAACAATTTTGTCTGACCCATTTTGGCGGCTTTGTGTGAAATGATGTCCAATTTTCCTTTTTCTTTTTTTTTCTGTTCCAATACACACAAAGGAAATAAACATATGTATAACCACATGCGTAACTGCAATAATTTTGTGGGAGAAATACTTCATTTTCTGGAACAATTTCAAGTTGCCAACACTTTCGGCCATGACTGTGTAGTTCAGTTCTTGCTAGTAGAGTAATGGCCTGACTATTCTGCAGGCTGTAACCCCATCATCATTATTGAATGTATTTCTTTCTTTTTAGGAAAAAGAAGAATTTATCATCTCAAAACTTCATGCCTTGGGTTTGGGGCAGAGAGATGAGGAAGGTGAGACTTCCTGGGAGATGCTTCAGACTGTACGTCTTCCAGTTTTAGGGTTGTGGATAAGTCTGGGTCTTGTGACTGTCCTTATTATGCCCTGGGTGGTCTCCCATTTTGGGTATTATAATTGATTGGGACCCATTTCTGTGTCATGAAAACTTTATCCTTTTTTTCTCCCCAATCGCAAAACGGACTATAATCCCCGCCAGTAAATTATGTATGTGTCACGGGTTACAGCGACAGTGTGGAGCCAGAATACCACAGCGTCTGATTGCTCCTACTTCGGCGCTGACAAGAAGCACTTCTCCTTCAATTTAAATGTTTATTCCCTCTAGCAGAACAGGAGTTAATCGACCATGTTGGAAATCCCTGTGCTGAGAGCTGAGCTCGGTTAGCCACTCCTTTTCCTTTTATAATCTGGGCTCTGATACTAATCCTTGTCAGAGCTAGCTTTATTGCTACATTGGAAACGGAGGGAAAGGAGTTCGTATGAGTAGGAGAGTTGAAGGAGTTATTAGTGACTGTTGCTTGGTTTGTACGTGTGGTAATACCTTATCCTTCTCTGTTTTTGTTCATTCCTCTACCTTCACAGCCCGGTGCATTCCTCTGTTATATGTGAGTGAATATTTTGTATGCCTGGAGTTTTCTTTTAACCCTTGTTTGTGTTGCCTTGTTTGTCGGGTTGGTGTTCTACGGTGCACAGTAGTGACCCCCCTCTTCCCTGGGTTGGGGAAGAGAACAGATGGAGGACTAACTCAGGAGACAAGGCAAGGGTGGAGACCCCGGCATCTTCCCCATCTGAAGTATCCCAGGGAGCAGGGCGAGCTAGGCTCCCCCTAGTGTTAGGGACAGGGAAGGAACCCCTGGTCCTGAGTCACCCGACAACTGTGTTGTGACAGTATGTCCCATGTCTGGCTTGGTACCCCCCCCAGTGGTTCTATAGATTGCAGGAGTCACCAGGCTGTCTGGTCCCCAGAGATTAGACATCCATCCTGGTGTACAACCCTTCTATGTATACAGAGGACAATGTCACTACTATAAGTACATGGTATTTCTCCCAACAGTTGCAATACAGCCCCTTTTCGCATGCTGGGATTTGCAGTTTTACCCCACCTGTGGTTGCACTGGTTGGAAATTGCTGATTCAAGGCAACAGGAATGTGTTTATCTCCATCCTGGACATAAGTCTAATGACTCGCCGCACATCGCTGTCTCATCGTAATGATTAATACTCGGCCAATGTGCCATATGTGCCAAACATCTTCTCTGCCCTTCACAGGTCGGAAAAGGACACTGGATGCAGAAGTGATGGCTTATTTTTATAAGGATTTCCTCGGCAAGAACTTTAACAAACATTCACAATATAACAGGTACTTGTATCCTCCGAACCACTGTAGGACTGCAGTGCTCAGTGTATGGTGTATTATGGGATATTTGCAAATGTTTGTGAGGATGGTATACAAAACTTTTTTTGTAAAAGTGATTTTGAGGTTTTTATTTTTCAGTAAATTTTTCCCATTTCTTTAGTTTGTTCACTGGTCATCCCTAACTCAGAAACAAACTAGCCACCCTGCGCCACATCTCCCTGACCTATTACAGTATTCAGTCCCCAGTTCTTCATGTCGGGTTGCTACATCCCTCCGCAGTACTTTCCACTGTTCTTCTTTGCACCAGAGAACTAATGTTGTGTGTCAGACGACCTCAGCCCTAACTCTGCTGTGTGCCGGACCAACCCCACCCCTAGCTCTGCTGTGTCCTCGATTACCTCCACCCTAGCTCGGGTGTGTGCCGGACCCCTTATGCCCTAGCTCTATGTCCCAGACTACCTCCATCCTAGATCCTGGTGTGTGCCGGACCCCCTCCCCCACTAGCTCTGTTGTGCGCCAGACCACCCCCGCCCTAGCTCTGCTGTGTCGTGGACCACCCCTTGGAAAACTTAATGACTCGAGTATATGCTGGGTATAAATTGTCCCCTCATCCCCATCCTTGTCTGCATGTTTCCTTATCCCTATCCTTGTCTGTTTGGCTCCTTATCCCCATCCTTATCTGCGTGGCCCCTATGAGAAAAGCATAAAAAACCCAAAACATCATCCTACTTACCTTCACTGTGCACCCTCACAGCATTTTGTTCCAGTGCTAGCACCATCTGCGGCCGAGCGATCATGTTTCACCGCTCATTAAGGGAATGATTATTCACCTCTATCCACGCCTATTGAAGTGGAGAGAGGTGAACATTCATAACCTTAATGAGCAGGCACCCGTGATAGCCCGGCAGCTGCTGTAACTGTGCGCGCTATAAGAGAAATTAATATTCATTGCCAGTGCAGTGAATATTCATTTTTCTTTAGCAGCGGGCACAGGCTTTAGCCGCAGCCACAGGCTCCTGCCTCCTGTGACCCGTTGCTCCGCTGCTCCCCCTCTCCCGCCGTTTTCTGTGACAATGACTCGTGTATAAGCCAATGGGGGCGTTTTCAGCACAAAAATGTGCTGAAAAATTTGGCTTATACACGAGTATATATGGTACATATGGTCACAGGACAATGGTTACCCAGTAAATAAAAGAACAGTGTACCTATATCATAACAGGACCTAAGCTGCAAAATATATAACAATAATTGCACTCTATATCCTTTAAGGGTTTGTCCCACATACAAGTTCATTTTAATTAACAGATCTTGGAATAATAATAATTTACACAATTGGATGTGTTTAAATACATTTTTCCTGTGCTGAGGTATTCTTATAAATGTGTCCCTGGCTGTGTTGTGTGACCATACAGGAACATGGTCTGATCATACCAAAGCTTCTGGACAGGGGAGGGGAAGAGGGTATACAAACATTACAGCACAAGATTTCAAATAATTCTTTCTTTGAAGTAAAACATTGTTTAAAAACGGGCAGGGAAATGTTTTACTTTACAGTAAGAATCAGCTGTGATCCCCTGCTATAATGTCTGTATACTCTTTTACTTCCTCCCCTGCCCAGGAGAAGAGGTATGACATACCGTGTGCCTGCACATTGAGACACAGACATTACACACTACACGTACAGCCTATAGAGCGACAAAGATAAAGGTACTGGGATCCAGTCACCTCCTGATGAAGCCGCAACTCCTTAGCGGTGAAACGCGCTTCGAGGTTGCTCTTTACTTCCACCTCCATTACAACATGACCACAGGTAATATACCCATGTAAATATTTTATCAACTGCTGTGCTCTGAGTCCCCTGATGATCAGAATGTATCTTAGGCCATTAGTTGGGTGGTTATGTTGTGAGGTACTATACAGTGCCTTGTGAAAGTATTCAGCCCCCTGGAACTTTTCAACCTTTTTCCCACATATCATGCTTCAAACCTAAAGATACCAAATGTAAATTTTTGGTAAAGAATCAACAACAAGTGGAACACAATTGTGAAGTTAAACGAAATGTATTGGTTATTTAAAATTTTTGTGGAAATTCAAAAACTGAAAAGAGGGGCATTATTATTCGGCCCCTTTAACTTAATACTTTGTTGCGTCACCTTTTGCTGCGATTACAGCTGCAAGTCACTTGGGGTATGTCTCTATCAGTTTTATATTTCGAGAGTCTGAAATTCTTGCCCATTCTTCCTTGGCAAACAGCTCGAGCTCAGTGAGGTTTGGTGGAGATCGTTTGTGAACAGCAGTTTTCAGCTCTTTCCACAGATTCTCGATTGGATTGAGGTCTGGATTTTGACTTGGCCATTCTAACACCTGGATACGTTTATTTGTGATCCATTCCATTGTAGATTTTGCTTTATGTTTGGGATCATTGTCTTGTGGGAAGACAAATCTCCATCCCAGTCTCAGGTCTTTTGCAGACTCCAACAGGTTTTCTTCAAGAATGGTTCTGTATTTGGCTCCATCCATCTTCCCATCAATTTTAACCATCTTCCCTGTCCCTTCTGAAGAAAAGCAGGCCCAAACCATGATGCTGCCACCATCATGTTTGACAGTGGGAATGGTGTGTTCAGGGTGATGAGCTGTGTTGCCTTTACGCCAAACATATCGTTTGGCCTTGTTGCCAAAAAGTTCGATTTTGGTTTCATCTGACCAGAGCACCTTCTTCCACATGTTTGGTGTGTCTCCCAGGTGGCTTGTTGCAAAGTTTAAAGGACACTTTTTTTGGATATCTTTGAGAAATGGCTTTCTTCTTGCCACTCTTCCATAAAGGACAGATTTGTGCAGTGTACGACTGATTGTTGTCCTCTGGACAGCCTGTCCCACCTCAGCTATAGATCTCTGCAGTTCATCCAGAGTGTTCATGGGCCTCTTGGCTGCATCTCTGATCAGTCTTCTCCTTGTTTGAGCTGAAAGTTTAGAGGGACAGCCTGGTCTTGGTAGATTTGCAGTGGTATGATACTCCTTCCATTTCAATATGATCGCTTGCACAGTGCTCCTTGGGATGTTTAAAGTTTTGGAAATCATTTTGTATCCAAATCCGGCTTTAAACTTCTCCACAACAGTATCACGGACCTGCCTGTAGTGTTCTTGGTCTTCATGATGCTCTCTGTGCTTCAAACAGAACCCTGAGACTATCACAGAGCAGGTGCATTATACGGAGACTTGATTACACACAGGTGGATTATATTTATCATCATTAGGCATTTAGGACAACATTGGATCATTCAGAGATCCACAATGAACTTTGGAATCTGGAGTGAGTTTGCTGCACTGAAAGTAATGGGGCCGAATAATATTGCACGCCCCACTTTACAGTTTTTGAATTTCGACAAAAATTTTAAGTAATCAATACATTTTGTTCAACTTCACAATTGTGTTCCACTTGTTGTTGTTTCTTCACCATAAATTTACATTTGGTATCTTTTTTATGTTTTAAGCATGATATGTGGGAAAAGGTTGAAAAGATCCAGGGGGCCGAATACTTAAGCATGGCACTGTATATGGGTTCACTTATTCTTAATATATACATACCATCATATTTGTTATATATCTTTTCTGATATATACCTGTCTATAACTACGTTAATGCTTTATTTGTTGAAAGTGCATTTGAACAGCAAGGTGGCTTGTTGTTGAAGGGAAATAGAGAAAAAAAAATCTATAAAATCTTCAGCATAGCGAGTGTGAGCGAGCTGAGTGTGACCTGAGCGTAAGTGTGGACGGCGGTAAGTGTGACTTGTGATCCAGTGACTTTGGAATCAGGGAGTTTCCAAGGGAGGAATTGCTGTCTGTTTTTTTTTTTTTTTTTTTTGCTGTTGTTGTGTTTTTTTTTGTTTTTTTTTTAATACTTTGTATTTATTTTTAATTAACGTTTGTGTGGTGCAATCCCCATTAGGAAATGTGCTCCACTATTGTTAATGCCATCCAGTGCACATCTTGCCACATGTATGCAGTCCTTGATCGGCCGGTCGAGGGTGCATACTGCTGTGCGAGATGTGAGCACATTGTGCATTTGGAAGCCCAGATTCTGGATCTAAATGTGCAGCTGGCAACACTGAGATCCATAGACAATATGGAGAGGAGTCTTCTGCTCACTGAGCAGACGCTCAATGGGATAGGTGAGGGGGGGGATGGTAGGATGGAGCTGCAGGACAGTGAGGCAGTTAGCTGGGTGACAGATAGAAGGCGGGGTAGAGGGAAGAGTGCCAGGGAGGCTAGTCCTGATCTGGTACACCCCAATAAATTTGCTAAGTTGGCAGATGAGGGGGGTGCCAGTACAGGGGTAGCACTGCTGCAGCCAGACATGTCCTCTGAAAGCCGGAGGAGTGACTGCTCCAGTAAGGAGGGAAATAGGAGAGCAGGGCAGGCCAGACAGGTGCTGGTAGTGGGGGACTCAATTATCAGGGGTACAGATAGGGCAATCTGTCACAAAGACAGGAATCGTCGGACGGTGTGCTGCCTACCTGGCGCTCGAGTCCGACACATCGCTGATCGGGTTGACAGGTTATTGGGAGGGGCTGGTGAGGACCCAGCGGTCATGGTGCACATTGGCACAAATGACAAAGTTAGAGGTAGGTGGAAGGTCCTTAAAGATGATTTCAGGGAATTAGGCTGCAAGCTGAAAGCAAGGACCTCCAACGTGGTATTTTCCGAAATACTGCCTGTACCACGTGCCACGCCAGAGAGGCAACGGGAGATTAGGGAGGTTAATAAGTGGCTCAAGAATTGGTGTAGGAAGGAGGGGTTTGGGTTCCTGCAGAACTGGGCCAACTTCTCAGTCGGCTACAGGCTCTACGCTAGGGACGGGCTGCACCTCAATGGGGAAGCGGCAGCTGTGCTGGGGGAGAAAATGGTTAGAAGGTTGGAGGAGTGTTTAAACTAGGGATTGGGGGGGAGGGTATTCATTTTATAGGAGGGGAAGATAGTGCAGATAGAGACCTGGGCACAAATAAGGAAGTTGGGGGTGGCGGTGGCATGGGGGGTGGGGTTAGAACAGTTAGTAATTTAAGAAAGAATAGAGGTACAGAGAGGAACATCAAGTGCATGTATACTAATGCCGGAAGCCTCGCCAACAAAATGGAGGAATTAGAATTAATGTTGTTAGAGCATAATTATGACATGGTGGGGATATCTGAAACATGGCTGGATGAGAGCCAGACTGGGCTGTTAACTTGCAGGGCTATAGCCTTTTCAGAAATGACCGTACAGATAAGCGAGGGGGTGGGGTGTGTCTGTATGTAAAATCGACCTTAAAACCCATCCTGCGTGATAATATAGGTGAATCTAATGAAAATGTAGAGTCCCTGTGGGTGGAGATAAGGGGAGGGGGAAAAAATAATAAATTACTGATAGGGGTTTGTTATAAATCTCCAAAAACAATGGAAGCAATGGAGAATATCCTCGTAAAGCAAATAGATGAAGCTGCGACTCAAGGAGAAGTCATTATTATGGGGGACTTCAACTACCCTGAAATAGATTGGGGAACAGAAACCTGCAGTTCCAGTAAAGGTAATCGGTTTTTGACAACTATGAGAGACAATTACCTTTCACAACTGGTTCAGGACCCAACAAGAAGGGGGGCACTGCTAGACCTAATATTAACCAACAGGCCAGACCGCATATCAAATATAAGGGTTGGGGGTTACTTGGGGAATAGTGATCACAAAATAATAAGTTTTCATGTCTCCTTTAATAAGATGTGTAGTAGAGGGGTGACAAGGACACTAAACTTCAGGAGGGCAAATTTCCAACGGATGAGAGAGGATCTTGGTGCAATTAACTGGGACGATATCCTGAGACAAAAAAGTACACAAAGAAAATGGGAGACGTTTATTAGCATCCTGGATAGGACCTGTGCACAGTATATACCGTATGGGAATAAACATACTAGAAATAGGAGGAAACCAATATGGCTAAATAGAGCTGTAAGGGGAGCAATAAGGGACAAAAAGAAAGCATTTAGAGAATTAGAGGAAGTAGGTAGTGATGAGGCATTAAATAAATACAGAAAATTAAATAAATTCTGTAAAAAGCAAATCAAGGCAGCAAAAATTGAGACAGAAAGACTCATTGCCAGAGAGAGCAAAAATAATCCCAAAATATTCTTTAAACTACATAAATAGTAAGAAACTAAAAAATGATAGTGTTGGCCCCCTTAAAAATAGTCTGGGTGAAATGGCGGATGAGGATGAGGAAAAAGCCAATATGCTAAATGACTTTTTTTCATCAGTATTTACAAAAGAAAATCCCATGGCAGCCAATATGACTAGTGATAAAATTTCCCAGTTAAAGGTAACCTGCTTAACCCAGCAGGAAGTACGGCGGCGTCTAAAAATCACTAAAATTGACCAATCTCCGGGCCCGGATGGGATACACCCCCGAGTACTGCAGGAATTAAGTACAGTCATTGATAGACCATTATTTTTAATCTTTAAAGAGTCCATAATAACAGGGTCTATACCACAGGACTGGCGTATAGCAAATGTGGTGCCAATATTCAAAAAGGGGACATAAACTGAACTCGGTAATTATAGGCCAGTAAGTTTAACCTCTACTGTGGGTAAAATCCTGGAGGGCATTCTAAGGGATGCTATACTGGAGTATCTGAAGAGGAATAACCTCATGACCCAGTATCAGCACGGGTTTACTAGGGACCGTTCATGTCAGACTAATTTGATCAGCTTCTATGAAGAGGTAAGTTCCGGACTGGACCAAGGGAGCACAGTGGATGTAGTGTATATGGACTTTTCAAAAGCTTTTGATACGATGCCACACAAAAGGTTGTCACATAAAATGAGAATAATGGGGGCGTTGATCCAGGGAACTAGTCTGATTGCCGTATGTGGGGTCGGGAAGGAATTTTTTTCCCCATGGTGGAGCTTACTCTTACCACATGGGTTTTTTTTTGCCTTCCCCTGGATCAACATGTTAGGGCATGTTAGGCTATGGGTTGAACTAGATGGACTTAAAGTCTTCCTTCAACCTTAATAACTATGTTACTATGTTATGTCTATATGTCCACTGTGACTACCCGTATTGTTATATAACAAGTTCAGAGCATTTTTGTGTTTCTGCTCATCTGTCCCATTAGTATCTATGTACTTTTTTTTATAGATATTTATTCTATTTTATGAGTAATATTTATGTTGTATATTTCTATTTCATTATGTGTTAATAAAGTCTTTGATAAATGAGTTAGCAATATTTGGATTCCAGTACCTCTTTCTTTGTCGCTCTATAGGCTGTATATGATCTTTTTAATAAGGGATTATAATACTTTTGAGAGGATCATTATATGACACAGTACACAGCAGGGGCACATTTAAAAGATTGTCAGCACAGGAAAATTTTATTTAAGCACATCCAATTGTGGAAATTATTTTTCAAATATCTATTTATTTAACCCCTTAAGCCCCAAGGGTGGTTTGCACGTTAATGACCGGGCCAATTTTTTCAATTCTGACCACTGTCCCTTTATGAGGTTACAACTCTGGAACGCTTCAATGGATCCCAGTGATTCTGACATTGTTTTCTCGTGACGTATTGTACTTCATGATAGTGATAACCTTTCTTCGATATAACTTGTGTTTATTTGTGAAAAAAAATGGAAATTTGGCAAAAATTTAGCAATTTTCCAACTTTGAATTTTTATACCCTTAAATCACAGAGATATGTCACACAAAATACTTAATAAGTAACATTTCCCACATGTCTACTTTACATCAGCACAATTTTGGAACCAAATTTTTTTTTTTTGTTCGGGAGTTATAAGGGTTAAAAGTTGACCAGCAATTTCTCATTTTTACAACACCAATATTTTTTAGGGACCACATCACATTTAAAGTCATTTTGAGGGGTCTATATGATAGAAAATAACCAAGTGTGACACCATTCTAAAAACTGCACCCCTCACGTTGCTCAAAACCACATTCAATAAGTTTATTAACCCTTCAGGTGTTTTACAGGAATTTTTGGAATGTTTAAAAAAAAAAAAAAAAGTTTAACTTTTTTTCACAAAAAATTTATTTCAGCTCCAATTTGTTTTATTTTACCAAGGGTAACAGGAGAAAATGGACCCCAAAAGTTGTTGTATAATTTGTTCTGAGTACGCTGATACCCCATATGTGGGGGTAAACCACTGTTTGGGTGCATGGCAGAGCTCGGAAGGGAAGGAGCGCCATTTGACTTTTCAATGCAAAATTGACTGGAATTGAGATGGGACACCATGTCACGTTTGGAGAGCCGCTGATGTGTCTAAACATTGAAATCCCCCACAAGTGACACCATTTTGAAAAGTAGACCCCCTAAGGAACTTATCTAGATGTGTTTTGACAGCTTTGAACCCCCAAGTGTTTCGCTACAGTTTATAACGCAGAGCCGTGAAAATAAAAAAATCATTTTTTTTCCACAAAAATTATTTTTTAGCCCCCTGTTTTGTATTTTTCCAAGGGTAACAGGAGAAATTGGAAATTGGACCCCAAAAGTTGTTGTCCAATTTGTCCTGAGTACGCTGATACCCCATATGTGGGGGGGGGGGAACCACCGTTTGGTCGCATAGAGAGCTCGGAAGGGAAGGAGCGCCATTTGGAATGCAGACTTAGATGGATTGGTCTGCAGGCATCACTTTGCATTTGCAGAGCCCCTGATGTACCCAAACAGTAGAAACCCCCCACAAGTCACCCCACATTGGAAACTAGACCTCCCAAGGAACTTATCTAGATGTGTTGTGAGAACTTTGAACCCCCAAGTGTTTCACTACAGTTTATAACGCAGAGTCGTGAAAATAAAAAAATTTTTCCCACTAAAAATGTTTTTTAGCCCCCCAAATTTTTATTTTCCCAAGGGTAACAAGAGAAATTGGACCCCAATTGTTGTTGTCCAATTTGTCCTGAGTATGCTGATACCCCATATGTTGGGGTAAACCCTTGTTTTGGCGCACGGGAGAGCTCGGAAGGGAAGGAGTACTGTTTTACTTTTCAAAGCAGAATTGGCTGGAATTGAGATCAGACGCCATGTCGCGTTTGGAGAGCCCTGATGTGCCTAAACGGTGGAAACCCCCCAATTCTAACTGAAACCCTATCCCAAACACACCCCTAACCCTAATCCCAACCATAACCCTAACCACACCCCTAACCCTAATCCCAACTGTAAATGTAATCCAAACCCTAACCCTAACTTTCGCTCTAACCCTAATGGGAAAATGGAAATAAATACATTTTTTTTATGTTTCCCTAACTAAGGGGGTGATGAAGGGGGGTTTGATTTACTTTTATAGTGGGTTTTTTAGTGGATTTTAATGATTGGCAGTTGTCACACACTAAAAGATGCTATTTATTGCAAAAAATAGTTTTTGCGTTACCACATTTTGAGAGCTATAATTTTTATGTTTTGGCGCTTTTATACGATAAAAACTATTTTATAGAAAAAATAATTATTTTTGCATCGCTTTATTCTGAGGACTATAACTTTTTTTATTTTTTTGCTGATGATGCTGTATGGTGGCTCGTTTTTTGCGGGACAAGATGACGTTTTCAGCGGTACCATGGATATTTGTATCCGTCTCTCTGATCGCGTGTTATTCCACTTTTTGTTCGGCGGTATGATAATAAAGCGTTGTGTTTTGTCTCGTGTTTTTTTTTTTTTTTTTTTTACGGTGTTCACTGAAGGGGTTAACTAGTGGGACAGTTTTATAGGTCAGGTCGTTACGGACGCGGCGATACTAAATATGTGTACTTTTATTGTTTTGTTTTTTTTATTTAGCTAAAGAAATGTATTTATGGGAACAATATATTTTTTTTTCTTTAGGATTTTTTTTTTTTTTACACTACTTTGTCCCAGGGGGGACATCACTGTATAGTGACAGATCGCTGATCTGACACTTTGCAGAGCACTGTATCAGATCAGCGATCTGACATGCTCTGCTCCTGGCTTACCAGCGCCTGCTCTGAGCAGGCACTTGGTAAGCCACCTCCCTGCAGGATTTGGAAGTAGCCCCGCAGCCATTTTGGATCCGGGGCCTGCAGGGAGGAGACGCTCGGTACAAGGTGAGCACATTTCCTTGTACCGATCATCTCAGGGAAGCCCGCAGGGAGCCCCCTCCTTTCGCGATGCTTCCCTGTACTGCTGGAACACTGCGATCATGTTTGATCGCAGTGTGGCGGGAGTTAATGTGCTGGGGGCGGTCCGTGACTGCTCCTGGCACATAGTGCTGGATGTCAGCTGCGATAGTCAGCTGACACCCGGCCGCGCTAAAATCCCCCCCCCTCCTCCCCCCGTGACCGCGGCCGATCGCATATGACGTACTATCCCGTCACTGGGAATTAAGTCCCAGGTCACCTTGATGGGATAGTACGTCATATGGGATTGAGGGGTTAAATCAACTTTAAAATTAACTTTGTGTTAAAACCCCTTTAAGTAAAATTGTTCATTGGAGTTAGATATGCATAATGGGTGTAAATAGTGTGCAAAAAACTGCAGTATATAGTGCAGCAAAAGGTAGAATAGGGGAATAAATATAAAGTGTGTAGTATATAGAATATGGCTGATTTTAAGACTCACAAATAAGAAATGTGTATCAGGAGGACAACCAGATATGACTAAGCACCAAGCAAAGCTGACATATAGGAATGAGACATAATATACAGTACATATTAAGGCACGTGACAACTGCATGACACAGGTAGGTATGTGTATATATATATATATATATATATATGTCAGTAGATAAAATCTCGATTGATGCGAAAAGGGTAAATTGGAAGAAGCCCAGAAGGAAGTCCGATGGAGAACTATTTTGTTCACCTTATATGTGCATGTATTTGGGCATCACAAGCAGTGGTGTGGATTCGGTAAGGCAAACCTCCGACTCCTCAATTTCCATGACACCGACTCCACCAAAATGGACTCCGACTCCACGACTCCACAGCCCTGATCACAAGTTGGATACTTGGTACGGCACGGCTCTCTGATAGGGCCTTTGCGTTCCGCTGTGAAACGCACTTCATTTCCGGGTGATTAATTTATATCTGCGTTCCAATGTGGAACGCGCCGCACTTCCGACCCAACATCATATTATACCCTGAGGACGTCCTTTGGAGACGTGCTATCTGGCTAGGATATGCGCTGGTGTCTCCACCCATGCATGGGACAGCTGCCACTGATGTGAAATTCTTATTGGTCCGGCTATATTTTAAATATCCTTTGTTTCCCTTGTGAAAGCCTCTGGCGAAACGCGCGTCGGTTCTGAGCTTATGGTCTATGGTTAAGTATTGTACTTTTGCCATATCATCACATTTTACTGTGTACTTACGGTATGTCCTCTTTGTTTATAAGTTGTCTACACTTAATACTGTGCATTATCATTACTTGATTGAGAGGTTTACAGCTCTGGCAAAAATTAAGAAACCACTGCAAAATGTTCTGTTTGTCTGATTTTTCTCTTTATATGTTTATTTTTGAGTAAAATGTAATTTTTCATTCTTTAAACTACTGACATGTCTCCAAATTTCCAAGCAATACATTTTGGGGGGTTGTTTCTGAAAAGGAGAAATTGTCAAAATTACAAAAAAAAACCAGTTCTTTCAGACCTCACATAATGCAAAGAAAACAAGTTCACAATCATTTAGAAACAACAGTACTAAAGTTTAAACTCAATAAGAGTTCAGAAATCAACATTTTGTGGAATAACCATGATTTTTAATCACAGCTTTCATGTGTCTTGGCATGCTTTCCACCAGTCTTTCACACTGCTCCTGGTGCAAAAATGTAAGCAGTTCTTCTTTGTTTGATGGCTCGTGACTATCCCTCATCCTCTTGATTACATTCCAGAGGTTTTCAATAGGGTTCTGGTCTGGAGATTGGGCTGCCCATGACAGGGTTTTGATGTGGTGGGCTCTTAATTTTTGGCAAAGCGTATGTCTCACTCTGGGGTCTATGTACGGCTGTGTACCTTTGACAAATACCGTATATACTCATGTATGAGCTGAGTTTTTCAGCACACTTTTTTTTCTGCTGAAAACACCCCCCTTGGCTTTTACATGAGTCACCGTACAGAAAGCCGGTGGAGCAGCGGGTGCCAGGAGCTGGCGGACACATCATACTCATCTACCTGCGCACCCTCTGTGCTGGCACTGTATCTCGTTCCAGCCGCTGGCGTCTGCCTGCAGCTCTTCCTGTGCTCAGTGGTCACGTGGTACCGCTCATTAAGGTGATGAATAGGGACACGCCTCCCCTCCCGTAGGCATGGAGTGCATATTCATCACCTTAATGAGCGCTATCACGTGACCGCTGAGCACAGGAAGAGCTGAAGGCAGACGCTGGAGTTCGGAACGAGATGCAGTGCCAGCTCCCATGGCGCGAAGGTAGGTGAGTATGATGTTTATTTTTTTTTTTTCCAATAGGAAACATGCACACAAGGATTGGGGATAAGGAGGCCTGCATGCATACAGGGAAGGAACGGGGGAGGCATTCATACCAGGACAGGGAAGGGGGAGCCATGCATAGCAGAACAGGGATGAGGAGACCATGCACACCCGGCTTATACTCGAGTCAATAAGCTTACCCAGTTTTCTGTGGCCAAAGTAGTTGCCTCGGCTTATACTCGGGTCGGGTTATACTCGAGTATATACGGTACCGTATATACTCTAGTATAAGCCGATAATTTCAGCCCATTTTTTTTTAGGCTGAGATTGCCCCCCTTGGCTTATACTCGAGTCATTCCCAGGGGTTGGCAGGGGAGTTGGAGCGGCAGCTGTCTAATCATACTCACCTGCTCCTGGCGTGGTCCCTGCACGTCCCTGGTTCTCCGGGCGCCGGCAGATTCTTCCAGCGTTGAGCGGTCACATGGTACCGCTCATTACTGTAAGAATATGGACCCAACTCCACTCCCACTCCACGCTCAGGTCAGAGGACGCGATTAGTGTGCGCGCCGCCCTCTGCCTGAACTTCAGTGCAGAGGATGCGGAAGACACAGCGGCGACGAGAGGCGAGTATGTGATTTTTTTATTTATTTATTTTTTAAATTACAGCAACAGCATATGAAGCAAATGTCTCTATGGGGCATCTTATGGAGCCATAATCAGCATTTGTGGAGCATTATATGGGGCAAATATTTCTATGGAGCATCTTATGGGGCCATAATCACTATTTGTGCAGCATTATATGGGGCAAATATCTCTATGGAGCATCTTATGGGACCATAATCAGCATTTGTGGAGCATTATACGAGGCAAATGTCTGTATGGAGCATCTTATGGGGCCATAATCAGCATTTGTGGAGCATTATACGAGGCAAATGTCTGTATGGAGCATCTTATGGGGCCATAATCAGCATTTGTGCAGCATTGTATGGGGCAAATGTCTGTATGGAGGATCCTATGGTGTCATAATCAGCATTTGTGCAGCATTGCATGGGGCAAATGTCTGTATGGAGGATCCTATGGGGTCCTAATCAACATTTGTGCAGCATTATATAGGGCATATTTTAATATGGAGCATCTTATGGGGCCCATCATGAACTGTATGGAGCATTATATGAGGCTCCTGATTCAATATGGATATTCAAAAACACTTAACCTACTGATGTCTCAATTAATTTTACTTTTATTGGTATCTATTTTTATTTTTTACATTTACCGGTAGCTGCTGCAATTTCCACCCTAGGCTTATACTCGAGTCATTAAGTTTTCCCAGTTTTTTTGTAGCAAAATTAGGGGTCTTGGCTTATACTCGGGTCGGCTTATACTCGAGTATATACGGTAATTTGTCACTGTTAACATACATATCAAGGCATAGAATTATGTCTCCTATGTATATGTCAGCTTTGCTTGGTGCATAATTATACCTGGTTGTTCCCATGATACACCTTATTGTGCGTCTTAATCAGCTATCTTCTATATGCTACGTGCTTTATATATTTTATTATATAAATATGTCAAATCTATATCTATGCATATTCCCTTTTTATCTTTTTTTTCTGCACTTTTTTGCACACTATATACACCCATCATGCCTATCTACCTCCAGTGAATGATTTTACTTAAGGATATAGTGAATTCATTGTTCTATATTTTTCTGCTTACATGTTATGCTATAGGGGCACTGTCCATTTATTTACTGGGTACAAATTGTCCTGTGACCATATGTATGTTTTTTAATCTTACTGTGGCATTTTCCCCTTGCTCGTTTTTAATTGTACTTAATAAACTTTTATATATATTTTCTTTTGGGTCATGTATCTTGCTTGTATTTTTCACGGTATTATAAGAAAGTATACTGCAGGCCTGGAATTTATAATACTCCATGAACCCTTCTGTTTTTTTCAGAGAATGGTACAAGAGGAATTTTACGATCACGTTCCTTATGGGACAAGTCACATTACAGAGAGCGCTGAAGAAGATTCGATGGAAATAGGATTAAAATGTTAATTAAATGCAATTTATAAAACTACAGGTATCCTTGTCTGTTGGTGGAATCGTCTCGTATAGCCGCGCAGTTACTTGTAGAGATGCACCTGAAATGCAATATTAAAACATTTTATTTATTTTTTAAAAGTCATATCCTTATTTTATTTTCTACCTATTTTCTTGCAGTTTGTTGAAAAGAAAACTGTGACTTTCTCTTAACCTGGGTCCAGCGCTGAGTCTTTGCCACTGCCCAGTGTCTCTGAAGCACTGACGTCTCATTAACAGTGCTGCATCCACTGTCACTGAGCTCAGCAGTTCTGCCAATGTAGAAGCCACGAGCCGCTAAGCACACTGATTGGCTGCAGTGCTGTAACGTGATGTCGGCTTTGCAGATGACAACAGACCCCATCAGCAGTGCTGGAGACTTGGTGCTGTACTTGAGAAGAGGGAGTAAAGAACCATTTATTTTGTTTTTGTTTTTTTTTAAACAAACTGCAGCCAGGAGATGGGTTTTCTGAAGATTGTAAACCCCATTCGGGGCCTTCAGAACAATGCACAAAAAGTATGATTGAACTTTAAACCTTCTTTAGAGACTGTGGAGCTATGAGGCAAGATATTAGTGAAAGTGTGGACAGTGATGATAATGGCTGATCACCGTCGTGTATAGTATACAAGGCCGTCTTTACAAATTTCTCATAATCTTGTTGTTTTTTTTTTTTCCTTTGCCTTGCGCTTGTTCGCTGCCTGTCATGTTTTCTGCTCTGTGACTAATTAGTCATTTCCTCCTGCATAATTCTGAACAGCAGGGAGGCTGCTAACTGAGCTTTGCCAGTAAATTCCCTCCTCATACTATGTTTTGCATAAGGATTTTAAAGTGATTTTTTTTCATCCACCAAGAAGTGACGAGTTTTAATCCTGAATCTGAACCTCTGTCTAAATTCAGCTACTCCTGATCACCCACAATCATCGTCTCCTGTTTACTTACGGAGATAATCTTACCAACATCAAGAAATCATCCAATCCACAGTGATCGCTAGGCCCCCACTGGTCTTGAGAGTAGGGGTCTTGAACATGTACTATTGTTCAATTTGACTGACGGAAATAGTGAAAGTGACAGCCTATACTTGAGACAGAGGAGGCCCGACATGTTCTGAGCCTTTAATTAAACAGGTCCAGGACTTATCTTGAAGAACATTAATCTATGTGTACGTCATCAATGTCAGATCAGTGGGGGTCCGATGACCGGGACCTCCACTGATCATTTGTATGCAGCTACCGCTGTGGCCACCGGATAGAGCCGTAACAGCACAGCTCTGTACATAGTGTAAGGATTCTGGGGAAGTGTAGCTCAACTCTTATTGACTTGAATGGGAGCTGTGCTCCGGTGCCTGAGAATGGGCCCTACACAATGTATGAAGCAGTCCTTTTACAACTCCGCACCCTGGCAGCAGGAACTGCAAACAGCTGCTCGTGTGTCAGACCTCCACTTATCTGATATTGATGATCTATCCTAATGATGGTGTAACGGGCAGAGTGGTGGAACCACTTTGCCGAAGACCTGGAGGGCTGTTACTAGGAGCTTCACCCAATCTGTCCACGGATACGCAGCGGCTAACGACACTGAGATCCGAGGAGAGACAGGGGAGGTGGTCCAGGTGCTACTCCAGGATTGACCTTGGGTAGATGGCAGCTAACCCCTAGGAACAGGTAGCTGAGGGGGGTGGGGACCGAAGGAAAGTCCAACAGTTGCAGGCAGAGAAGATGACAGGAACTGCAGGAGCAGGACAGGCTGATGGAGAGATGAGCTCTGGCAGGTTGATGGAGAGATGAGCACTGGCAGGTGCAACTGTACCGGCTGCCATTGAGGTGAGCAATGGCAGGTGCAGCAGGCTCGTCTGCCGTTGAGGTCAGCACTAGCGGGTGCAGCAGGCTCAGATACAAGCACTGGGACCTGAGAACTGACAAGAGTGTTAGGAACAAACTCACAACATTGCACAGGCACCTCCATGTTTGAGGAGGTGTTTTAAATAGTAAGCTTCCTCCACCTATTGGCTGAGGATGCTTTAGAGGAATACACGGGGCCCCTTTACGAAAGAGGAAATGTGTGCACGCCCTAAGCACAGTGCCTGGAGACTTGCTTGCGGTGCACGCACTCCCGGGCAGCAGAAGTGGCTGTGAGTACGCTGGTGTCTGCAGGCAGAGAAGGACTGCAGGCAGAGACTCAGGTGCTACTGATAGCTTATCAATACTGTCTTGGCCGAAAGTGTTGTCACCCTTTTAAATTGTTCCAGAAAATGAAGTATTTTCCAAGCACACTATTGTAAGTATACATGTTTTGTTATACACGTTTATTTCTTTTGTATGTATTGGAATTGGAACAGCACAAAAAAAAAACATAGAAAAAAGGCAAACTGGATATAATTTTACACAAACTCCAAAAATGGGCCAGGCAAAAAGACCCTCAACTTAATATTTGGTTGCCCTCTCTTTGGAATAAATAACTGCGATCAATCACTTCTTAAAACCATCAAGAAGCTTCTTACACCTCTGAAATGGAATTTTGGGCCACTCTTCTCTTGAAAACTCATATTTGAAGGCGCCTTCTCTCAACAGCAATTTTAAGATCTCTCCACAGGTTCTCAGTGAGATTAAGATTCGTACGCATTGCTGCCACTTCAGAACTCTTCAGTGCTTTGTTTCCATCCATTTCTGGGTACTTCTCCCAACAAATTTGGTTCTTAAGTCCTCAGACAGTTCTCTTCTCTTTTTTCTTTTCTCCATTCTTAAGGCTCATTCCCACTTTGGATGAAAGCGGATGAATGCATTTGGATTGCATTTGGACCAATGTTATTCTATCATTGTGTGTTCATCTGCATTTTGTTTTCCAGCTCAGATCGGATCACAATTGGACTGGAAAAAAATTGCAGCGTGCTGCGATTGTAATCGGAAATCGGATCGCATCCTGCAATACACTATGTTCCAAATTATGCAAATTACATTTTTCTCTGATTTTCCTAAATGGTTGGTGCAAATGACAGTCAGTCTAATAAAAGTAATCACCCGTTAGAGTATACATTGAATTTTATTGAATAAACCTCCCAATGATAACAGTATAATCTCCAAAATGAATAAAAACTCAAAATGCACTGTTCCAAATTAATAAGCCCAGTAGAATTTCTAAACATTTGATATGTTTTAAAGAACTGAAAATGCTCATTTGTGGAATTTGCAGCATTAGGAGGTCACATTCACTGAACAAAAAGCTATTTAACTCCAAAACATCCTAACAGGCCAAGTTACATGTTAACTTAGGACACTTCTCTGATATCACCTTCACAATTCTTGCATCCATTGAACTTGTAAGTTTTTGGAGAGTTTCTGCTTTGTATTTCTTTGCATGAAGTCAGAATAGTCTCCCAGAGCTGCTGTTTTGATGTGAACTGCCTCCCACCCTCATAGATCTTTTGCTTGATGATACTCCAAAGGTTCTCTATAGGGTTGTGGTTAGGGGAAGATGGTGGCCACACCATGAGTTTATCTCCTTTTATGCCCATAGCAGCCAATGACTCAGATGTATTCTTTGCAGCATGAGATGGTGCATTATCATGCATGAAGATGATTTTGCTCCTGAAGGCACATTTCTGCTTTTTATACCATGGAGGAAAGTTGTCAGTCAGAAACTCTATATACTTTGCAGAGGTAATTTTCACACCTTCAGGAACCTTAAAGGGCCATACCAGCTGTTTCTCCATGATTCCGGCCCAAAACATGACTCCACCTCCTTGCTGTTGTTGCAGCCTTGTTGGGACATGCTGGCCATCCAGCAACCATCCACTACTCCATCTATCTTGACCATCCGGGGTTGCTCAACACTTATCAGTAAACAAGAATGTTTGGAAATTAGTCTTCATGTATGTGTGGGCCCAAAGCAACCATTTCTGCTTGTGAACACTGTTTAGGGGTGGCCGAATAGTAGGTTTATGCACCACAGCAAGCCTTTGTAGGAGCCTACACCTTGAGGTTCGAGGGACTCCAGAGGCACCAGCAGCTTCAAATATCTGTTTGCTGCTTTGTAATGGCTTTTTAGCAGCTGCTCTCTTAATCCGATGAACTTGCCTGGCAGAAATCTTCCTCATTATGCCTTTATCAGCACAAACACATCTGTGCTCAGATACAGCCACAAATCTCTTAACAGTACGATGATCACGCTTAAGTTTTTGGGAAATTTCTAATGTTTTCATCCCTTCACCAAGGCATTGCACTATTTGATGCTTTTCATCAGCAGAGAGATCCTTTTTCTTTCCCATGTTACTTGAAAACTGTGACCTGCTTAATAATGTGGAACATCATTTTTAAGTAGTTTTCCTTTAATTAGAATCACCGGGAAAACTAATTATCACATGTGTTTAAGATTGATTTCAGTGATCCATTGAGCCCTGAGACACAATACCATCCATGAGTTAATTTGAAAAACAAAACAATTAAGTCTTTATCACACCTAAATCCAATTTGCATAATAATTTGGAACACAGTGTAGAAGTCAATGGGTGTGAGAAAAAAAAAAATCACACAGCACTCGGGCCATGCGAGTGCTGTCCGATTTTTACACAACAACCTCCTTTGAAAAGCCGCCAATTAATCTGCCGTGTACAGTAATATCAGTGTGCCAGGTTAGAATAGATAGAATACATAGACATATAGATGTCAGTGACACATACATACACACGTGGTCAAAATTATTGGTACCCCTCGTTTAATGACAGAGAAACCCACAATGGTCACAGAAATAACTTGAATGACAAAAGTAATAATAAAAGATCTATGAAAATGAACAAATGAAAGTCAGACATTGCTTTTCAAACATGCTGTTAGGGCTGGCGTAACGCACCGAGTAAATAGATGATATTTGGTGCGTTCGCAGCCCGGGGTCCACCGTGCAGGAAAGAACCTGCTGCTGGCAAATGGTGGCAAAATATGGCGGTAGAAGCGAACTCTGTTACTTCACAGAGTCGCTATAGAAAACGCACTGTGTCCTGTTTAGCTCATAGTTGTACACAGTAACTGCCGAGCAGATAGCAGCTTATGGTCACGCAGTCAAAGAGACAAACATACAATCTCCTCACCGGAGGAGCCGGTATTCTAGTGTCTTATTTCAGCCGGGGCCCTGAAACCATACACATACTCTCCTCACCGGAGGTGCCGGTATTCTAGTGGCTTATTTTAGCCGGGTCCCTGAATACACAAAAGAGTGACCACATTGGCGCAAAACTCATCACATGAATTGATACTAGCGCATGGCCGTGCGGTCATGCGCACCTTTTATAGCTGCAGCAAGTACAGGACCTTCCCAGAAGGACCAATGGGAGGCTGCCACAGACATTTGAGCACCTTCAGGACCTTCCTAGAGGATCAATGGGTTTTGCTGCAGTATCTAAGCATGTGACCCTTGATCTCCAATGAGAGATCTTACCCTGGGCATGCTCAGAAGGGGAAAAGTGGGACTTAGTCCCAAAAACGTCTGCTCGCCGCTGCCCAGTACTGGCCACAATGGCAGAAGCTGGAAAGGCAGCAGTAACCCTCTGCACAGAGTCTGAGCAATATGCTGGGACCGACGCCTCCGCTGAGCGGCAGGAGAAGAATGGGAGACCGCAGCGGAGACGGCTCAAGATTTCCCCTGTGCAGAGGCGGGAACTCGACCCCTAACATGGCCCTCCCTCCTTGGACCTCGCCACGCTCGAAGGCAGCAATGAGCTGCGGCGCCTAAATATACTCAGCAGGCTCTCAGGACCATAACCCTTCCAGTCCACCAAATAAAATTTTTTGCCACGTACCACCTTGCACCCCAAAATAGCGTTCACCTCATAACCGTCCGTAGATGAACCCGATGTCCCAGCAGTAGGGTTGAGCGACTTTTGCTTTTTTAGGATCGAGTCGGGTTTCGTGAAACCCGACTTTCTCGAAAGTCGGATCGTGTGAAATCGGCCGATTATTGTGAAAAGTCGGGTGGCCGACCGAAACACGAAACCCAATGCAAGTCAGTGTGGATTTTTTTTTTCTCTCTCTCTCTCCTATGTCACGCTGCCCACACTCCTTCATTGGCTGAAAAAATGGAGGTTAAAGCGTCATACGTAATGCGACTTTGGCGCGAAGATCGCCGATCGCATGGCCGATCCCACGCTGGGATCGGCTCGGGTTTCACGAAACCCGACTTTGCCGAAAGTCGGCGACTTATGAAATTGACCGATCAGTTTCGCTCAACCCTACCCGGCAGATGACTCGGAAAACCGGGACATGTATACGGGTTTCAAGAGGGACACATGAAAGGTGTCGGTGATACCCAGGCGTGGCGGAAGGGCCAGACGGTAGACCACAGGGTTAACCTATTCGAGGACCTTGAAGGGGCCCAAGTAGCGAGGTTCAAAATTAGTGGACTCTACTTGCAGCCTGATGTTACGGGCGGAGAGCCACACTAAGTCGCCAGGTGCAAAGGTCGGAGCGGGGTGCCGATGTGCATCGGCGGAGTACCTCATTCTCTCCTTTGAGGCCCGAATGGCATCCTGAGTGCGGTCCCAAATGTCCTGTGCCTCCACAGCCCATGCTGCCACCCTGGAGTCAGCGGAAGACACGGGCATAGGCAAAGGAACCCGCAGATGCTGACCATAGTTAAGGAGGAATGGGGTCTGTCCAGTGGAGTCGGCTACAGCGTTGTTCAGCGCAAACTCCGCCCACGATAGCAAGGATGCCCAGTCATCCTGCCTGGCTGAGACAAAATGTCGCAGATATGTGACCAAGGTCTGGTTGGCCCTCTCTACCAACCCATTCGTCTCGGGATGATATGCAGACGAGAGATTCAGCTCAATGCTGAGAAGACGACAAAGCTCTCTCCAGAACCGAGAAGCAAAGTGGGGACCCCGGTCACTGACAATTTTGCCAATTTTACAACGCTGCCAAGGCCAGTGCAGAAGGTAGCCGTGGAAGCGGCACCAAGTGCACCATTTTAGAAAAATGATCGGTGATAACCCAAATGATGGTACAGCCACGAGACTTGGGCAAGCCCACCACAAAGTCCATCCCGACCATCTCCCAGGGCCTGTCTGCCACCGGCAAGGGATAATGTAACCCAGCTGGCCGTTGTCGAGGAGACTTATTTTTGGCGCAGGAGACACACGCCCGAATATAATCTCCGATGTCACGGACCATATGCGGCCACCAGTACGTCCTCGCCAGCAGCTCAGATGTCCTCTTTGTCCCAAAATGTCCACCCACATTGGACGAATGAGCCCAAGAGAGAACCTCTGGTCGCAAATTAATAGGTACAAAGGTCTTGCCCGGAGGCACTGACTCTAGCGAAAACGGAGCTACGGTTCTCAGGCTCTCGGAAGGGACAATAAGCCGAGGCTCCCCTTCCTCCTCCTCAGAAGACACAATGGAGCGAGAGAGGGCGTCAGCATGAATGCTCTTCTCCCCAGCGAGATAATGGAGGGTGAAGTGGAACCGGGAGAAGAACAAGGACCATCTGGCCTGACGAGAATTTAGCCGCTGGGCTGTTTATAAATAAACCAAATTTTTGTGGTCCGTGAAGACTTGGAAGGGAAAGCGAGCCCCCTCCAAAAGATGTCTCCACTCCGAGAAGGCTAACTTCATTGCTAGCATCTTCCTGTCCCCGATGGAATAATTCCTCTCCGCTGGTGTGAAGGTCTTGGAGAACAAGAAGCAAGGATGCTTCCGACCTTGAGCATCCTTTTGGAAGAGGACTGCTCCTGCACCAACAGATGAGGCATCCACCTCCATTAGAAACGGCTTATCAACATCGGGACAATGTAGGATGGGAGCACTAGCAAAATGAGACTTAATAGAAGAAAAAGCCTTGGAGACCTCTTAGACCACAATTTGGGATTTGCTTCCTTCTTGGTGAGGGCTACCAAGGGAGCTACCCAAGTTGAGAAGTGGGGAATGAACTGACGATAGTAATTTATGAACCCCATAAAGCACTGCACCGCTTTAAGAGATTGGGGTTCTTGCCAGTCCATCACAGCCTGTAGTTTGGCAGGATCCATAGACAATCCCTGGGCGGAGATGATATAGCCCAGGAAAGGTAAAGACCCCTGCTCAAACATACACTTCTCCAACTTTGCATAGAGGGAATTTGCCCATAAGAGGTCGAAGCCTCTGCCAACAACTCTCCGGTGGGAGTCAATATCTGGAGAGAAGATGAGAATATCATCCAAATAGACTACGACCGAGGTAGAGAGCATATCCCGGAAGATATCGTTAACAAAGTCTTGGAAAACGGCTGGGGCATTACAGAGCCGAAGGGCAGCACCAGATACTCATAGTGCCCATCCCTGGTATTAAATGCCGTCTTCCATTCGTCCCCCTCACAGATGCGAATCAGGTTAGAAGCACCCCGCAGATCTAATTTGGTAAATACCCTTGCTCCCCGTAGCCTATAAAAGAGCTCTGAGGTCAGAGGCAACAGGTACTTGTTCTTATCGGTGATGGCGTTAAGACCCCTGTAATCTATGCATGGGCGTAATTCTCCATTCTTCTTCTGCACGAAGGAAAACCACGCCCCAGCAGGTGACACTGACTTCCTAATGAACCCTCTTGCCAAATTCTCCTGGATGTATTGGGACATAGCCTCCGTTTCCGGGAGAGAGAGGGTATAGACCCGTCCCCGAGGAGGTTCTGCTCCAGGCAAGAGATCAATAGGACAATCATAGAGGCGGTGAGGCGGAAGGGTCTCCGCAGCCTTTTTGGAGAAGAAAAAAAAATCATTATATTCTCACCTTCTGTCGTCCGCGCCAGCCTTGCCGCCTCCTCGCGACGCTCCGGTCCCAAGAATGCATTGCGGCAACGACCCATGATGACGTAGCGGTCTCGCGAGACCGCTACATCATCAAGTGTTATTGCCGCAAGGCATTACTGGGAACGGAGCGTCTCGACGAGCATCGCTAAAGGCCTGGGCTGGATCCGGGGGCCGCCGGAAGGTGAGTATATAACTAATTTTTATTTTAATTCCTTTTTTAACAGGAATATGGTGCCCACATTGCTATATACTACGTGGGCTGTGTTATATACTGCGTGGGCTGTGTTATATGCTACCTTGCTGTGCTATATACTACGTGGCTTGTGCTATATCCTACGTGGCTGTGCAATATACTACGTGACTGTGTTATATACTATGTGGCTGTGTTATATAAGAAACACCACAAAAACAATTCAGTGAAAAAAGTCCAAAGCAAATTGTAAATATATTGCAAACAATAAATGTATTAATTAAAAAAAGGTCAACTGACAAACAACATGGCTAAAAAGTGACAGACAATGCCGCATATAAAAGGCGATAAACAGCATGACAATCCCTAGATATTCAATAAGTACAGGTATGCGATTTCATGAATAATAATTCAGCAAAGTGTGCACAGATATCATAATCAAGTAAACATACCCAGTAATGTGCAGAGGGGATTCACGCTGTCTCCCGCCCTCCCCTACGTGGCCTGTGTTATATACTGTGTGGGCTGTGCTATATACTACGTGGGCTGTGTTATATACTGCGTGGGCTGTGCTATATACTGCATAGCTGTGCTATATACTACGTGGCCGGCCGTGAACAATCAGTGACAGGCGCAGTCCGTCCGAATCCTGTGTATTCATTGCATTATTCTGAAAGCTTCATAAATAAACTACATACATATTCTAGAATACCCGATGCGTTAGAATCTGGCCACCATTTAGTGTGTGTGTGTGTGTGTATGTGTATATACACTCACCGGCCACTTTATTAGGTACACCTGTCCAACTTCTTGTTAACACTTAATTTCTAATCAGCCAATCACATGGCGGCAACTCAGTGCATTTAGGCATGTAGACATGGTCAAGACAATCTCCTGCAGTTCAAACCGAGCATCAGTATGGGGAAGAAAGGTGATTTGAGTGCCTTTGAACGTGGCATGGTTGTTGGTGCCAGAAGGGCTGGTCTGAGTATTTCAGAAACTGCTGATCTACTGGGATTTTCACGCACAACCATCTCTAGGGTTTACAGAGAATGGTCCGAAAAAGAAAAAAAATCCAGTGAGCGGCAGTTCTGTGGGCGGAAATGCCTTGTTGATGCCAGAGGTCAGAGGAGAATGGGCAGACTGGTTCGAGCTGAAAGAAAGGCAACAGTGACTCAAATCGCCACCCGTTACAACCAAGGTAGGCCTAAGAGCATCTCTGAACGCACAGTGCGTCGAACTTTGAGGCAGATGGGCTACAGCAGCAGAAGACCACACCGGGTACCACTCCTTTCAGCTAAGAACAGGAAACTGAGGCTACAATTTGTACAAGCTCATCGAAATTGGACAGTAGAAGATTGGAAAAACGTTGCTTGGTCTGATGAGTCTCGATTTCTGCTGCGACATTCGGATGGTAGGGTCAGAATTTGGCGTAAACAACATGAAAGCATGGATCCATCCTGCCTTGTATGGAGCATCTTTGGGATGTGCAGCCGACAAATCTGCGGCAACTGTGTGATGCCATCATGTCAATATGGACCACAATCTCTGAGGAATGCTTCCAGCACATTGTTGAATCTATGCCACGAAGAATTGAGGCAGTTCTGAAGGCAAAAGGGGGTCCAACCCGTTACTAGCATGGTGTACCTAATAAAGTGGCCGGTGAGTGTATATACAGTATGTGTGTATATATATATATATATATATATATATATATATATATATATATATATATATATATATATATATATATTTAATTCAGCGCTAGATAGCCGAAAAGCCGGTAATTCAATTGCTGGCTTTTCCTATCTCCTTCACAAACCCGACAGGATATGAGACATGGTTTACATACAGTAAACCATCTCATATCCCTTCTTTTATTACATATTCCTCTTTACTAATGTAAGAAGTGTCTCTGTGTAAAATTTCGGGGCTCTAGCTATTAAATTAAAGGGTTAAATCCTGGAAAAAAATTGGCGTGGGCTCCTGCGTAATTTTCTCCGCCATAGTGGGAAAGCCAGTGACTGAGGGCAGATATTAATAGCCTAGAGAGGGTCCATGGTTATAGGACCCCCCTGGCTAAAAACATCTGCCCCCAGCCACCCCAGAAAAGGCACATCTGTAAGATGCGCCTATTCTGGCACTTAGCCTCTCTCTTCCCACTCCCTATTGTAAGGTGACATTAAGCCAGGTTAATAATGGAGAGGCGTCAATTCTGACACCTATCCATTTTTAATCCAGTAGTACGAAATGGTTAATAAAACACACACACATTATTAAAAAGTATTTTAATGAAATAAAGACACATGGTGTTTTAATATTTTATTATACTCTTAATCCACCTGAAGACCCTTGTCACCTGAAATAAAGTTATAAAAAAACAAACAACAATATTCCATACCTTCCGTTTTTCAGTCTTGTCCCACGCTGTAAATCCATCTGAAGGGGTTAAATCATTTTACACCTAGGAGCTCTGCTAATGCAGCTGTGCTCCTGACTGTAAAACTTGGTGAATGAATGGAATGCAGGGGAATGTCCTGTAGTTACCTCGAGTCGCGGTGATGCGCCCTCTGCTGGATGAACTCATATGAACTCGAGCCTGGGAACTTTTCAGAATATTTTCTCACGCTCGAGTTCATATGAGTTCATCCAGCAGAGGGCGCATCACGGAACAGTGTTTTGGGACAATTACTGCGTATTACGGCCGTGAAAAACGGACCGTAGTTTCATACGCCTAGTGTGACGCCGGCCTGAAACAAAGTTGTTTATCCACAATTTTTGAAAGGTGCCAATAATTTTGTCAGGCCCATTTTGGGGGTTTTCTGTGAAATGACGTCCTATTTGACTTTTTTTTCTGTGTTTGTTCCAAAAGACAAGGGAAATACACATGTGTATAACAAAATGTGTTATTGGAATAATATTCTGAGAGAAATACTTAATTTTCTGGAACAATTTTAACAGTTCCATTAGTTTTGGCTGTGACTGTATATCAGTCCTGGACAACCCCTTTACAATCTAGGGGGACCATTTCTCAAGCAGTTTACAACAGTTTTCTGACATAATTGTTGCAAATTTTTTGCACAAAAATGTTGACTTTCTTCTATTTCTGATGTGTTGAGCACAATCTTTTTGAATAGTGGTCCAAGCCCAACGTGAAGGGTGCATGGCTCAGTGAGTCTGACAAATGTCCTCCTAATTTACACCACAAAAGTTACACAGAATATGGAAGATAGATTAGGACACGGATGTATGCCTGTCCCTAGCTGGCATGCATGTCTTGCGCTGGTGTATTGTTTCAGAAGGATGCATCAAATTCATTAAAGGGCGCATCTTACGCCATCACACACTTCATCAAGGCCACAGGAGAACAAAATGCTAGACTTGAAAAATCGGGGCCTATATGAATTTCAGAAAACACAGGAGTGGGCATGGAAGCATTTTGGGTGAATGACCTCTACTTTATGCTGTAACCTTCTGCATCTGAAGCCTATAAAGTAGCCCAATTTCTCCTCTGGTTGTGACTAAGATTAAATGTAGACCATGAAGCCTGCATCGTTATCACTAAGCTGCTACTTCTGTAATCTTAATTAAACAGGACTTTTCCAGAAGCTTTGATTAATGCGGTAATTAATACGCTTGGCGAATCCTTATAGCACCCGCACACTTCCTGGAGATGGGGACAGGATACGGGATATGAAGTTTCAGCATTAAAAAAAAAAAAAAAAAAAAATCGGATTATTTCTGCAGGGCTTTCCAATATTCTCACTTAAAGGGATAGTCACTGCATCCTAGAAAGTTCTCATATAGTATCTGTGTTAACCCACTGGCTTTTCAGATCTCTTCTTGCAGTAATTGAATGAAACATCCAGGTACTAGGGTGAAAGTAGAGGAATTTGGAGAAGGCACAGAAGAAAGGTTTGGCACCCTTGTTGCAGGGACAGGACCCCCAACTACTATATAATGGGGATTCTCCTTGTGGTGCACAGGGGCCCTCTTAGAGACTTGCCCATAGGATGAGCAGCATGATTGTGTCTATTGTAGTGCAGCGGGTTTGGTGCATTGCGACAGGCAGTGATCCAGGAAAGTTCAAAACAAACGTATTTTAACCCCTTTCTGACATCAGACGTAATATTTAGTGTTGAGTGATACCGTCCGATACTTGAAAGTATCGGTATCGGAAAGTATCGGCCGATACCGGCAAAGTATCGGATCCAATCCGATACCGATACCCGATACCAATACAAGTCAATGGGACTCAAGTATCGGACGGTATTCCTGATGGTTCCCAGGGTCTGAAGGAGAGGAAACTCTCCTTCAGGCCCTGGGAACCATATTAATGTGTAAAATAAAGAATTAAAATAAAAAATATCGCTATACTCACCTGTCCGACGCAGCCGGGACCTCAGCGAGGGAACCGGCAGCGTTGTTTGTTTAAAATTCGCGCTTTTACTTGGTTACGTGAAGTCCCGGCTTGTGATTGGTCAGGGCGGCCATGTTGCCGGGACGCGGACCAATCACAGCAAGCCGTGACGAAATTACGTCACGGCTTGCTGTGATTGGTCCGTGTCCCGGCAACATGGCCGCCATTAACCAATCACAAGCCGTGACGTCACGGGAGGCTGGACATGCGCGTATTTTGAAAAGCACGCGTGTCCAGCCTCCAGTGACGTCCCGGCTTGTGATTGGTTAATGGCGGCCATGTTGCCGGGACGTCACTGGAGGCTGGACACGCGCGCTTTTCAAAATACGCGCATGTCCAGCCTCCCGTGACGGCCCGGCTTGTGATTGGTTAATGGCGGCCATGTTGCCGGGACGTCACTGGAGGCTGGACACGCGCGCTTTTCAAAATACGCGCATGTCCAGCCTCCCGTGACGTCCCGGCTTGTGATTGGTTAATGGCGGCCATGTTGCCGGGACGTCACTGGAGGCTGGACACGCGCGCTTTTCAAAATACGCGCATGTCCAGCCTCCCGTGACGTCCCGGCTTGTGATTGGTTAATGGCGGCCATGTTGCCGGGACGTCACTGGAGGCTGGACACGCGCGCTTTTCAAAATACGCGCATGTCCAGCCTCCCGTGACGTCACGGCTTGTGATTGGTTAATGGCGGCCATGTTGCCGGGACGCGGACCAATCACAGCAAGCCGTGACGTAATTTCGTCACGGCTTGCTGTGATTGGTCCGCGTCCCGGCAACATGGCCGCCCTGACCAATCACAAGCCGGGACTTCACGTAACCAAGTAAAAGCGCGAAATTTAAACAAACAACGCTGCCGGTTCCCTCGCTGAGGTCCCGGCTGCGTCGGACAGGTGAGTATAGCGATATTTTTTATTTTAATTCTCTTTTTTACACATTATTACATTAATGTTGTTGTAATACCCGATACACGATACCACAAAAGTATCGGATCTCGGTATCGGAAATTCCGATACAGCAAGTATCGGCCGATACCCGATACTTGCAGTATCGGAATGCTCAACACTATATTACTAATATTCCATCCATGTGACCCGGGCCAATTTGACAACGGACAGAATATTACATCTGAGCAATCGGCCACACATACGGGGGGTGCGCGTGCGATCGCTGCCGGGTGTCAGCTGATTCTCACAGCTGACACCTGGCACTTTAACCCCCAAAATACATGGATCCAACAAGATCGCAGCATTCCGGGAGCCGGCACAGGGCTGACAGCCCCTCTGCCTTTGGATTGGAGATTGCTGCCATGGTGACTCGATGTCGCCATGATGGCATGCAAGTCACCAGACCTAGCAAACTTGCCGATCATGAGCAGTGCATGATCACCAAGTCTCCTTGTCAGTGCAGCGCTGACAGCTTCTATAGCATGCAGATGCTGCTTCATCTGCATGCTATAGAAGCGATCAGCCTGAAAAAAATGATTGTCCCATAGAGGGACAAAGTAAAAATTTCAAAAAAAGTAAAAAAAAAAATTTAAATTGCAAAAATATATTTTGAAAAATAATAATAAAATCAATATGTATTCTATCACTAAATAAATATTTGACAAAAAAAAAATCTAAACAAAAGTACACATATTTGGTATCGCCGCGTCCGCAACGACCCAACCTATAAAACTGTCCCACTAGTTAACCCCTTTAGTGAACACCATGCAAAAAGGCAAAAAACCATGCTTTATCATCATACCACTGAACAAGAAGTGGAATAACACGTGATCAAAAAGATGGATATACAGTAAATAAACATGGTACCGCTGAAAACGTCATCTTGTCCCACAAAAAATAAGCCCTGATACAGCTCCATCAGCGAAAAAATGAAAAAGTTATACCTCTCAGAATAAAGGGATGTAAAAATAATTTTTTAATATAAAAGTTTTTATTGTATAAAAGCGCCAAAACAAAAAAAAAGATATAAGTGAGGTATTGCTGTAATTGCACTAACCCGAAGAATAATTCTGCCTTCTCAATTTTACCACACGTGGTACGGTATAAACGCCCCCCCTAAAAGAAATTCATGAATTGCTGTTTTTTGTTCATTCTTCCTTCCAAAAATCGGAATAGAGAGCAATCAAAAAAGTCATGTGCACGAAAATTTTACCAATAAAAACGTTAACTCGTCCCACAAAAAAATGAGACCTCACATGACTCTGTGGGCCAAACTGTGGAAAAATAATAGCTCTCAAAATATGGTAATGCAAAAACTATTTTTTTGCAATAAAAACCGTCTTTTAGTGTGTGACAGCAGCCAAACATAAAAACCTGCTATAAGGTCTCTTTCACACGTTCTTATATTTCCGGTACTGGAGATGTCACTGTCCGTTTGTGTAATACTTGCGGCACACGTGTGGCATGCGTGTGCCGCATCAGTACCACAAGGACTGGTGCCAGGGAAGAAGCGCTGTTCCCCAGCGGCTGGTGCAGAACACTCTCTCTCATCATTCTCCCCTGCTCTGCCAGCAATCGGCGCAAGCAGGGTAGAATGATGAGTTACATTTAAGTAAAAAGAGACAGCAGGCGGCGGCTGATGGGACTATTACTCCCATCAGCCTACCCCTGCTGCTGCTAATAACAGTGACAGCAGGAGCGGCGGATGGGAGTATTCATCTGCTGCTCCTGCGCTGTAAATAAATACGGTAGTTGAAAAAAGGCGTGGGTTCCCCCCTATTTTTGATAACCAGCCAGACAAAACTCACAGCTGGGGGCTGCAACCCTCAGCTGTCAGCTTCAGCAAGGTTGGATATGAAGAATAGAGGGGTCCCCATGCCATATTTTTAAATTATTTAAATAAATAATTTTTAAAAAAAATGGCATGGGGTCTTCCCCCCCATTTTTGAGAATCAGCCTTGATAAAGCTCACAGCTGGAGGCTGGTATTCTCAGGCTGGTAAGGGGCCATGGATATTGACCCCCCAGCCTAAAAATAGCAGCCCGCAGCTGCCCAGAAAAGGCACATCTATTAGATGCGCCAATTCTTGCGCTTTGCCCGGCTCTTCCCACTTGCCCTGTAGCGGTGGAAAGTGGTGTTGATGTCACCGGTGACATCAAGCCCACGGCTTAGTAATGGAGAAGCGTCTATAAGACACGTATCCATAGCTAATCCTATAGTTGTATGGTAAATAAAGACACAGCCAGAATAAACTATAAACATAAGGATGAATGACCTCGGGGAGATCAAAATATCCAACACCGCGGAGACACCATCACGTGTTTCTCAACGCAAGCAATGAATAGCCAGGTCTTTCACCGGGAAGGAACAACCACGGGAAGGGCAGCATCCAATAAAGGAAAAGCACCTATGCCAAAACATGGTATCCATCCACAGACAGCTGTTTCGGGGTATTTGCCCCTCATCAGTGTGGAGTAGGAAACTGGCTATTAGGAGCAGTGCCTAGTGAAAAGACTATAAACATAAGGATGAATGACCTCGGGGAGATCAAAACATCCAACACCACGGAGACTCCATCACGTGTTTCTCAACGCAGTGATCCAGAACACTGCCCCCATCCCTAAAGGGAAATGTGCAAATGCATGTAGAAAAGCTGCGTAGACACCATCACGTGTTTCTCAACGCAAGCAATGAATAGCCAGGTCTTTCACCGGGAAGGAACAATCACGGGAAGGGCATGCATGTCTCCGCGGCTTTTCTACATGCATTTGCATATTTCCCTTTTGGGATGGGGCAGTGTTCTGGATCACTGCGTTGAGAAACACGTGATGGTGTCTCCGTGGTGTTGGATGTTTTGATCTCCCTGAGGTCATTCATCCTTATGTTTATAGTCTTTTCACTAGGCACTGCTCCTAATAGCCAGTTTCCTACTCCACACTGATGAGGGGCAAATACCCCGAAACAGCTGTCTGTGGATGGATACCATGTTTTGGCATAGGTGGTTTTCCTTTATTGGATGCTGCCCTTCCTGTGGTTGTTCCTTCCCGGTGAAAGACCTGGCTATTCATTGTTTGCGTTGAGAAACATGTGATGGTGTCTCCGCGGCTTTTCTACAGCCAGAATAAAGTCCTTTATTTGACAAAAAAAAATGACAGACTCCTTTAATAATCTTAATTTAACCATACTTACAACCTCGCCTAATTCCACCGAAGCCCTCAATCTCATGTAATAAAAGTAAAATAATAAAACAACAATATACCATACCTGTTTGTCGTTGTGTCCCATGCAGTAATCCATGTCTGGGGATAATTAGTTTTCAACCTGGACGGTGCCAAGATGCGACCGTCCCAGCTGAAAACCACTGGTGAATGAGCTGCTGGGAATGCAGCGTCAGTGACCTGGGGTGACGTCATAGAGGTAACCTCCAGTCACTGAGCTCTATTCTCAGTTGGGCTGGGCTGCGATGAGATCCGGTGAGATCCATGCTAGCACAGTGAGTGCTCATGGTGCTAGCGGGGATCTCACCGAAGTCCCTTATATGTAACTCTCATCATTCTCCCCTGCTCGCATCGATCGCTGGCAGAGCAGGGAAGAATGAGGAGAGCCGTAGTGTAACGCTTCTTCCTTGGAGCCGATACGTCTCACTTGATGGTTCAAAGTGCTCGCCACACAGCTAGATAAGTTCCTTAGGGGGTCTAGTTGCTAAAATGGTGTCGGTCTCTGCAAACACGATATGGTGTCCGATCTCAATTCCAGCCAATTTTGCATTGAAGAGTCAAATGGTGCTCCTTCCCTTCCGAACTCTGCCATGCGCCCAAACAGTAGTTTACCTGCACATGTTGGGTATCGGCGTTCTTTTGGGGTCCAATTTCTCCTGTTACCCTTGGTAAAATAAAAAAATTTGGGTCTGAATTAAATTTTTTGTAAAAAAGTTAAATGTTAATTTTTTTAAAACATTCCAAAAATTCCTGTGAAGCACCTGAAAGGGTTAATAAACATCTTGATTGTGGTTTTGAGCACCTTGAGGGGTGCAGTTTTTAGCATGGTGTCACTTTTGGGTATTTTCTATCATATAGACCCCTCAAAGTGACTTCAAATGTAATGTGGTCCCTAAAAAAGAAAAATGGTGGTGTAAAAATGATAAACCGCTGTTTAACTTTTAACCCTTATAACTTCATAACAAAAAAAAATTTAGTTCCAAAATTGTGCTGATGTAAAAGAGACGTGGTAAATCTTAATTATTAAGTATTTTGTGTGACATATCTCTGTGATTTAAGGGCATGAAAATTCAAAATTGGAAAATTGCGAAATTTTCACCAAATTTCCGTTTTTTCTCACAAATAAACGCAAGTCAAATCAAAGAAATTTTACCACTATCATGCAGTACAATATGTCACGAGAAAACAATGTCAGAATCACTGGGATCCATAAAAGCGTTCCAGAGTTGTTACCTCATAAAGGGACAATGGTCAGAATTGTAAAAATTGGCTATTAACGTGCAAACCACCCTCGGGGGTTACGGGGTTAATGTCCAGAACTTACAAGTATACAGCACACGGTATCCTCCGGGTCGCAGCCGGGAATTAAGACAGTCTATATCCGAGACCGGTTGCTGTGGGTGGCTGCACCACCGTGTTACGCTGAGGGGTGTCTTTTGGCTTTGCTTGGCTTAAAAAAGTCCTAAAAAAAAAAAAAATAAATGCCCATGCCAGGTTTTCTTAAATCTGCCTTGGGCAAATAGCTTGCCCAATACTAAACTTACTTTTATTTTGCACTGCAATCACAGCTATATCTGTGACTGCAATGCACTCCAGCAGTCTTAATACGCTTCTACACGCATGCTGATGGACACATAGTGACCCTCGCATATAACACTTGTCACTGCTTCACATGTTCCCCTCTATTCAAACTTGTGGGGTTGAACATTTGTCACCATACAGGGGGCCCGTGATGGGGCATCCTCATTTCCCTGCTACTTCCCCGCCCAATGTTCCACTGAGAAGTTAAAGTTTTGTAGGGACAGGAACTATCTGGTGGCTCGAGCATTTCTCTCTTGCATTGCTCATCCAGACAAGGGGTGAATGGTCTATTACCAAACGAAACTGACGCCCAAGCAAATAGTAGCGTAGGGACTCCAGGACCCACTTAATCACCAAGCACTCCTTTTCTACTACGCTATAATTTTTCTCCGCCGGGGTGAGTTTCCTGCTCAAGTAGGTGACTGGATGTTCATCCTCGTTCACCTCTTGTGATAGTACGATGAATGTTTCCTTGACGTTGGGGCTGATGAAGACCGGCTGTCCACACAACACTGACTTCAGGGACTGGAATGCTTCCTCCGCCGGACCATAACCGACGTCTTACTTTTTAACAGGTCAGTTAGGGGTGCCGATCTCCCATCAAAATTGGGTATATCCTAAGTACCGGGCTTCTGTGAGTCTCACCGCACATTTTCTTGGGTTTTCTGTTAACCCCGCGATTCTGAGAGAATCCAGCACTGCTTGTACCTGGGACAGGTGGGTATTCCAGTTGGTACTAAAGATGACAATGTCATCTAAATATGCAGATGCGTACTTCGGATGAGGCTCTAATACTATGTCCATCAGCCTCTGGAATGTTATCGGAGCCCCACGTAATCCGAAAGGCAAAACGACATAGTGATAGAGTCCCTCTGGCGTTATTAAAGGGGTCTTTTCTTTTGCCGATTCTGTCAGTGGGACCTGCCAGTACCCTTTGGTGAGATCGAGCGTGGTGAAGAACTGGGCCTCCCCCAGTCCCTCAATTAGCTTGTCCACTCGGGGCATTGGATAAAGGTCAAACTTTGATACCTCATTCCGTTTTCGGAAGTCATTATAAAATCATAATGACCCGTCTGGCTTTGGAATTAACACAATGGAGCTAGCCCACTCACTCTGGGATTCGTCGATGACTCCTAACTGAAGCTTTTGCTTCACTTCGGCTGCAATGGCTTGCCTCCGGGCTTCTGGCACTCGGTACGGTTTCATCCGTACCCTTACCTGGGGCTCGGTGACAATGTCATGCTGGATCACCAAGGTCCGCCCTGGCAGCTCTGATAATACATCCATATTCTGTTGCAACAGAACCCTAGTCTCCTGTCGCTGCTGTTTGGTGAGAGCGTGTAGCTACGTCGAGCAGCCCCCTCGGATGCCTGCCATACGATAGCTCAAAGGGTGAGAAACCCGTGGATGCCTGTTTTACCTCATGGACAGTGAACATTACATAGGGCAATAACATGTCCCAGTCTCTCATATCCTTGGAGACTACCTTTTTAAGCGTGGACTTAAGGGTCTTATTAAACCTCTCTACTAACCCGTCGGTTTGTGGGTGTTACACTGACGTACATAGCTGTTTGATCCGATGCAGCTTAGCTCCTTGGTCACCTTGGACATAAAAGGTGTCCCCTGATCAGTAAGGATCTCCTTTGGTAGCCCAAGGCGACAAAACATGGCAAACAGCTTGCGGGCTGTTTTGCTGAGGTGTGGCGGATTGGTATCGCCTCTGGGTACCGAGTGGTATAGTCCACTATGACCAAAATATGTTGATAGCCACAGGCGGATTTCACTATGGGCCCAATCAGATCCATTGCTATCTGCTCAAATGGTACCTTAATAATGGGCAGAGGCACCATGGACACCGGAAATGCGCAGTGGGTGAGGTTAGCTGACACTCGGAACAGGACTTACAATACCTCTGGACCTCAGCATAAATCCCAGGCTAAAAAAAAACACTGCAGTATGCGCTCCTGCATTTTTTTTGGCCCCTTCCAGCATGTGGGTGTGAGCCATTTCGAGCACCACCTGACGGTAGGATTTGGGCACTACCAGTTGTTCCACCACTTCGCCCTAGATTTTATCGACCCTGTATAACAAATCCTGGTGGATAGCCATGTGGGGAAAAACTGCCTCAGCACCCGGTTGCTGAGCCACCCGATTTATTTCTATCACCCTTTCTCGTGCCCGGGCCAGAGAATCCTGAAGCTGAGCTGTCCCGAACCTACCAGGGGACACTTCCAGCTCGGGGATCAGTGGGGTCTCCTTGACCACTCCTGCCAATACCTCTTGGGGGAAACCTTCTCTGGGTTACAATCTGTCCCTAGGTTGGCGACCCCTACGGCAGGTATCCCCGAATCGGGATCTTCGGGTTCCGTGCCCTTAATAACATTTACCTTGGGAGAGTTAACCCTGGACTCCCACAGGGACCAGAAGAGGAGCAAGTTTCTTCCAAATACAGTCCCAGATGGAAAGGTCTTCACCACTCCCTCCAAGTTTTATTTCTCCACATGGTGTGGAAAAAGTAACCTCCGTGGTCTGGTACTCTCGGAGTTCCCAATGTATACACACCAACCCCACTTTCCGTCCTTTGGGGTTGTCCCCGGCAACAAGTGACCCATGGACCAGAGTCCCTAAACTCCTAGTCCAAGAGAGCCTCTGTTTGGTACCTGTTGACGAGTACCTGGCACAGTTGGGGTTCGCTGCTGGCAGTGCCTGTAGTTGCGGTGCAGACTGGCAGGACATGCATAGACATACGGCGAGTATACCTGCAGTCCATGTGTTCAGCTGTCAGGGGGCAGTTGGCAGCCACATGTCCGGGCCCTTGGCACCGCCATAGTTGCGGCACGACTAGACCTTGGGGCCGATTTTGGTGGAAAAGGGACTTTTGTCACCCTCACTTCGGGGTACCCCTTCAGTACTGGCTTGATTCTGAATAGCCCCAACAGAGTCGTGGATTTTTCTCGGGCTCCTGTGCTGTTGGTGCCCGACGTGACAGCCGAAGTGGAGTAGTGTCCCGTATAAAGTCCTGAGTGGCCGTATACCACTCAACCAGTCCAATCACCTGGTCCAGAGTGCCCGTGTCCCCTTGCCCCACCAAACGCTGTATGGCTGCTGACAGAGCCCTCACCAGCCAGTCAACCACCACCCTCTCTACCATCTGGAACAGGTTGAAGGTCTCAGGCTGCAGCCACTTTTTACCAGCTGTAAAACGTCATATGCCTGAGACCTGGCGGGTCGAGTCTCCACAAAAGGCCATTGGAATACCCATTGTGCACATACATACGTGTTAACCCCCAGTTGGGCAAGGATCTCACCCTTCAGTTTCCCATAGTTCAGGGCATCATCCCGACTGAGGTCCAAGTAGGCTTTCTGGGTATCTCCCGTCAGGAAGGGGGCCACCACTTCAGCCCACTGGGAAAACGCCAAGCTCTCCTGCTCAGAGAAGACGCTCGAAGACGGCGCTCGAAGACGGTAAAAAAAGGCCTCCATGTCGTCCTCAGGACCCATCTTCCCCAGCGCTAACTGGACTTTGTACCAAGCCTCCGAATGGATTGAGGTCGCTGGTGGGGCCGCCTCTCGCATAGCCGCGATCTGCTGCATCAACAGGCTAACTGTCTGCTGTTGTTGCTGATACCCCTGCTGCCGTTGCTCTTGTTGTTGCTGCTGAAACTGCTGCTGCGTGAGGACCAACTGCTTCAAAAGCTTCTCCATTTTGTCGGCAGGCTTGGGATGCAGCGATGCAGGCCTAATAATCGACATGCAGCGTGTTTTGGGTATGCTTCAGATCACACTGTCCGAATTCTCCACCATATATAGTGCAGAGGGGTTGACGCAGTGTGACAGACATGCAGTGACCCAGGAAAGTTCAAAACAAACGTGTTTTTTAATGTCCAGAACTTACAAAGTAAACAGCACACGGTATCCTCTGGATCGCAGCCGGGAATCAAGACAGTTCATATCCGAGGCCGGTTGCCGTGGGCGACTGTACCACCGTATCATGCTGAGGGGTGCCAGGCCTTTTTGCTTTGCTTGGCTCCGTGTTTCTTCATACAGGCTGACCTTAGCAGAGCCACGTGCTCTGTAAGTTTGCAAACCAAGACTAACACACCCAACCCTTTGCTGCAGTTTTTTTAAAATGGAATCGATGGCCATGGGCCACTTGTAAGGCCCAGCCTGGAGGGAGCAAACTGCCCCATTACCATCCTGTAGTTCCCTCCAAAAATAAAAGCCCATGCCGGGTTTTCTTAAATTTGCTCAATAGCTTGCCCAAGACCAAACGTACTTATATTTTGCACTGCAATCACAGCTATATCTGTGGCTGCAATGCACTCCAGCGGTCTTAATGCGCATCCTGGAGGACATATAGCAACCCTCGCATGTAATACCTGTCACGGCCTCACACTAATGTCTTCAAAGGGAGATTTGTAGTTAAAATTCTGCGCTGCAAATCTCCCTTTGAAGACATTATTTCCTCTGGTCGGTGAAGACCTGTGGATCTGCAGCAGCCGCTATCTACGTGCTCTAATCTCATCCTAACCAGGTGAGCAAATTTGGTGTATATTCTCCTCTGTGTAACGTGGATAAGTCCCTATTGCGCTCTTTGTCTCCCCATTGTTTTTTCAACGGCCTCACACTACACATACACAATAAGGCCTGTTGGTGTCTGCCATTGCCATCAGATGTGTTCTCCTGTGACTAAGCATAAAAATGTATATATGAAACGCTGAGTGAATGCATTCTTGTTTGACTCCATAAGGTTGGCACACCTGTATGTGGGCACGCGTTCTCATTATCTGCAGATCTCTGCTCTGTCGGGTTGGATGGGAGGCGTCAATACTCTTCTATTTTCAGGTCTCTTAGAGATGTTCGATCTCTTTCAAGAACTGACTCAAGGACATCCACAGACTTGTACTGCAGCCGTTCCTGCGTTCTTCACACTATGGGGCCGATTCATTAAGACCGGCATTGTGCACATCGGTCTTAATAAAGGTACGATGCGATTTACAAGGAATCTGTATCAAAGAAGTGACATGTCCTCCTTTTTTTCCATAGGGAGATTTACAAAACCTTTTCAAAATAAAAACTCCACGGTTTGAACAGTAATGTGGCTCTCCCATTAAAATCCAGTATGAAAAATTCAAACCTTAGGCTACTTTCACACATCCGTCGGTACGGGGCCGTCTCAAACCGTTGGCCCGACGTACCGACGGACGTTGTGCTAAATTTAGCACAACGTGGGCAGCGGATGCAGTTTTACAACGCATGCGCTGCCCATTGTGATGAGCGGGGAGGAGGGGGCGGAGTTTTGGCCGCGCATGCGCGGTCAAAAATGGCGGACACGTTACGTTGAACGTTTTTTTGTGCATCGCGTCCGCCAAAACACGACGGATCCGTCACACGACGGATACGACGTATGCCAATCCGTCGCGATCCGTCCTAATACAAGTCTATGGGCAAAAACGCATCCTGCAAGCACATTTGCAGGATCCGTTTTTTGCCCATAACGACTGATTGCGACGGAGGACAAAAGACGGAAGTGTGAAAGTAGCCTTACTTGAAGCTGTTTTGATGTGGATTTTGTAGCAAAGTCTACCTTAAATAAACTCTTTTCAACTATAGGTTGGGGGTCATGACACACATTGCGGCCAAGGATCGCCATGGTGCAGACCTAGGCCACCCTGAACGTAGATTACATGGCTCTTAATTTCCCCATGTCGGACACACATCGCCTGGTGTGGTGCCTCTTGTCTCAGTTATCGCACAATTAGAGGGAGGGAGGGTATGTCCTCCTATAATAAATCTCCATGAAATTGCCCTATCGCAAGTAGGCCTTTATTATATCAGAGTTTCGCCATTACGGCTTCTTCATAGGCTATGACCTTGATACCTAACTTAATCTTCAAATAGCCCAAATACACAGTATAAAACACTAGTAACCGCTCATTCAGATGTCAGTGATTATTCTCATACACAAAAAAAAAACAACAGACCTCTATTCATCAGTGTTTTTGGATCTGATTTTAATCATAAGATGGGGGAGATAACTTGCTGATCACTTGTGGTCCCAACAATAGGAGGTAGCTTTTAAGGATTTGTAATAATAAACCTATAAAAATTAATCTGATGAATGAAAACGTGCATGGGAGCTTTTTTGGTGTAGCACCTGAACCAACCATACAGGTCCTTCTCAAAAAATTAGCATATAGTGTTAAATTTCATTATTTACCATAATGTAATGATTACAATTAAACTTTCATATATTATAGATTCATTATCCACCAACTGAAATTTGTCAGGTCTTTTATTGTTTTAATACTGATGATTTTGGCATACAACTCCTGATAACCCAAAAAACCTGTCTCAATAAATTAGCATATCAAGAAAAGGTTCTCTAAACGACCTATTACCCTAATCTTCTGAATCAACTAATTAACTCTAAACACATGCAAAAGATACCTGAGGCTTTTAAAAACTCCCTGCCTGGTTCATTACTCAAAACCCCCATCATGGGTAAGACTAGCAACCTGACAGATGTCAAGAAGGCCATCATTGACACCCTCAAGCAAGAGGGTAAGACCCAGAAAGAAATTTCTCAACAAATAGGCTGTTCCCAGAGTGCTGTATCAAGGCACCTCAATGGTAAGTCTGTTGGAAGGCAAAAATGTGGCAGAAAACGCTGTACAACGAGAAGAGGTGACCGGACCCTGAGGAAGATTGTGGAGAAGGACCGATTCCAGACCTTGGGGAACCTGAGGAAGCAGTGGACTGAGTCTGGTGTGGAAACATCCAGAGCCACCGTGCACAGGCGTGTGCAGGAAATGGGCTACAGGTGCCGCATTCCCCAGGTAAAGCCACTTTTGAACCATAAACAGCGGCAGAAGCGCCTGACCTGGGCTACAGAGAAGCAGCACTGGACTGTTGCTAAGTGGTCCCAAGTACTTTTTTCTGATGAAAGCAAATTTTGCATGTCATTCGGAAATCAAGGTGCCAGAGTCTGGAGGAAGACTGGGGAGAAGGAAATGCCAAAATGCATGAAGTCCAGTGTCAAGTACCCACAGTCAGTGATGGTGTGGGGTGCCATGTCAGCTGCTGGTGTTGGTCCACTGTGTTTCATCAAGGGCAGGGTCAATGCAGCTAGCTATCAGGAGATTTTGGAGCACTTCATGCTTCCATCGGCTGAAATGCTTTATGGAGATGAAGATTTCATTTTTCAGCACGACCTGGCACCTGCTCACAGTGCCAAAACCACTGGTAAATGGTTTACTGACCATGGTATTACTGTGCTCAATTGGCCTGCCAACTCTCCTGACCTGAACCCCATAGAGAATCTGTGGGATATTGTGAAGAGAAAGTTGAGAGACGCAAGACCCAACACTCTGGATGAGCTTAAGGCCGCTATTGAAGCATCCTGGGCCTCCATAACATCTCAGCAGTGTCACAGGCTGATTGCCTCCATGCCACGCCGCATTGAAGCAGTCATTTCTGCCAAAGGATTCCCGACCAAGTATTGAGTGCATAACTGAACATTATTATTTGATGGTTTTTTTGTTTGTTATTAAAAAACACTTTTATTTGATTGGACGGGTGAAATATGCTAATTTATTGAGACAGGTTTTTTGGGTTATCAGGAGTTGTATGCCAAAATCATCAGTATTAAAACAATAAAAGACCTGACAAATTTCAGTTGGTGGATAATGAATCTATAATATATGAAAGTTTAATTGTAATCATTACATTATGGTAAATAATGAAATTTAACACTATATGCTAATTTTTTGAGAAGGACCTGTACATCACGGTAAATCGCTGCTATATCACGGGGTAATGTTAGTTGCTGCAATCTCGACAAGCAATTGACAAAGAATCGGTCACTCCAACCTGCAGGTCACAACGTGAACCTATTCACTCCCCCTACCCTGCGATTCTACAGTGACATAGTACGTGGTGTGTGGGGGCATCTGAACCCTCCCAGCTAAGATATATCGTGAAATAGAAGGATCGGTCATCTTGAATTTTAATATTCCGAATCCTGTATTTTTAAAGGGTTATCCCCATCTTCGTAGATGGGTATAGTCATATAGTGCTTGTAAATACAAGATATTTTGCAATTTACTGCTGTTCTTGAAATATTAACACTTTTCTTTTATTTACCACTCATTGCCTTGGCGACCGACCACTGCTACTAGACAGCAGAACATGCCCAGTGCTTACAAGTTGTTTTCTACTGAGCTAGTAAACACTGTGTTGAAGCTGGCTAGGAGCTTGCTGTTTCCTCTTGGTTCCGGCCTTCTTTAGCGCGGATTGTGAAAGCTACGTAGCAGCGGTGGTCGGTCTCCTAGGAAACAGGCTGTAAACAAAAGAAAAGTGTTAATATCTCAAGAACAGGTGGTAACTTTAATAAGCAGTAAATTGCAAAAGTGCTTGTTTTTTACTAATACTGTCCAACAATATCCATTGTATGAAAATGAGAAATAACACTTTACGCGAGCTCTGGCTTGGCTTCTTTCTATATCTTAAGATGCATACCTACCGTATCGGGGACTTAAGCAAGCCTTTATTTTCTACTGGAAAGAAAAGTTTTGTCAATTTAAGTTTTTCTGTGCCACAAGCTAGGAGCGCCTTCTGTCCCCTCTACTGTGGTTAGCAGAACTGGGGAAGGCAGCAGCTGGGACATTGATGAGTGATTTCGGGATGGTCGTGGAATTTTACACTAGGTCTTCGGTCATCACTGGTGCAGGCCAGCTAATAGAATGGAGATATTTTTAAGATTGGAATGTATGGCCCGGGCGGGAACGGCAGAGAGATCAGCCATAAGAACCAACTTGGGCATTTTCCAAGTGGTCGATGCAGAATGTTATTGCTTTATATGCTCTCGCACTGGAGCTGGTAGTAAGTGGCACTATCCAAGAATGAATACGTTTCAATGGTTGTGTCACTGTTTATTATGTGGTCATTGTGAAAGTTCTAGCGGTTGCCGTTGGTAACAGACAGCAGTTTAATTGCAGCCTGCAGTCAGGTATGAGCAGTCAGGCGTTGTGCGACTGCTGTGGCGCGGGGAGTCTGTAACCGACAGACAGAGAAGCTGTGATGATCGACCTTACGGCGTCCGTGCATCATGTGCGATAAAGCGGAGCAGTTTCTATACGATCACACCAGAGTATCACACACACTAACAAGATCTCCGCTCTCTTTGCTCAAAGATACACAGAAAAATGACAGAAGGAATCTGGTCATTAGTTTAAGTAATAGAGTTAGTTCTTGTGAAGAATTTAGATGGGTTGCTCTTGGCAACGGTGGTATTTGTCTGACTGGTTGCTATGGACAACTGCTCCACATGAGGAATTGCTTCACTGAAGACGGGAGCAGGTTGCTATGAACAGCTGGTGCAGGGTATGAGTTCTAGGGGTTGCTATGGACAACTGCTTCATGTAACAAGAAATTAGATTAGCAAAAGCATATGTGGGGGCACCACGGTAAATGGGACTCAACCTAGGCCTAAAAAGTACCAGAGACAGAAACAAAAGAAGAAAGTAGGCCTAACAAAACGGGAGTCACCACCATATAAATACAAAATCACAGCTTTATTTAATACATGTGAGCAAAAGGGGAAAACACTCTTAAAAACATTAAAACAAGGAGATAACAAAACTCCCACAATAACAAGAGCCCTAAATAAGGCAAAAAACCCGCATAGACCCAAACAGGGTTAAATACACATGCCCATGTGTGCACAATAGCTTAAACCACAATGAAGTGGCTATTGATGACCAGCCCTGATGGTCCCTAAAACTGGCTAAAATATACAGGCATATAACAGGCCAAACAATGTCCTGACTATCAGGCTGTAGTAATAATGATGTGGTGGTGCACCATAATACCTGTAAATGCAAAGAATATAAGGAACACAGGCATAAACATGAGATCAAAGATGCAAATGCTGTGACACAGGAAAAGTGCTATACCCACCACATAATATATCTGTGGCCAAAGATATACAACACACTAAGGTGGCTTCATCAGGGGTGTCCACTGCCCGCATTTTTTCCGCAGGGTACACATGCCCTTCTGGGCCAGTCTTATTTAGGGGCCCATTGGCTACTCACATCTTTGAGGTCCGCTGTTGTATATCTTTGGCCAGAGATATATTATGTGGTGGGTATAGCACTTTTCCTGTGTCACAGCATTTGCATCTTTGATCTCATGTTTATGCCTGTGTTCCTTATATTCTTTGCATTTACAGGTATTATGGTGCACCACCACATCATTATTACTACAGCCTGATAGTCAGGACATTGTTTGGCCTGTTATATGCCTGTATATTTTAGCCAGTTTTAGAGACCATCAGGGCTGGTCATCAATAGCCACTTCATTGTGGTTTAAGCTATTGTGCACACATGGGCATGTGTATTTAACCCTGTTTGGGTCTATGCGGGTTTTTTGCCTTATTTAGGGCTCTTGTTATTGTGGGAGTTTTGTTATCTCCTTGTTTTAATGTTTTTAAGAGTGTTTTCCTCTTTTGCTCACATGTATTAAATAAAGCTGTGATTTTGTATTTATATGGTGGTGACTCCCGTTTTGTTAGGCCTACTTTCTTCTTTTGTTTCTGTCTCAAGAAATTAGATTAGTCTCTATGGGCAATTGTTCCACTGCACAAGGAATTATTTGGGTTTCTATACTGCTATAGGCAACAGCTCAACTTAAGAAGAAATAAGCTGCGTTGCTATGGGCAACAATTCCATGTAACAAGGCATCTGATAGGTTGCTATGGGCAACTAGCTTCATTTAAGGATTCCAATGGGTTACTATTGGCAACTTCCCTGTAGAATAAATCTAATCGGCTGTTATGGGTAACTGCTCCATGTAACAAGGACTCAGGCTTGTTGCTATTGGCAACTACTCCACTTGAAAAAGAATCTGTTGGGTTGCTATCGGCGACTGTTTTTTGTGTAATGAGGAATCCTGTGGGTTGCTTTGGGCAACTGCTCCATGTAAGAATCTAGCTGAGTTGCTATGAGCAACTGCTCCACAAAACAAGGAATCTGGATGCTATGGGCAACTGCTCCATGTAAGAAGGTATCACATTAGTTGCTATGGACAACTAATTCATTTAAGGAGGTATCTGTTGCTAAGGGCAACTGCTCTACTTTTCATTTGCACCAGCAAAAGTAACACCTAGGCTACTATACAGCCATACATTACTACAGATCACCCACCACCATAACGTCTGCCCTTACCACCCAGTGATTTCCAGGATCAGCCTTTATTACTGGTCACCAGGACACACTGCTCCCCGGCAGTGACAGCGGCGGCCCCTCCTCCCCCTGCGCTGTCACTTTAAGAGCGGACACATTACGTCATGGCTCGCCGCGGTGCATTCTGGGCGGGGAGGAGACATCGCCATTTTCATTGGGGTGCAGACAGAGGCGGATACCGGCTCAGCAGCTGCAGGAGGAGGATGCGCCCCGGCACCTCGGCTGTCAGCTAGGAGAGGCCTGGGCCCTGGCCGGTGACAGGAGGACGCGGCATCCCCGGTATAAAGCCCCGGACACCCCAGCTGTCACCACTGAAGAGCACGGACCGCTGAACGGTACGGCCGCCAGGGGGCAGTGCAGGCACAATGTTCGGGGTGTTATTGTGGGAGTGCAGGGGCTGGTGGACATGGCGGAGTTCTGCTGCTCAGTCATAGGTCAGGCTGCAGGATGGAGAAGGAGGCCATGTTAGGTGCACTGACATGGAGGAGGATAAGGGGGATCTGGTGAAATGATGGAGGCTGCACTAATGGGGGATCTGGTGTAATGATGGAGGCTGCACCGATATGGGGGATCTGGTGTAATGATGGATGCTGTACCGATATGGGGGATCTGGTGTAATGATGGATGCTGCACCGATATGGGGGATCCAGTGTCATGATGGAGGCTGCACCGATGTGGGGGATCTGGTGGCATGATGGATGCTCCACCGCTATGGGGGATCTGGTGTCATGATGGAGGCTGCACCGCTATGGGGGATCTGGTGTCATGATGGAGGCTGCACTGATGTGGGGGATCTGGTGTCATGATGGAGGCTGCACCGCTATGGGGGATCTGGTGTCATGATGGAGGCTGCACCGCTATGGGGGATCTGGTGTCATGATGGAGGCTGCACCGCTATGGGGGATCTGGTGTCATGATGGAGGCTGCACCGCTATGGGGGATCTGGTGTCATGATGGAGGCTGCACCGCTATGGGGGATCTGGTGTCATGATGGAGGCTGCACCGCTATGGGGGATCTGGTGTCATGATGGAGGCTGCACCGCTATGGGGGATCTGGTGTCATGATGGAGGCTGCACCGCTGTGGGGGATCTGGTGTCATGATGGATGGAGGCTGCACCGATATGGAGACTTTCTATGTAATAGGTAAAGCATCTCCAGCACCATTTCTGATGACCATGTTGCCTGTGTTCCTCTCCGTGATCCCCCCGTAGTAATGGCCCAGACACTTTCCGTGTGCAGACGTTGTATCAGACCCCATCTATGCTATCGGTGGCCGGCGTTGCTCTTTAGGATGACGTACGTTACGTTGTTGTGGGTGCAGAGCGTGGTATCGCTCGTCTGTGAAGCCGGTCTTGTCATCGGACACGTGTGTTAGCGGTGGGGAGCAGCGATGGGCAGCTCAGGATGCTCCATTGTCCTCGGCTGTACCGTTCTGCTTCAGTCCCAGAGATGGAGGCGATATTATCACGGGGTCTTGCTGATGGATCGTTGCAGGGAGCATGGCTGTTCCATCCATCTTGTGCTGTGGATACTTTAAATTTTTATGGGTGGGGTGCAGTGATGGGGTTCTCAGTAGGTTTTGGCTGCACTGTCCTGGTGGAGGAGAAACATTTAGATGCCCAATAAGAGGGTCTTTCAGTATTACAAGGCACCCTTCTCACAGGACGTGCCATGAATACTTGGAAGTGTCCTGTTCTGTCTTCTCGAGTGCTGAAGATTGTGTACTGGAAATGAACCGCTAAGGACTGGTGTTATACTGGGAGCACTTAAGATCGAATGGCACCAATTATAAAGGTAGACAACACAAGAAAGATGAATTTAAAGGGAACCTGTCTCAATAAAAATGAAGTCTGCTCTTTGGATACTCTGATCTAGAGCTGAACAGATTGCTCCATATCCTGTATAACTTGTATTCTATCCATTTAATCTGTGCTTATTCTGGGTTTAGGAGATCAACGGGCGTCTTAATCGGTAATCTCTGTGCACACCTTTTTAAGGGGTGGTTGTCAATCACTGATTAAGACCACCCCCTGGACTCCTAACTGCAGAATGAGCAGGGATCTCAGTGGATAAATGACAAGTTAGACTGAATATTTGACTTCAAATCTATAAATCGATGTGCTCCGCTCGTACCGCTTTCTAAAATGCCGCCCGTAAGGTGACGGCAACATTTCCCTTTAAGTTGACAGCGATGGTTGCCTCAGCACAGGGCCGTCCTTTCTGACCTTGCTTCCCCTCTGCCATTTGCAGATTTTGGCAGGCGCAATGGTGTCTTGTAAAAACGAGATAAATGCTACATAGATAAAGCTGGTCTGCAACATGTGACTCCCACCCCTAGCCGCGGTGGGACTACTACTTCCAACATGTCCTTATGAGCTGTGGCAGAGGTTGCAAGGACTGTCAATCTGACTCATTGGCGTGGATCATCTCTTGTGATTATCCTTCCTGAGAGCAGGTGGATCAGCAGCAGTGAGTCACTGTGGCGTATACACCTACTGAGTCACCTGGCTGGATATGCTGCAGCATCTGTCTCTCTGGTTATCCTCCTGATATTGGGTGTTTGGATCAGAGCTCGGCTATTTCTGTCTTGTCTTTTCCCCTCCGGTGGGAGTGTACCTGCGTCACTGATCGCGGGGTCCATGCTTGTTTATTAACACATTCCCTGGCTTTTTTTTTTTTTTTTTTTTTGTAACCATTTGTCCTGCCCACCCACAGCGATGGGGGGAAAAAAGCGGGAGGTCCACTCAAGACGAGAAGCTATCTGTCACATGATACTGATTTTAAAAGCCTGTCCGCCTTTACACTTCTGGTCTTCTTCCCGGTCATTCAGGAGGAGATAATGGCAGTAGGAAACGTGGCAGACAGAAATGAGTGGCAGAGGAGATGCAGTTTTCAGAGCTGGGTTAACCCCCTTTAAGGTGATCAGTGTCAGAGGTGGATCAAGTGGCTGCTGCGGGACCCCCTGGATTTAAAGGCCTGTCCCAGGATAGCTTCATTCCTACTATATTGGCACACAAGGGTGGGTACAGGGAACTCATGCCAGAGGGGCACGGAAAGGAGATGCGAGCATGTGCTTTGATATGGCTGTCCCTAAAGGCCCCCTACAAAAATGGATAGTTTGTCGGTGGAAAAAAAAAGGGCAGGGTAAGAGGGAAGGATAAATAAAATTGTTTTGGGGTAGAAGCGATATTAGTGTAGGAAGGGGGTCCGTGTTGGCAAGTATTGTGCAGGAGGGAGCCGCTGCACGTGATGTGGCTGCGTGTATTGTGGGGGTAGACTACGGTTCGGGGGGCATTGAGAACCACATCAAAACTGCAAGAGAAGAATAGAAAATGCATGCCATCTTATGTCTTTTTTTTTTTTTTTGCAAATAAATTACCGGTATGTAAAAATAAAATAATGATGGATAATCCATCATAAAACCGCACGGCGCACTATTGCCACGTGTGGCCTTTTACTTCTGGTGTATTGAGGGGGTAGGAGATGGGTATGAAGCAGTGTCTCCTGGATGCCATGTAGCGGCACACGGCAGCAGCTTTGTTTGGTACATTTACTGCAGAGGGCATGGACTGCCCATAAACCTTCACGTCAGCACATGGCAACTGCCTCTCCCGTTGCAAGGTTACGTGTGCGGCGTTTCTCTTGGTTGCCTGGCTTTATTAATGAGATGGGGCCTGCTCCTTATTCTGGGCTGTCTTCGGCACACCCTGCCAGTGATGCATCGGGCACCGTCACCTTGCTGCCTCAGACAAGAGCCTGGCAACAAAGAACGCACGGGCTCCGATGTGAGGGCCGCTCCGCGTGCCCGCATTGTTATTCAGGTGGTGCCAGGGCCTTCGGGGGCACTGATTGTGATCGGTGCTGCGTGCCCCTGTAATTCTCTGGGGCTGCTCTGATGATTGCTCTATTAAATCCCATTTTCTGGCTGTCTGGTGTAATTGCTCTCTTAACCCTTTCTGATGGGGCTTGCTGGAGACAAGGCTTATAGAACCATGTGTAATGTCGCCCTTTTCATGTCCGGTTTATCAGCTAGGAAAATCCAAGGGCTAGTATGAGATTAGAAGGAGGGGGCTCCTTTATTTCCAGACTCCTTTCCATGATCTGCGGATTGCAGGGGGGCTTACTTGTGGCTTTCTTCTAATATTACTAATGTCTCTCTTTATGGGGTACATTCTTGCACCCATTTTTATTAGGTCATTTAGGACAGTGCTAAAATAAAAAATTATCCGTTGCTCACCTCTGTAATCCCCCACACCTTCGGTGGTCCCCCATATGTCTGCAGAAATAGTGTTGCATACATTTGTTACCACTGCAGCCAGTCACTGTCCTTGTGGGTCTTGTGTCCTCACTGCTAGCATCACTGCCAAGCATAATGATCAACCGCAGAAGTCCAGGAGTAGATATGGGAGACCACCAGGGACTCAAGCTAAAAGATCAGTAGGACCCTAGTCCATGTCCACCGGACTAGACCCCTGCAGATCTCTTACCTGCTGAGCCTGGCAAGATGTTGTCCTGGTTCTGTGGTCATGGACTACTGCCGTTGCCCGTAATAAATAACTATAGACATCTATGGATCCTTCTTTAACCTGACTACACGTCGCCCAGGTTATTAGTTTTCCAGCGGCTTCTCCAGGTCTTCCAGAGAACAGTGCAGCAATATCCCTACTGTATACTGGAGAGACCTCAGCTGGAGACCAATCCTGGCAACCGAGAAGCTTCTTGAATGTCTGTTCCCCTGAGACGTCTAATCGCTGCAGTAAATGAGCCATCTATCTTCTCCTTTACCATTGCAGTAGGAAAATGTACGGCTCCATCAAGCCCAGACCAGTCACACCCTGATATGCCAGGAATGGCTGTCACCGAATACCATATGTGAGCATACCGGATAATCCCGTCTGCAGAGAAGGGAACATCTGGCTGGAGATATAGACGAAGGGATGAAAGGAGCCCCCTGCTGCGGCTTGTGCAAAAATGAAATCCTCATATACATTGTACTTGGATGCAATGACAGCAGAATGTGCATATCAAATGTTACCGGGTACTTTAACCTTCCTGGTAAGGCTGTAGCCCATAATCAAGGGTTGTCATCTAGTACTGCATGTGGCATATCAATCTGACTTGTATCCAGGCTTAGCTCCCAACCTCAAGGGATCCCCCTCGCTGTCTTGTGTGACATGGCTGGCTGCAGCAGGAGCCTCCCCCCACTGCTCTGTGCAGTGGGACAAAAAAACTGTTAGACTCTACCCACTTCTCAGCTTCTCACTGTCCTACTTAGTTGAAGATGGATCTGATCTGCAGGAGATTAACCCTTTCAACAAGTTTAATGTTAGGGTATGTGCACACGTCAGGATTTTCTCAGGCTTTTTCATCAGGTCTTGGAGCCAAAACCAGGAGTGGGTGATAAATGCAGAAGTGGTGCATATGTTTCTACTATACTTTTCCTCTAATTGTTCCACTCCTGGTTTTGGCTACAAATCCTGATGAAAAATCCTGACAAAATCCTGACGTGTGCACATAGCCTTACTCAGATGGAGACCTCTTTCTGCTTGGCACAATAAGAGCAGATGCCTCGGCTAAAATGCAGATTCCATGGGGCAATCGTCCCCCTCCTGAGTGTGGGGGGACATCGCAGTGCTCGTCATGGTTGATGATGTGACTGGTTATTAAGGCTCCGTGTAAGTCACACTTTCCATAGTTGCTATGGGCACTTTTTGGCCACGTTGCCCGTGTCCTCTGCTGTGTGCCGGAGTCTCGCAGGACGTGAGCTCATGCTTGTGTGGGCTGCGCACCACTGACTCACATGTACCAGCTTCTATGCTTCGCATCGTGTCCTCCCTGGTGCAAACACCTGTAAGCCCTTTGTAAACACTTTATCTCCCACTGTCACACAGTCGAAAAGCGCGGTCTTGTTGCCCTAACCCCTAACAAGTCCAAACTGCTTATGGTGAACAGGCCAGTGTAATATGTCTATGACTGACTCCACTCTCTCGCTCTGTAACTTGCCATACACTTATTTATTTTTTGTTTTTCCAATGGGCAGTACCGCATCATCTGCACATTCAGCCAGCATTACCAGCGCAGGTCATTCCTTGCCCTTTTCTCAGCATGCATTGCTCCTATCATTATCCTATTACTTGCTTGTCCTCAACTGAAAACATGCCCCTATGCAGCTTAACATACAAGAAAAAAGGAGCAGGGGCATTGTGCGCCAGCCCCCCGGCATTGTGCGCTGTCATTGTGCGCCAGAGGGCCAGCAGTCGGATCAATCAAGCCAGGGGGCTTCTCTTGTTTAGCACGTCTCCACTTTGGTCTATGAGAAGGAGGCTTGGGGCCACAACAGGAGACACCTTCTGTCCAATTGATCTGCTCTGATGAGGGGCTTTGACTGCTGTAATGTTGGAGACGGCCCTTGTCTATAATGGTAATTTCCAGTGACACTTTAGAATATACCATCCTGTATGCGCACAGAGAATAACGCTGTTTCTGGCCATTATAGCTCCTGTATCCTGCAGTTGTCCCTGAGCTGGTGGGTGAAGAGACTATGCGATGTCGTCTCCTATACAACAGCAGCAACCACACAGATTCTCTGCACCAGTCATGACAAATCTAGAGCACAATCCATATATGTAAATCTGTCTGGAGGCGCACTAGGGGCGTGTCAGTGCACCTGGAAAAAGCCCTGCAAGTGGTGACGCCCCCTGTACGCTTCCCGCCTCCTTTACATATAACTCGTAGATTAGATTTCTGGTCACTGGCGCATTGTATCTCTAGAAAAACGGTGTTCCTTTAAATTTATGACAAATGCCTACATAGCCATATTGCTGCTTTCATAAGGTTACGTTCCCATGATGACTTTTTGCCACTGCCTAGTTTCACTGTGCTAAAAAAGCGCAACATACTACCGCTCCAGCAAAGTGGATGGGATTTATAGAAATCTCCTTTTTATGCTACCTGTGGGGCGTGTTTCAGATCCGCAGCATATCACTTTTTCTTGTGGGTGCACTGAGTTTCATGTGCGGATTTTACCCTTAGAATTCCATGAGCTGCGGAAAATCCGCTGGCAAAATAGAAAAGGCCTGTAATCTGCACATCACTCGAAGTTTTGTGAAAGCCAAATACCTGGAAGAACAGACAATGGCTGCAGGAACACACCGCGGCATGTGAACATGGGACTTAGGGCATGTGCTCAGTGGGGTTTTCAGGATTTGTTTGGAGCAAAAACTCAAAAAAAAAAAAAAAAAACTCCACAAAAACTTGGAGATTGAGCTCTGAAAACTCTGCTAAAAGGACTGTGTGAATATGCAAAAACTTTAGGTCTGATGCAGGAGGGGACGCCATGTGATGAGGCAGAAGAGGTCCTCTGGGTGCATGATGTGATCTCTGGAGTAATCTGATAAGGTGTATTATACGCTAAAGGTACCTTCACACTGAACAACTTAACAACGATATCGCTAGCGATCCGTGACGTTGCAGCGTCCTGGATAGCGATATCATTGTGTTTGACACGCAGCAGCGATCAGGATCCTGCTGTGCCATCGCTGGTCGGAGCTAGAAGGCCAGCACCTTATTTCGTCGCTGGATCACCCGCTGACATCGCTGAGTCGGCGTGTGTGACACCGATCCAGCGATGTCTTCACTGGTAACCAGGGTAAACATCGGGTTACTAAGCGCAGGGCCACGCTTAGTAACCCAATATTTACCCTGGTTACCAGTGTAAATGTAAAAAAAACCAAACACTACATACTTACATTCCGATGTCTGTCGCTTCCCCCGGCGTTCTGCTTCCCTGCACTGTGTCAGCGCCGGCCGTAAAGCAGGGCACAGCGGTGACGTCACCGCTGTGCTTTACGGCCGGCGCTTACAGTGCAGGGAAGCAGAACGCCGGGGGACAGACACCGGAATGTAAGTATGCAGTGTTTGTTTGTTTTTTACATTTACACTGGTAACCAGGGTAAACATCGGGTTACTAAGCGCGGCCCTGCGCTTAGTAACCCGATGTTTACCCTGGTTACCAGGGGACTTCGGCATCGTTGGTTGCTGGAGAGCGGTCTGTGTGACAGCTCTCCAGCGACCACACAACGACGAAACAGCGACGCTGCAGCGATCGGCATCGTTGTCTAGATCGCTGCAGCGTCGCTAAATGTGACGGTACCTTAAGAATCACTACCTGCAGTCTGCACCCTGCAAAATGGGGGGGGAAAAAAATAATAATAAATGATGGGATTTATGCATATGATGATTTTTCTAAAACCTGCCTTAAATGTGGAATTTCTGATCATACCAGACCCAGTATCCAGACTGCCGCGCTGTCAGCAACTCTTCTACTGCGTATCATTTTATGGCCATTTCCAAGATCTCTGCTTGTTGTCAAAGAATGGCGGCATTATATCCATCCAAAGGTTCTCTGAGTGTGTCTGGGGTGCCACACAGATAATAAATTGCACAATATTCTTGCTGTGTTGCTCATACAATATTTATCATGTCCTGTGTCGATGAAGTTCGGCTCGTTTGATTGTAATTTTGCTTGTCATTGCATTGAGCAAACATTTATAAATAATAATAATCTTTATTATATAGCGCTAACATATTCCGCAGCACTTTACAGTTTGTTTTGAACCACCCCCCTTCCCCAAAAAAATCACCTTTAAGTGCCAGCTACTAGGGGCTCTCTTGTGTAATTTGCTCCCCACTGCCTGCTGTCGAGTGTAATCTGTCTTCAGCAGCAGAGACTGATTACTGGAAGTTGGGATGGGGCTTTGTCTCTCCACTTCTGTTGTTACTGCATACAGATATAGCAGAGAGATTGAGGGCTGGCAAGTCATTGGACATCACTGCTTGCTGGAAAGTAAGCGATAAGAATGTCCAGCACTATAATGCTGGCAGAATATTGACTATGGAATTGTCCATTTTAATGCAGTAGATGGTTAGTTATAAAGTGTGAGAATTAGGAACCTTCATACACCTCAATATTGAATTTATTTGACGGCCGACTTAAGCGATGTTAGGTTTGCGGCAGGTCGAGGACTGTGATCAGTAATCATAGTCGCAGTCCATCCTGCTGCAACACATGCCAGGACACCTTAGTCTGGCCGTCGTATTGTCCTCCAGAACAAACCTGACCGGAGACCACTGTCGTAAGCATGTTACAAAATGGCTCAAGGGATCGTTTTCAATTTTTCTGGTTTTAAGTTACCGCCGCCAGCACCGATCGGCACAGACCAGTTAGATGATCACTGGGAAACTTGGCGCTGTAATGTGAAGTCAATGCTTCCTAGAATTGGGACTTCAGTGTCTCTGCCAATAAGTCACGTGAATGTGAATGTCGGTGGGAGTGTACGGGGTCCTGTCCCAGGCTGTATACCTCAATCGGGGGCCACTTAAAAAAAAAAATCTTTTTTTACTGAATGCCGCTGTAGAGTTTTGTAGTCGTAGTCAGCCAGGCAGAAAAGGTGAACCGATGTCGGCACAAAGGGGGCCGATGTGGCCCCACGTCAGTAGAATGGAAGCCTATGGGTGTGCATGCATCTGCCGACACAATAGGAATGGTTATAGCCAAATGGCTTCTGATGAGCCGACACCTGGGACCTGCACCGATCAGAACGGGGCACTTGTATCAGACTCCTAATGGAGCCGTGGGGCACATGCTCGACCACCACTCCAGTCACTCCCTACGGGGCTGCTGAGCGCTGTGCTTGGCTTTTTTTTGGGCAGTCCCATAGAGAATGGAGATGTGGTCAAATAATGGATCATGTTAGAACTTGGCTTTTATTAGCATGGACAAAGAATGGCTCATGACCCCAAAAGCAAGAGTGTTGGCAGTGTTTTGTTTCAGGTCTGCCATGCGACATCAAATGCTTTGCTGCAGTGTGTACTGACAGGGCAGGGGTCCGCAGCCTCTGGCAATGCAGCTGGGGTGGAACTAGTGTTTGCCAGAGGTTACTGACCCTTGTCAGGGCCATGCAGGCGGTAAGCCAAACCTTCCATTGTGACGTCGCAGCCGAAATGTAACGCTGAGATTTAGGAATCTGCAATAATATCATGGCTGCTTGGTGTGGTGGTGGTATTACCAGTATGCTGCCCCTCACTATTTCACCACTCAAGAATTGCACCCATGCTTTTTTCTCAAGCTTTTTCTTGCCTTTTCTATAAGGGCTTCGCCAGCCCCTCGCTGGCAGTTATGTGCTGGTGACATAAATCTGTCACTCTTCTCATGAAGGCCCATGATTCAGTTCTCCCTTGACCTCTGCAGTTGGCATTGACCATGTTAACCTAATTAGGCTGTAAATCAAAAAATAATAGCGAGGAGGGTGATGGCCGTGCGCCGTCCTGTCCCAGTAATGTGGAAATTCTCCAACTGCAGTCCAATTCTTGGGCTGCGTTCCTGCTTTCTGGTAATGGAGCCGCACTTCTATAGCTGGAAATTCAGCTACAAGACTGGTTTTGATACCAGTGTAAGCCACTGACTACTTTCTCTGCCAAAAGATCTCAACACAAGAGGCAGGCACCACCTCTGCTGCTTTTATATAAGGACATCCCTGATCTGTACATTTTTTTTTTTTTTTCCTTCCTTCCTAGCAACTTAATTTAACTTTCATAGTCTATTCATTGCTCCTCTCTGCTCTGCCACCGCTTTTGGCATTAACACTTTTTTTTTTTTTTTTCAAAGAAAAGCTGTAGGGGCAGAGGACCTCCAGTTTAGGCCCCTCTTATATAATTGAGATCTATGTGATATACAGCTATGAAAAGTGAAGGCGGCACTTAACTTACTCCAGGAGCTGGGTATTGCCGCTGCCTAACTATCTAAATACTGTTTCCATAGCTTACAATCAGAATATTTGGTTCACATGCCCGCTGCCTTTGGGTCATACTTGATTCTGAGCTTTCATTCACCCCCACATACGATCACTGGCTTCCTCTTATCTGCACCTCAAAAACATTTCTAGAATTCGACCCTTTCTTACTTTCGACTCTGCAAAAACTCTTAGGGTATGTGCACACTCTGCGGATTACTCTGCGGATTTTTCCGGACTGATTTTGGTAAATCTGCACTGTGGATTTATCACGATTTTTTTGCGAATTTCACCTGCGGTTTTATACCTGCGGATTCCTATTATGGAGCAGGTGTAAACCACCGAGGAATCCGCACAAAGAATTGACATGCTGCAGAATAAACACCGCTAGGTTTCCCAGCGTTTTTTCCCGTAGCATGTGCACTGCGGATTTTGTTTTCATAGGTTTACATGGTACTGTAAACTCATGGAAAACTGCGAATCCGCAGTGGCCAATCCGCTGCGGATCCGTAGCAAAATCCGCAACGTGTGCACATAGCCTAACTGTTTCTTATTCATTCTCGTCTGGACTATTGTATCTCTCTACTAATCGGCCTCCCTCTTGCCAAACTCTCCCCTCTCCAATTTGTCCTGAATGCTGCAGCCAGGATCATATTCCTCACCAACCGTTACACCGCTGCCTCTACCTTGTGCCAGTCATTACACTGGTTACCCATACCCTTAGGGTAAGGGTTAGCGTTTTTATTTTTTGCAAATTGTCAGCTGCATTTAAAGGGAACCTGTCACCCCCCCCAGTCGTTTCAAACTGAAAACAGCGGTGAGGAGGAGGCAGAGCCCGGCGCCAAGAAGATGTGAGTGACAGATGTGTGCTGTCTGAAGCAGGGGGGGAAACGCCGGCCCACTTGACTGAGGAGCAGGTATTTCAGACAAATTATAAAACGGATTATTTCTCTAGCTACAGCACCCAGACCTAAAAGAGCCACCTTGTCAGAATGCAGCATTACTGCTGCACACAGTGGCTCTTTTAGTTTGAAACGACTGGGGGGGGGGGGGGGGTGACAGGTTCCCTTTAACAGTACCAGCTATATCAGAGATTTCAGATATCTTAAGCACACACATTGTATTTTTTTTGTCACCAGTATGGTGTGCTTTGCATGTATTTTTGCACAATAGAGCATGTCACTTTCATGTTTTCGTCAGCGGTTTTTCACCCCTTGACATGAATGGGTGGTGAAAAAACGTTGAAAATCTGCACCGAAAATGCAGGTATCAGGTTTTGTTGCATTTTTTTGGTTTCAAAACCTGATTCTGTTGTATACTTTTTTTTTTTCAGCATTTTTTTTACACAATGAAACCTAATGAGAAGCCGCAAGAACACAGAAAAGTTCAGCACATCTCTGCTGCATTTTTGGTGAATGCAACTAACTTTATTAACGCACTGCAGACAAATCACACAATCCACAGCGCAAAAATAAAGAGCAGAAAATAGCTGCTTGTTATACATTACCGAAAAATGAAAAAGATGCGTGAACGTAGCCTAGTGCTATGTGTACTTGTTTTTCTTTTTTTTTTTTTTTTTTTTTTTTTTAATTTATTTATATTTTTTTATTCTTTAAAAAGAATTAAAAAAAAATTAAATCTTATAATTTTTTTTTATTTTTGAGCCTTAATTCTTTGGGGTCTTGAATTAGGTGTGGAAGCTGCTATAGTTCACAGTACTTCGGTCTTCCCTGTTCTCCCTTTTTCCTATAGCATGACTGCTGAGCCGGCAATACAGAAATCCCGTTCTGCTTTCTCAGTCTCCTGCCATCTTGATGTCTGTCTTCTCGTCCGTCCGCTCAGGTTGCAGCACACCGGCTCCTTTGTATTCTCTGTGCCTCCTGCCGCCTTTTCCGCAGTGATTGACATGTGATGCCCCCCAGGGGTTAGATTGAAATGCCCATCGATCCCTATTGATCAGCGCCCGGGTTGCTCTCACGTGTGAACAGACCCCTATCCAGTATGCTGTTACACGATGGCTTTGCTGCACTAGATCAGATGGTGCGCCCGTGTACAGAGGAGCGATGATTAATGAATGGCACTGTACATGGAGAGGCATGAATAATAGATGCCGGAGGTTTGTACGGTTTAGTTTCCCAGAACGTGGCGGTATTTGTTCATCTTTTTTTCCAGATATTGATGCTTGAGGATTGTAGTTCTGCATAATTGGGCCGCTCTGCAATGGGGGAATCTTGAAGACCCGGATAATTTCTGCGGAAGCTCTCGCGCAGATACTGGTTTTGCTTTTCCAGCAAAGTCTACACTGAACAGAAGAGGAGTGTGTGACATGTTTAAAGGCACGCTATAGATCTATTTTATGTGCTCCTTTAATACTAGCAGGCTTCATAGAGGAGGGGAAGGCGGCGCTGCTTTACAGATATGGTCACAGCAGCCTGTAGTCTACGAGCTCCGCGACATTGCTCTACTATGTATGGGGGCTTTAGGCCACGTGCACACGTTGCAGAAAGTGGTGTGGATTTTTCCGGACTGATTTTGGTAACTCCGCAGGTAATCCGCACTGCGGATTCCCTGTGGAATTATCACAGATTTACCGTAATTTTTTTTTTTTTTTTGCGGATTTGTGTGGATTCCACCTGCGGTTTTACACCTGCGGATTCCTATTATGGAGCAGGTGTAAACTGCTGCGGAATCCGCACAAAAAATTGACATGCTGCGGAATAAACAACGATACGTTTCATGTGCACTGCGGATTTTGTTTTCCATAGGTTTACATGGTACTGTAAATTCAGGGAAAACTGCTGTGAATCCGCAGCGGCCGATCCGCTGCGGATCCGCAGCAAAATCCGCAACGTGTGCACATATCCTTAAAGGAGTTGAAAACGGGGATTCGGGGACCATTTTCTTTTCATAAATGCATGCATTCTTGGCAAAAATAAATATTTTTGCAATTGAATTTCATTAAAATTGTTCCACCTATGGGGGACTTTACAGGAATTGTCAGTCTTCAGTTTCATAAATGGGTAGGCTAAAAATAATTTTTGCAATTGGGTTTCATTAAAAAATTTGCATTATTTGCCTTTTATAGCCGCTGTGTTGCACTGTCTATTGCTGGCTGCAGCGTGAGTTAACCTGGATCCAGTCAGTGAGCTAATTTTGACCTAACAGGACAGTTTTAACTCCCCCCTCCCCTCCTTTTTGGGCTTCTTTCGGCTGCCTGATGACCACAGACTACATCAAAAGTTGAAGGTTCAGCGAAACGAAGAGCCTGTAAAAGCAAAACCATGCAAAATTGTTAGTGAAACCTAATTGCAAAATTGGCATTTAGCCCAAAATGAAAACATTTAAGTAAATAAATAAAAACAAACAACAAAACCGCATCATTTGTCATAATTGAATACAGCCTAGATACCAAATACTACTGTGACATCACAATGGAACACAGCCTATAAATAAACTGGTTTGTGACCTTATAGGAGTAGTTCACAGCTTTGTTAAAAATAAAAGCTATAGTGGCTTCATCACAGTGTAGATCACAACTTAGAAATACACACTACTGTGACATCACAATATAGAATACAGCCTATAAGTCTGGACTGATACTAATGAGAGTCTGTTAAACTCACCAATATTACATCTGTTTGGTAAAAACGTAACTGCACCACAAGTGGACAAAGCCTAAAAACACACTACTTTCATTTCACAATAAATCAAAGCCAAGTAATGACTTCACAGAAAAATGTGACTTCAAAATACGTCACCATCTGACTCGATAGCCCACCTCCTAAAAGTCATCAAACAGCAATGAGACATCAGAATAGAACAAAGCCTATAAAAGAAGCCACACCCAGTCATGATGCCATCACAATTAAACACAGCCTATACATAAACAAGCCGAAATGTGACTTGTCAGCCGTAACGTGGCTAATAAAGCTGGATATCCTTTTTGTCTTGAACCATGGTATCCTTGTCCCTGGGCCACATGGTCCTTGATCCTTAGCCCATGGTTTCTAGAATAAAATCAGTGACTTGTTTTTTTATTTTTTTCACTTGTTTGTAGCAGTCCTGACTCCTGACCAATGTATCACTGGGGTCCTTGCAAGCGGTACAATACGGGAAGTCTTTATCTTTCTTTGTAGGTTTCCCATGTAAATATGTATTGTGTAGAGACTTCAGATGCTCATTGCGACTTCTCCTTTTTGCTTCCAGATCGCCCATTTCCTTAATAGACTTCTGGTTTCCTATTGCAAAATATTACATTGTGTACATGAGCCATAATGGAGAAGTTTGATTTACGAGAATCTTAATTCCTTGACTGGTGTCCTCCCTGGGTCTTGTGACACCTCTTCTTTTGTTTGTGTTTTTTATTTGCCATTTTCTTTGAATTTTTTTGGTGTGGAGCTACACATTACACTTTTGCTGTCACCACTACAAGGGGCAGGAATAATGACCCAGCAAAATTCTTGTCTATTAACACATTTAGTGCCCCGTCCCTACTGCAGCTTAGTCCACCCTCCTCCATGTCTGACGTAGGGAGTTGTTTGTGCTGACTAGAATCAAAGTTTATGGACGTGGCTCTGATTTTTGGTGAAGGAATCAAGTTTTATTTTTGCAATTATGACATTGGGCCTGGATTGGATCCGTTACACTCTGGATCAGTTCTGACTCTCCGGCCTTCTCTTCTTTTGCAGAATGTATGACAACATGTCCACGATGGTGTTTCTGAAGGAAGACAAGTTGGAGAAACTCACCCAAGATGAGATCATTTCTAAGACCAAGCAGGTGATCCAAGGATTGGAGGCCTTGAAAAATGAGCACAACTCCATCCTGCAGAGCTTGCTGGAAACGCTGAAGTGCTTGAAAAAGGATGACGAGAGCAACCTAGTGGAAGAGAAATCCAACATGATCCGCAAGTCTCTGGAGATGCTTGAGCTGGGGTTAAGCGAAGCACAGGTAATTGCACGGTACACCGCCCTGCCGCTCATCAGGGAATGTGTCGCATGGAGCAGCTGGCAGGTCACACAACCAGTTTTACAGATTTGTGCACGCTCCCGAAATATCTTCAGCCTACGTCATCCTGTGTTTAGTGCAGAAATGTCACAATGTTTGAGATGTTTGCTTTCAACGTTTGTAACTATATCTACCAGTCCAATAAACATGCCCTCTATATACAGGATAGGTAATAACTGTGTGATTGCAGGGGGTCCGATAACAGGTCCCAAAGCCCTTGTGTGAATGGAGTGGCAGTGAGCATGTGCAGAGGGTTGGTCGCACATGCTCACTAAAGAATATTGGGAATCTCATCAGCCAGATTCCACCCATCAATCCCACATTTTATCAACTCTCCTGGATATGTGATAGGTGCTTAAATGATACATTGGGATAGTTTAGAGCATGCAGTTCTCAGACTGGGAGAGTTGTTTGCAGGGTCCTCCATACAAATAATGGAAGTGGTTAACTTCTGCGGTCTGAGACCAGGACCCCTTCTGTTGACACTTGGTGGCCATAAGTTGCACTAGGCTATCCCCAGCTACATTGCACGCACAGGATTAAAAGGGGTATCATAAGGATGTCTGCTTAGAGAATGGCTTTTAAAAGTCCACTTGTATTAACCTTTAACCCTAAGTGAAGTTGTGGTCAGCCATTCATGAGCAGATCAGATCCTGCTATATCAGTAGATGTTGGACTTGACTTTAGGGCCCTCCCCTACCTCAGATAAGTTTCAGAGCTCTGATAGAAATGGACAGAGAAAACCATCCTCTCCGTTCCTGACAGCGCGCGTCGGGGCCTTATGGAGATTGATGTAGGCCCCAGCAGATATATCTATCTACATCTCCGATGGTAACACACTTTAATATAGAATTAGCTACAAACTGCATCTTCACTGTACTGAAGTCGGGGGTGATGCAGCTTTTCTTGATCCTGTGATTTTCCTTTCTTTACTTTTTTCTGGAACAATAATCTTCGATGTTTTCTTTCCACATAGGAGCGGTCAGCGTGCCGGTCACCCCTGGAAAATGTCGGCTTTGTGCAATTCTAATGTTTGTTCCTCCCGTTTAGGTTATGATGGCCTTATCCAACCACCTGAATGCAGTTGAGTCTGAGAAACAGAAGCTGAGGGCCCAGGTCCGACGGCTGTGCCAGGAAAATCAGTGGCTGCGGGACGAGCTGGCCAACACTCAGCAGAAGCTTCAGCGCAGCGAACAGTCCGTGGCCCAACTGGAGGAGGAAAAGAAACATCTCGAGTTCATGAATCAGCTGAAAAAATATGATGATGATATTTCGCCATCGGTTCGTAACCTTTTATTTAGTCTCCTTTTATCCTCCCTTTTAATTTGTGGAGTCATGGAAGAATTACACGTTATAAATCATTCAAACATTTTTTTTTTTTTAAAAGGCGACCAGGAATAAAAATACAAATTGATTTAAAGGGATTGCACAGTCACCAGTGAGGTGTATCTTGTCCGGTTTGGATATTTGTATGCCTACCAAAATTAGCCACTCTCTTTTGTTGGCATTGCCTATTTGATATATGCCAATTGAAAATGGCTTCCGCTGGCCGTCCTCTCTCCTGATCCTCCTCCATCGCCAGTGATCAGGGAAGATATTAAAGCAAGGCTTGGTTGGTATGTTAGTAGTTGCCAAGCACTTCTGGATGGGCTGAGGGCATCTGGCAGAAACGTAAAATATCTGAATTGGACTCGGTTGATCCTATGGAGTGTGATGGTCAGAGGTGACAACCTAAAGCATATGGCCAAGTAATGCAAATTTACATTATTCTGCATTATTTTTGCCACAACGGCTAACGCTATCCAAACAGTGCTGACCATGCAGGGTAGCGACACACAGGAGGAATAATGGAGGAACTTCATAATGCAAAGATGTAAGAGAAACTTCCAAAACTCAGAAATTCAAGTACTTGCTGAAACAAACACATCATTAGTGCTGCATGCTCCTTAGACACTTGTCACGCGGTTTAAGCACGGACTGGCCGCTGCTCTCATGACCTGAATGTGACGGCTTCATATATTTCTATGAGACTATCACGCTCGGGTCGGGAAACCCGCCGCCAGTCCGTGCATTGAGATCAGATCAAGCTCCATGGACGCCTGAATGAGCCCTTAAAGTGATAGGCTGACTTATTTCCCAGCCTAGAGTCTGATCACTCGATTGTGCACCCTAAGGAGGGTTTTCATCGATTAGTATGGATCACGGAACAAATCGATTTGCAGCACCCTGGTCTATAGCGCAAGTCTGCTGAATGGGAGTCAATGATGGAGGATGCGCTAATTACTTCTGAATCGATTGGCAGCACCCTGGTGCAGCGGCCAGGTCAGTATTCTGTGCCCGCTGGATGGGAGTCCTGCAAACCAGCCAACATCTGCGGCTCTTCTTCAGGGCTCAATACTGACCTGACCGCTGGACCGGGAAATGCTGCCAATCGACTCGCTCTTCTCAAATACGGATCTAGACTCTCAAGTCAATGGTGATAAACTGGAGGTAGGACCATGTACATCACACATGCACTGTCCTAGCCCTAGCAGGATACTGGGTACTTGCATAAAGACTACTACCCTCAGTGTGGAAGACCAGACGAGGCTACAAGTCCTTGCTCATTGGAATATGTTGAGCCATGGTTTATTCTGCTGCTATGGAGGAGAGAATGCAGAATTAATGTATATATTATACCAGTTATTACAGTCATGCTGCTGAATTACCATATAATGGTACGTATTATGGATAGTGATGGCCGTGCAAGGTCATGTGCTGTTAGCGGCTAGTGTAAAACATATGTAATACTTGCTAAAAACTGTTCACATGGAAAAACTGAAAATGGCATAAAAATCAATGTATTGAATGTCAGAGGGGATTGTCTCTTGGTTCTTAGGTTTTGTATTTTTTATAGGATGATAAAGACAGTGACTCTTCTAAGGAACCTCTGGATGACCTCTTCCCTAATGATGACGACGATCAAGGGCCGGGAAGTAAGTAGCATGTCCATCAAGAGCTCAAGGAACCACATCTAGCACCAGTTCCTCTGCTCCTTATACACTTGCACTGCAGAAAGTGCACAATGTGACGTTGCGGCACTAGAGCCATTTTTTAACCGCATTAGCAAAAAAAACCTCGATAATGCACACAGTGATGTCACAATATAGAGACGATATGCACGGTGACGTCACAGGACTGGTGGTGATGGTCACAGTGCAAAATAGTGGCGGGATGATGCACAGAGTGATGTCACTATGCAGGGGAAATGATGTCACAAAACACTAGTAACAGATGGTGATGTGATTGCACACAGTGATGTAACAGTATGGGAATAATGCATGTTGATTTCACAGCAAAGTACCGGGTTAATAAACCTGGTGATGTCACAGGCTAATAACGGAGGTCCACAGTGATGTCACGGGCTAATAACGGAGGTCCACAGTGACGTCACGGGCTAATAACGGAGGTCCACAGTGACGTCACGGGCTAATAACGGAGGTCCACAGTGATGTCACGGGCTAATAACGGAGGTCCACAGTGACGTCACGGGCTAATAACGGAGGTCCACAGTGATGTCAAGGGCTAATAAAACATTTTAGTGGAATGATCATGCACACAGTGATGTCATTATGTAGGGGTAATGGGCAGTGATTTTACAGTATTGATGGCAGTACAAAATTAAATGTGGTGGGAAAGTTAAAAAAAAAAAAAAAAATTGCTTTCATTGATGCCACAGTATTAGTTTTTTCCACTTTCATATTAAATAAATTTCAATCCTTTTTGGTGTTTGCAGTACAACAGCCCCACAGCAGCGCGGCCGCCGCTGCCCAGCAAGGTGGCTATGAGATCCCAGCACGACTAAGGACCCTCCATAATCTGGTGATCCAGTACGCATCCCAGGGCAGGTATGAAGTGGCTGTGCCGCTCTGCAAGCAAGCTCTCGAAGACCTGGAGAAGACCTCCGGCCACGATCACCCCGATGTCGCCACGATGCTTAACATACTGGCTCTGGTATACAGGTATGAGGTGATGGTGGAAAACGAAACCAGGTCCTACTGCGGTCCTCACATGTCAGCCCCGGTGCCTCTGCAACGTGTGAACTCTGCCTTATCCTACTCTTACTGTGTTCCAGGGACCAGAACAAATACAAAGATGCTGCCAATCTGCTTAACGATGCCCTCGCTATTCGTGAGAAGACCTTAGGAAAAGATCACCCGGCGGTCAGTATCCTGGCGTGGTTTTTTTATTTATTTTTTAAACCTTCCATCTAGGACTTTCTAATTTGTGCTTTTAAAGTGTTAACATTAAACTCAACAGGACAGATTGTTAATGACCCAGCTGATTCCTAGAAGCGGCAGGTAGGGTCATACAGAAGTCTACACGCCACATGTCAATCCTCTCTAATTAGCACCGCCCCCGGTGCTCTCTAATTGTGCCGCGGTCCTTCCTCCAGCACTGGTTACTGTATTAATCTACAGTGAATATTCACACAGAGCAGGTTTAGTGCAGAATTTTTCACAACCATCCCAATTTCCTAAATGGGGCTTGCAGAAATCCACAGAACACCATTCTAATGATCAGAACTTGATTTTCATGGAAATTTCTGCAACAAACCTGCCTACTTCTAAATTTGCATTCAGACCTAGATGAAAAAAAATCTGCTTCGCTGATTTTTTTTTTTTTTTTTTTTGCTACTCTAGATTATGTGGACATTTATTTCACATCTTATGCAAAATCTGCAGTTGATTTTGGATATTTAAGACCAGACCTGCCTGCTCTCCTCAAATACTTTTCCCCTGAAATGCATCTTTTCTCAGAACGTGGCATTGTACAAGTTGCTCTGTTCCTCCTGTAAATGGGCATCGGCTTTGTGGGCTCTGTCCTTACAGATGGGCTCTGTCCTTAGAGTTTAGCCCTACATTTCTAGGAGGAATAAGATAATGGAGTTTTTTTGTTTGTTTTTTTTGCAAAAGTTGCTCTTTAAATTATTTTGTTGCTAAAATAAAAAGGAGCACTGTCAGGTCCTTTAAGAGAAAATTGATTATTGATGTGGGCAGCAATCTGTCCAGTGGGCATGGCATTTTTATTTTTGACTACTCATATAAGTGGATGTAGCAGTTCCAGTTTGTTTGTTTTTTTCCCGCTGCGGTCCAACAAGATGGATCTTGTAAAGGCCAATTACACTAGGCGGCGGCAGTAATAAATGCTGTCACTGCTACACCCATCTTGCAAGGTATATGCATCAGAAATGGCTGGCCTTGTTCAAATCCACATGTCCCTCAGCTTCTGGCCCCTGTGGCCCACAGTTACCAATCCAATCTCCGTCTTCTATGCAATCACTAGTTAATTTTTTAATTCCCGGTAATGATCTATTGTTGTGCTGCTGTTCTTGTGTCCCACAATGTCATTTCGCCCACACAAATATGTCTTCTGCCCCTTTTTAAAGTTAATTCCTTCTTTTCTCACGAATTGATGTTCTGCCCTCGTCCTCGGAGACACTTTGTGCTTTGATGTGACTGCTCGGAGATCGCCGCCTGTGGATATTAAGAGGCGTCTTTACAATTTGCAGGTTGCAGCCACCCTTAATAACCTCGCTGTACTCTACGGGAAACGGGGGAAGTACAAGGAAGCTGAACCGTTATGTAAGAGGGCCTTGGAGATCCGGGAAAAGGTAAGTCACCAAAGGCTGAGCACATGCACACACTTATGTCCTAGCACCGCTGCCTGACACATATGGAGGCAATGGTTGCAGACAGACGGACAGACGCCGTCTAGGGCATGATATAAGAGGCAGCTGAATCTCCAGGAGAATAATAGTTCACGACACCATTAGTCCAGTAAGTAAAGCTAACAGGAATCTGCAGGTGCCGCTCACTCTCTGGCCAGCATTTTGTTTTAAAGGGCAGCATGTCAAGTACGCAAAATCAGTGGCCTTATTATGCTCGTCGGCATATATTGGCAACATTTTTGCCCAAAATTGTGTTAAGTAGCTCAGCAATGCTTACTTAATTCATTTAACCCCCTTCTGTATATCCTACGTACAAGTCTGGAGCAGGCTCCGAGGTTCAGCATGCCCCATTCCTGGCATATGGCTGTGTTAGAGGTGGATAATTGCCTGTTTTAACAGCAGCGAGTGGAGCTGAGCTCCACCCGCTGCTGCCAACGCCTTCAAATGCTGCTACCAACGCCTTCAAATGCTGCTGCCAACCTCGAAAGTGGCATTTTAAAGCACTACCATTCCACACACTGATCGCCAAAAACAACCCACTGGCACCACAACCTACTGAAGACCCCCCATGCCTGCCAGGACGGTGATTCTTGTGTGATTTTTTTTTTTTTTTAATACCATGTAGTATAGGCAACCAAATCGCAGGCTTAAGTCCCAGAGCGTTCTGCACCATTATTACGGTAGATCTTAGACTGACAAGGCTCTTATCTGCTCCTTTACAGAAGGACAGAGGTTGGCATTCTCCAAACTCTTGGAGTTGGGCACTTTATAGGGTACAATAGCATTTCTTGAATACTTTGATTGCCTTTTTTAGGTGCTGGGCAAGGACCACCCAGATGTAGCAAAGCAGCTGAATAACCTGGCGCTGCTGTGTCAGAACCAAGGCAAATATGAAGAAGTGGAGTATTACTACCAGAGAGCGCTGGAGATCTACCAAACCAAGCTGGGACCGGATGATCCAAACGTGGCAAAGACTAAGAACAATCTGGTAAGTTTCCCACAGTGCCAGCCTATGCGTTCTGTGCTGTATAATGGTACCGAAGCACTGAAAATCTTCTCCCACGTTCCAGGCGTCTTGTTATCTGAAGCAAGGCAAGTTTAAGCAGGCCGAGACTTTGTACAAGGAGATCCTGACCCGAGCGCACGAAAGGGAGTTTGGATCTGTGGATGGTAAGGATTGTGTTCTCAAACGACCCTCATAATTAAAAGTTAATGGCTTATCAACTTGTAAGTGACGTTCTGCTTTACATCCTCTGGTCTTTGTTTCTTAACCTTTTGATTTCCATTGCTTTGAAGATGAAAATAAACCAATCTGGATGCACGCTGAAGAAAGAGAAAAATTCAAAGTAAGTTTTCCCAAAAGAAGAATCACTAGGCCTTATATGTGAGTTCTCCAAGAGGTTGCTCTGGCCCCACACATGTGGCTGTACAGCTAGTGTTATGGCATCCGGCATGGTCAGAGGAACTAGAAATCAATACTGGGGTCACCAGCAATGATGCCAAGGTAAAGGCTTTGGAAAAAAGACAAGCGCACGTAGGGTCATATCGTTTAGTGCAAGGGGTGAGGATGGTGCTCACCTGATTGGGTTGTGTGTGGTAGAACGCCAATGAAAACCCGTTGTCACGTCTGCAGGTCCAAGATGCCCTTCTTCTGCATGTAAATATGATGAGTAGGAGAGAGTTGGCATTTGGATGGTGGCGCTGCTGTGTAGAAACAGTGGTTGCTCGCATAGAGATGGACTTCCAGTAGCTTTACGCGTTTCGGGTCCGTACAGACTGAAAACTACATGCATGGTTATATCAGAGCACAACTGTCTTCTGTGATGTATGAATCTGAATGTGTTTTTCTTAGGGGAAACAGAAGGACGGCACGTTCGGAGAATACGGAGGCTGGTATAAAGCATGCAAAGTTGACAGGTAGGAATGTTACGTGGAGGATCTGCAAATGGCAGAGACACACCTGCAGATGTCACTTAAAAGGCTGCTGATGGATGAGGGGGTTGCCTGCTTTGCACTATCCCTTTCTTTTGTTAAAAGGACCCTGCAGCAATCAGCTGATCACAGGGTGTCCTGTTCATCAAAACCCCAGCGATCAACTCTGATCTGTTAGCGACCCTTGCAGCACCTTCCCAGGTGAAACGATACATTACACAGTAGACATTGACAATGGGATGTCTGAGAAACCCAGGAACCAGGGCACCAGATGTCTGCCTTTAATAGCTTTATTGGTACAGAAAAATCACGTTTTGGCGGCTCAGGGCCTTTATCAAGCCATGCATGGCTCTCTGAAATGTGATTTTTCTGTACCAATAAAAATACCAGAGGATGACATCTGGTGCACTGGTTCCTGGAAATCGCTGTATTGCTGCAAGCTAGTGGAGGGTTGCACCAAGTATACACGGATGACAGAGTGGTGCACAGGACCCATCTATTGCAAGCACCAGTGGGATGTCCATCAGATACTGAGACATCATCCAAAACGGGGGGTTCCCTTTCTAAGTCCAGAACAGTGAATCCCTCCTGTTAGCGGGGCTCTCTCATGAATGGAGCCCGTGCCTACATACCTTATTGGGAAATTATGAACATTATAGGGAAGCACCAGGACCGCTAGGGGCTCTCCTCTAAGAGCCAGTCCTGTTGGCGGACTCAAGCGGTCCTTTCTCACATGTATGGCCATTCATCTAAATGGCCACCGTGTAATTACAGTCGCTGCAGAGTAAATGCTTGGCTTGTTGTGCTGTCTCTGGCCAAAATTGGCTTTTATCACCCCCTTGGCAATTAGTTGCAGCGTTGTCTGCATTTCACACAATATGCAATTTTTTTTCTTAAACCAATGTACAGAAGATTGTAAACACTTTGTACATACGCTTTGCCTAAAAATAATTTGCTTCTGTGTCCAGCCCAACGGTGACCACAACGCTGAAAAACCTCGGAGCACTTTATAGACGTCAGGGCAAGTTCGAAGCTGCTGAAACACTAGAGGAAGCGGCGATGAGGTCACGGAAGCAGGTAAGTGCAAGTCGTGGTGTCGTCCCGTGATTGTGAGTGCTTCATCCCTGTGACCCTGTTAGGCGCTGACACAGAGAGGGTGCAAGCACTGGAGAAATCCAGCTTTGAAGCCATGTGGAATCCTGTTGGTGCATTTGGACGACTACCAAGTGCATTGACACCCCCAGTGCACTTCCAGCATAATTTGCATATATATCTTCTATGCTTGATTTCCACTACTTCCGGAAATTAAAAAAAAAAAAAAGCATTTTTGCAGGTTCTCCTTATAGATTGGCTTAAAAAAATAAATAATAAGAATTACATTTTATCTTAAAGGCCAATTGTTTTGACATTTTTTTTTGTCCAGTTTTGTAATTTGCATTGATGGGATATTTGTGTGTTGTGTTCTCGTCTCGTGGCTGTAATTGCATGCATTCATCAGTCCGTTTTTCTGCGTAACGGGAAATGCCAATTTTCAGCCTTATTTTTTATCCTACGAAAGTGAGAATAGATGAGATCAGTGTAAAGTGTGACGACTTCTATCTCAGGCTTCGTTCACACGATGAGCTTTTGGTGAGTTTTTTTTTTTTTTTTTTTGTTTTTTAACGCTGCATATTTTTGGAAAAAAAAATGCAAGTAACCTATATTAATGGGTGCAGAAAATCTGCAACATCAAAACCCTCCCCAAAAGCTCATGGTGGGAACGTAGCCTTATACTCCATTAGATGGCTCGTTCAGTGCCATAATCTCATAAATTGACAACGGCGCCTGGCACGTGGTGCGCCGTGGTACCACAGCTGCTGAGATGCAAGTGGCAGCCTTTTTATTTGTGTGCACCCCTGTGCTAGACAATTAGTAATGCTGTACACTTGCACTACACATAGCAATGACAGGGTTACTCAAACTAATGTCCACTTTCAAAGTGGGCGAGCAAAAAATATTAAAAATTGCTATGACCATAACTAAGACAGCGGCCAAAGCCTCTGGTGAACGGTCAAGCCTCATATCAAGCATTTATTTCAGTGGCCAGCTTGCAATACTTCATTTTGCCAGCAGAGTGCACTGTAGGGAAAACATACAGCCAGAGGCCGCAATCTCCTGATCGCCAAGCGCTTTAATATTCGTAAATGACCTAAGGACCCTGGGAAAGACCCCTGACTACTTGTATAGCCGTTTTTCCATGTTAGGGCACAGTTGTCACGTAGTTTCAAGCTGCATGGCTCGCGTGTGTGTCCTCTGTGGTGTCATTATGAGACTGAAGGTGTCCGTGCCTTAAGATGCATGCCTCCTGGGAGGGAAGACCGGCTTTCCTTTCCAGGCTTTGACGTTTTTGTACGTCACCTTTCTGCCTTCCTTACTTACATCTCAGGGGCTTTTTCCTTTTTTACTTGTAACGCAAGGGTCCTGTCTCACAGGGACTAGACAATGTCCACAAGCAGCGAGTGGCCGAAGTGTTAAACGACCCAGAAAGCATCGAGAAAAGGAGGAGCCGAGAGAGTCTGGACGTGGTAAAGTACGAGAGCGGTCCTGACGGAGGGGAGGAAGTGAGTATGAGCGTAGAGTGGAACGGGGTAAGTGCAGTACACAGTGTGGCAAGTAATGGCCCGCAGACCCGTCCGAAAACTCCGCAATGTGATCCGCATGCTACTGTGATAATAATACACCGCAAACCTCCCGCCTGATAATCTCTCATCTGACCTCCTCTCCTTGTCCTGTCATGCTGATTGACTGTCCCGGGTTGTCCTTTACCCAAATCCCCATTAGTAGGCCTAGAGCGCTCTCCTTTTTAGTTACCACCTGTTCCCATTGCCTAGATTTCATTAACATTCACTACAGGCATGGCATCTCTTATGGGAAAAGTTTTATTTTTTTATTTTTTTTCTTTCCATAATTTTGACACTGAAATCAAAGATCTACAATAAACCCTCATTATTAATCAGATCTGGCCTGTTTCAAAATTATTTTTTTTATTCTGGGTAATGCTGTAAGAGATTTCATGCCTCTGTGTAGTTTCAAATATTCAAGGAAATCTACATAATTTCCTTTGCCTTGCGAAGCTCAGAATACTCCCATTTTTATATAATTGATTTGCCTTAGAGGTCATCCAGCCCTATGATATTGTCACTAATATCTGATAAGGATAATCGCCAGAGCTTACTTTGAGAGTTCTATATTTTCCATTCACACTTAAAGGAAACATGTCTCTTGTCATAAATATGTAAATTCTTTACCTGGTGTAAATCCCGCTGTTCTCCTGAATCCGGCGTTATTTTTCTTTTCTTCCTGCTCCTCTCCATTCCTCAAATAAGACCTTTTCTTATCTGTATTTAAATCTGGTCTTTTAAGCTAAGTGGGCGTGGCCCTCAGCTCTTAGAGGGTGTTGCCTTGAGGAGCACACCCAGATTTATATACAGTGCATATGAGGCCATATCTCAGGAACAGAGAGGCACACAAACAAAAGAAAAACTGCGTCGGATTCAGGAGAACAGCAGGATTTACACCTAGTAATAAAACATGCCAACTGACATGTCCTCTTTAAAAAGAGGGATTGTGCATGCTCTACCACCTCTTTACTGGGGACTCTGATTTCTATTATGTCTACTGATTCAGAATATAAGATTTTTGCCATTTATTTATCCTTTGGGACTTCATGCCCTCTATTAATGCATACTATATTTTACTTTTTTTTTTTTTTTTTTTTTTTTTAATTCTTTCCCTTGGTGAGTGATAACTAGGAGGTCTGCCACAGTAGACTCCTAATCACGTGGTTATACACTGATTCCATAATTCTTCTTTTCATCGCCCATCTTTAAAGGGGGTAGTCCAGCTCCGCTCACTTCCACATTGGAAGGGGGTCGGAGACATCACGTCTACAGATGTCAGCCTGTCTGTGCGAGCGGCAGGCATCATTCATCTATCCCATTCCATTCCTGCTCGTTAACATCTGTCCCGCTCCCTTTCACTTGGGTACTTGGTTCATAGGCGTCTCTTGCTCTGGCGAAGCGGACGATGTGTTATGCATGATCTCCCCTGTAGGAGGCGCTGTAAGGGACGGGCTTCCTGGATGTAGAAATGCATCATCTAGTCACCATCTTCCTTGTAGTTTCTTTTGCACCCAGACACTCAATCAGCATTGTTTCCACTTCTGCACAATTTCCTGTAATAATCCCAGCCGCGCCCGTGTGCCGCACGGGACCCTGCCTCGTATATTCTGCTGATTCATAACTGTGTACTGTACTCTTCCCTTCATTTCTGCTGGACTCTGCATGTTCTGTATTAAATGTCTTTGCCTAACGTGCAGATATTGGATAAGGGAAATTACAACAGTATTTCTAGGTCTGTCGCGGCCCCTTTAATGAAACTAACCCCATAATAACCCCACCATGATGTGTTATTAATAGTGATGAGAGAACGTGCTTGGATAAGGTGTTACCTGAGCATGCTCGGGTCCTAACAAAGTGTTTTCGGCTTGCTCAAATAATATGTTAGAGTTCCCGCAGCTGTATGTCTCGGGGCTGTTCGATAACCACAACTGATGCAGGGATTGCCTAACAAACAGGTAATCACAGCATGTGTTGTGACTATCTAACATCCGCGGGAACTCGAACATATTATTCGAGCACGCCGAAAGCACTGTTAGGACCCAAGCATGCTCAGATAACACCTTATCCTAACACGTGCGCTCATCACTAGTTATTAACGTATGGGGCCGCACATAACAGATTGTGCTGCTGGAAACTATGACTCTTCTGTTAGCCTGGGGTGAAGGGGATATTGACTATGAAGCCAGAATGTTATTTGTGACCCTTGTATGACTCCCCAACCTCGTCCATTCTTTTATTTGGTTACATCATATCATATTTTTTTTTTATTTTATGTTCCGAAGGAAACGTACCACATCCCATATACTTTATGTTGTGTCATTTTATTACAGCGGTTTCTGCCTGTGATACGTTCTTGCATGACTTTGTACGATGCATGATGTATGTCGGCTCCTTCTTTTCACGCCAAAAGCTCAAAAATGGGTTAAAAGTGAAGATTTAGGTGGGAGTCGGAGACTGTAAAGGGGCTTACAATAATAGCAGTTGCCTATAATTACAGGGGTATTCTCTTTCCTAACCATACGCAGTCTATGTTCTCTGGGTTTGATCTTTGCACTTTTGAACCCCTGAAAACCGCTGCAGAGGATTAGGAAGAGCAGCGTAAGCCAAGAAATCGCCATTTTAACGTTCCTCCGACTCTCCCCATTGCTCTCCGAGTGTCTCCACCTGCAATTGTGGAATCGGGGGTGTTAAAATGCAGATTTCTTACTCGTGCATCCTGCATGATCACCACTCCAGGTTTGATTACACTGCTCCTCGCTTCTTTACAGCATCGTCCGCAGTTTTCAGAGAGGTGGAAATTGCAGACTGTCTCCCTTTGCAGTGGCACTGCTGCACCAGTGAGCATGGGAAGGTTTGAAGGGTCCGCCACACTAAATTATTCCCCTTCATTCTCACTATTGGTGGCGTATACCAGTGCCATCATTGTAAGATTGGAATACCCCTTTAATCTTAAAGGGGTTGTCTTGTGACTATAACTCCTTTTTTTTTTTTTTTTTTCTTAAATGGAAATAAACCGAGCAGCAACTTTGCTTATCACCTGCATTCATCAATCGATTCTGCTGCCATTTTTACCTCCTGGACCCTCGTGATGCAGTCGGGGTGTACAGGCTGTCACCATTGCCATTAGGAAGTGCAGAGTTTATCTAGATACAGGTCTGTTTTAGGGATTTTAGCAAGAGGTATGCGACAAAATCCAATTTCTGGCATGCGCATGTACCCTCTGCACGGTCCCTTTTTGGTTCTACACGTGGTATGCATGTCTAATCCCATGAGACGGATGTGCTGACAGACGTCCGATCATCACCGACAAATATCCTGACATTTTCTGAAGCTTGCTCTGCCCGTCCTCATCAACACCATCCTGCTCTTATCACAAAACTCTTCTTTCATTGTTACCTTCCATTCACACAACTTGTGTTTTTTTTATTTTTATGCATGTTCTCACTAGATTCATGTAATCCTTGTATCCATGTTGTCCCTATTGGTGCTCGCCATGCAAAATCACTTATAACCGTCCCAAAAATAGATTCCTACCTGGCTAAAGTGGTAATTTGCCACCAGCCCCCTCCACTCCATCCATCGAGGGAGCCCAGTACTCGGGGTTCTTCCCTCTGGCTGCATTACTCGCTATAGTGTATGTGTGCCTTTGTGGGGTGCCATATATGATTATGTATGGGCACATATCAGATTACCCTGTCACGTTGGACACCGAATATATCCGTGATGTGACTGCTATAAGTGACTTGCATTGTGACTTTTGGTCATTGTGCTCTTTCTCCCTTTGCTAATAGATTAGATACTTGGCCTTTCCGATATACTGCCTTTCTTAACCTGGTCCATGTTGGCTCCTATATTTGGCCTTATTACCAAACCCTTAAAGGAGAAATCCATTTAAAGTTTGGCGTAGTCCATAATGAAGTGCAACCTCCTTTGCCACTCCGCAGAGATTTGTTATTGGGTGACCCCTTTTCTTTAGAGTATAAGTACCATTTATCACCAGTCCTCAGGATAGACGACAAATGCATGATCACCGCCGAGACTCCAGAACGAAGCTCCCAAAGTCACCTTTGTGAACGGAGCAGCAGTGAACAGGCGCAGTCACTTGCTATGGACCATGAATGGTGCAACAGTTGCACATTTACACAACTTTTAAGACCCCCGGTCTCGGTTATTCCCACAGTGATTATGCATTTATCATCTATTCTGTGGGTAAATAATACAGGTTGTGTATAAACAACGCCCTTTTAATATTTTGAAGCTAGAGTTGAGCAAAACAATTTGCAGGACCCTGGCCTGTACTCCGCGGTAGCCGGACCAGAGGGCTGTGGAGGACGTGACGACGTTGAATGGCCTCCTAATCAGAAACTGCTCCTACAAATCATTGCTCAACTCGTATTAGACATCTGATTTTCAGTAACGGAACTTTCTGTGCTAAATTGTTTTAAAGCGGTGTCCACTGCTCAGACAACCCCTTCTCAATCTGTGTTTACCCTCAGTAAAATAATAACACTTGTACTCCCCTTCTGTGCCAGCACTAGCTCCCCCGGGGCTCTCGTGACGACGTCATGCGATCCCTGTTGCCAGTTGGCGCTGCTGACTTCACGCTTCCCTTCTTTGGACAAATCGGTCAGCTAGAGGAAGCGAGAGCTGCGGCTCCTCTCCCTCGCTCTCCGAATGTCAGTCACCTCCGTAGGAGAGAAGAGTGCAGCCAGTGCTGACTGGCCACAGGGATTGCGTTGCATAATGTCATGAAAGCCCTGGGAGAGCAACACAGCTGGAACAGTGCTGGAGAGGAGTATAGGTGTTACTATTTTTCTGGGTAGAAACCTAATGATTTAGAAGGGGTTGTCGGAGTATCTTCTATAGATCCCTGATCAGTGGCGATCGGAAATTGCAGACCCTTGCCAACCATGTGTGCATAGAACAAATGGTTTTCCCCTTTAAATAACTCTATACTCATACCTTTTCCAGACATCTGGGCAGAAGTTAAAGCTTTTATTTCTCCAAATGACCAGATCGTGATGTCTTCTGGGCCATTCGACCTAGAAATACTGTCTGCAGGGGGAAAACTGTGAATTAACTCTCCAGTGTTTTCATGGAGATGTTGTTTTTTCTCTTTCCATTTCCTCTCCACAGGCGTAGATGCCTTGTGTGATACTAATTCTGTCTCCTGCATGACGGACGTGCTCCATCTTCTCAAGCTTTAACCTCTCTCTCCAGTACTGAGCGCAGTGTCTAGCACTTCAGTAGGATCCCCGTCCACGCTGTCATACACTTTCTTTGTAAATTGACCATTTCCACCACAAGAGCTGACACTTTTTGTTTTTTTCTTAACACTGTATATCTGTAGCTTTGTCCAAACTGTAATCTAGCAATGGAGAATTGTAACCCAACCATGAAGCCATGTGTTACTATAATGTATTACGTCACTAGGAAAGCACTTCTCAGCTAGCCGCTCTCTCATGGAAGGTAACTAATAATCTCGTGGTCCGTTAACGGCATGAAGTGGACCTCTAACCAAGACCACCTGTACGCTGTAGAATTACAAAGCATGTCCTGCAAGTGCTTGAACCCGGTCGTGGAGACCCATGGTGTGGTTACCATCCAACGTTGGCTTCATGGGTCTCCGGCGTTGAGTCTTCACTGGATTTAGATCTCGTTCAGTCTTTAGTGTGACTTCATGGCAGTTGTGCTTCTTCTACTAATCCTAAAAGTGTATGGTGATTTGTGTATAAGTCTTTCTACCTTCTAATAAACTCTCTCCACCTGACCTCCGTCTACGTCGTCTTGTCTGCTTGGTTCTTTTTCTTGCTAACGTGTCCTGGGTGGACCTTATCTGCAAGGAGTGACCTTACATGCATGATATTTGTGCAGTTTCTAAAATCCTCAATGTGGACATCCACAAAGCAGGAGATAGCGTAAAGTGGTGTATGTCCTACTAAGCCTCCATTTCTGCCTAAAGGGGCCAACAGCGCTACTGTCAGAGCATCCATCAACAGCTTGTCAAGTATCTCACACCTGTAAGATAAGGGATTTCCATCTCTACTCAATAGGATACATGCCGATCATCCATGCCACCTCTCTTGTTGGGTTTGTAGGAACGCAACAACTGATGCAGGAGTGGCGCCGACACATGCACAAATCCTGGCAAGTGCATGATCGACGCCACGTCGGTAGTGCCTCTACCTCCCGGTGTGGAAAGAAGAGGTTCCAGATATCCTCTTTAAACCCAGAGTGATCTGGAGACAGACCAGTTGCAGATATTTGCTGCCTGGAAGGCGAACCATGGTTGTTGTGCAATGTGAACCCTTCTGGACTTAAAGGGGTTCTCCGGAGCTAACTAACTTGCTGATTGGTTGGTGTATGACCTCTGTGACATGCACTGATCGGCAGGGCACTTTTATACCCTTTGGAATGGAGCATGCCTGGCCTCCGACAGCCCTATAGGGAATTTATGAGGTGGTCGAGCATGCATGGATAAAAATGCCCTGTTCTGTCAATCAGTGCGGGTCCCAGTGATCATGCACCAACAAGCCAAGCAACCTAAGGACAGGGGCAGCGCTGATTTCCCGGTTATGGTATCAAACGTCTGCTGAACAGTAAAAGATTGCTTCATTTAAAGGGCTTGTCCAGTTAGCTATATTTCACCTATCCTCAGAATCAATAGATATTCACCTGGGTCGGACCGCTGGGACTCCTCCTAAGCATATCCGAACAACTATGGTGTAGAAGTGAGCATGTGCGACCTCTGCTCCATTCATTGCTTATAGGAGTGGTGGTCGCACATGCTCAGGATCGGTGGGGGATCTCCGCAGCCGGACCACCTGCAGTCATACATTATCTTCTCTGCTGTTCATGCTTGCAGGTAGCTGGGGCCTTGGCATTCTAACAACCCTGCGGGTTTCCGATGCAGACATGATGGCGGGTATCAGATTATTTATGGCCCTGTTATACTTGGTATTAATATAATAAAATGATATAAACATAAAGCCAACCATGCATATGGCTGTGGTACGTTTTCAGAAAACTATATTTATAAGCTTCACTTGGTTTGGTGTGAAAAAGGAAATCTATTGAATTTTCATGTATGCAGCAGGGATTGGAGAGCACAGGGAATGACGTTCTCCTGAAGCCCCGATCCCCACTGTGGTCACATCTGTGGGTTCCTATGTCTCAGACCAGCATTTTATGGACCTGTTTGTGTGCCCCTATTATGGAGGCGAGTCCCGGCCCGGGTTATTGATCTCTAGACGTTGTCACTTTGGGTCATAGACTCTTGTTCACACCAGGAATAACACTTGTAATAGGGGTGCACAAACTGTGCCATGAATAAGCTCCCCTGACACTTCCCTAACCCACAGAATTCTGCCTGTACATGATGCGGATCGCTCTGCGACTTTGCAAATGTGAAGCGATCAAAAGACTGACCGTGTGAACAGCGAGTGGTTTTTATATTGCAAGGCATCTGTTAGTTCTTTATAACATTTATTGAGCGCTTTTTCAGGGGGTTTGCAGAGCGGAACCACCTGAAAAAGAGACGTAGTGTGCAAATATCCTATAAAAGGAAACTTTTCTTTAATTGCCCTCCCCAGGTCCAGATCTGAGTCTCTGTTGCTCCCTCTGTGTCCCCTGTTTGGCTTCAGCTGTGATGTGACATCAGCCAATTACTGAGCTTGGTGACTCTGAGCAGCTTGTACTGTCTATACAGGAAGGAAGACCCGCTCAGTTCATTGATTGGCTGCTGAGATGTTAGCGTTGCAGGCTATAAGGGTATGTGTCCACGTTCAGGATTGCATCAGGATTTGGTCAGGATTTTTCATCAGTATTTGTAAGCCAAAACCAGGAGTGGGTGATAAATCCAGAAGTGGTGCATATGTTTCTATTATACTTTTCCTCTAATTGTTCCACTCCTGGTTTTGGCTACAAATCCTGATGAAAAATCCTGACCAAATCCTGATGCAATCCTAAACGTGGACACATACCCTAAGAGACAACCTGGAGCAGTGAGGGTGAATAATTCTCAGTTTTTTTGTTTATCACAATGAACTATGAATATAAGAACGTTTTCTGAAAAGGATAGCCTGTTTAAAGGGGTTGCCCATTTCATATACAATTTTAAAGGAATATGGAGTGGATAGAGCACGGGTATGTTTAGGATCCTCCTCTCTTGGCGAGAGTGTAGAGTGGGCACAGAACATCTATTGCACAGTCTTTTCCTGCACTACAGACAACCTATTGATTTTATTAGACCTGGTGTAATGTTTAGTTTGTCCTGTGGTGGCGCTGTATAGAAATATAACACTAAGTTGACTAAGTGTGTATATCTCCTGTATACCAGATGGGTGTTAATCACACAACAGTGTGGCTCTGACTGCTGGGGCCACGAGAACAAGGGTCTTATGTGTTACAGTGGTAGTCTTTCCTCTGGATTCTAAGAGGTGAAAGCAGTGACCAACCCTGTAAAACACTTGTGTCCCAAGACATTGCCTATGCTGGACAGCCCCTTTAAGGGGTTATTCTCTTTTTTCATAAATGGGTTTTTGTCAGACAGTGCTTGTAACGTAAATGCCAACATTTTTGCAATTTACTGTTAAATAAAAAATTTTCAGCCGTTCTTGAGAGATTCACTTTTTTTTTCTTGTGTTTACAGCTCGTTGCCTAGGAGACTGACCACCACTGCTAGAAAACATAAGTGTTAATATCTCAATAACGGATGCAAATTTTAATAAGCAGTAAATGGCAAAAGTGCTTGTTTCTACATGTACTATCTGACAATAGCGATCTATGAAGATGGGACTAGCCTCTTTTAATTTATCAAGTGCTACAGCTGTATCTTGAGTGGTAGCTTCATAAGTTATATACTCCATGTTCTCCCAATCCGCACATACCCGAAGTCAATTTTTCACTCCTTTTTCAACCTTTTGTTCTAGGACGGCACTGGATCTTTAAAACGCAGCGGCTCTTTTAGCAAACTCCGAGCTTCCATACGACGCAGCAGCGAGAAGCTGGTCAGGAAGCTGAAAGGAGGCAGTTCACGAGACGGTGAACCAAAGAATCCGGGGTAATTATCCAAATCTAGCTGAGCTGCTGTATCCCCCCTGCCTGTAGCACTTAACACTTTGGTGGCTGGAGAGGGCATATGCTGAGCGTGCTGTGCACATTCCTGCTGGCTGTGGTATTCCTCAGGGATCGCAGAAACACTTACAAGATTTTAATCCATAGAATTTATTTTTATATGACTGCAAGTGTGAAAGATCCAACGTGTTTCCTCACTTTAAGGATGGGGCCCTCAATGCGAAAAGTGTATATAGATCACGGGTATCGATTTACTGTACATGGCTACACCGCTTATAATGCACAGGCCAAATAACACAAGACAAGTGATATACCGTAATCTTAAATGCTCCTTCAAGAAGTTGTCTGTATGCAAGCAGTTCAGAAGTGATCAACCCAAGTATCTCACATTAAATGGGTTGTGCAGACTTGTCCTCCTGCTCGATTTGGCATCGGAAGTAGAGAGATCCAACTGTCGTGGCATCTGGCCATCACCCAGGGAGTTACTGAGGGTCCTATTAATTAGAATAGGCCCCATTTATGATACCCAATGGCAGTTGGATGGTCGGCCAGTGTGTATCTGCTCCCTAATAATTGGAGTAAGACCCCTGCATGTTCCCCCTAGTGTGCAGTTAAGTTTCTCAGTGCCTGATATCAGATTGGGCCTGCACAAGCCCCTTTTAAAAAGGTGGTCTGGGATTTCACTATACTAACAGCAGGGAATGCTATAAAACGCCCTCCAGGGCTCCGGTGGTGGTCCCTGCCAGTCCGTTTCCATTGCTGCAGTGTTCTGGTGATCGGTGCGGGTCCCAGCAGTTTGGCTCCCACCGATCTAGTGGATATTTTGATGATGATGATGATGATGATGATGATGATGATGATGATGATGATGATCTGTTCCAATCAATCAACACTTTTAATAATTGAAAAATTGCCCTAAATCTGTGTAATCTCCACTCCTGCGCTGCTGCATTGAGCCCTATGGAGGGCGCTATAGTGATGTTATGTCCGCTGCTCTTTATCAATTAATTGCATTAATAATGTTTTTAAAAAAAAAAAAAGCTGGGCGTACAGGAAATTATTAACCCCAGTTTCCTTTTTGTATATATTTACACTGGATACCAATTTAAGAAATGTGTTTTTAATATTTCACAAAGCTAAATAATTTGGGGTTGTTTTTTTTTTTCATGTTCTTTTGGGAAAATCTTATTTGCCCTAACAAGGTCATTTAAAAATGTGAAACATTTGTATAACATATTGCTGAATAAATTGACTAAGTTTTAACCCTGGTTCATTATTTTGGTTTTAGTTTTTACTTTGTGTTGTTTTTTTGTTTTTTGTTTTTTTTAACCTTGGGTTGATTAATGGGTGAAATGTAAAGGAACTCTGCTTCTGATAATCCTGTGCACTGATTGTTAATCACTTTTAACCCCCTAATGGGTTTGTTCCTAACCAACGTTGATTTCAGCCGCATGGTCCTACTAATGCTGAATGCATCTATGTGAATACACGTCTGCTCCGTGTTCTTTACTTACAGCTGTAATCCTAACCAGAATTAGCTGCAGAAAAAGGCTTCTATTTATCACATTGTATGTTGTAGGATGTGAAAACCTGGTTCCCTTCATATGGAGATATAAGGCATAGACTAAAGCGGTTAAACTTTCTCTGCTGATTTGACATTGTATGTGTGATACAAAGCTCCAAATCTTCAGCTTCCTTTTAAAAATCCATATAGTTAAATGTTTTTCTGCAGCCACCACTAGAGGGAGCTCCCTGTATACAGGGATAAATAACATGCTGCCTTCAGCCACCACTAGGGGGAGCTCCCAGTATAGAGATACATAAGATTATTTCTGCAGCCACTGCTAGGGGGAGCTCCCTTTATACATGGATAAATATGCTGCCTGCAGCCACCACTAGGGGGAGCTCTCTACAGATTTATTGAATTACATGAGTTACGCAAAACCCCTAAGCGGGTAGCTCCCCCTAGTGGTGGCGGCAGGCAGAAAAAAATCTCACTGTAAAGTGGGGATCTGAGCAGGGTATTTGGAGCACTGTCTGAAAACTTACGAACCCTAATCAACACAAAACTATCACACCACAGGAAGGCTTTAACACTAGTAAATGGCTTAAAGGGGTTAGAAAAACATTGTCGCTTTCTTCCATAAACAGGGCTGCAGTTTGTGATATTGCAGTTCAGCTATATTGAAGTGAATAGGGCTCAGCTGCGGCACCATACACTACTGTAAACAGGTGTGGCGTTGTAGTTGACAGAAAGCAGCCATGTTTTTCTACTACTGGATAGCCCCGTTAACTGATGCCTTACAATTGCTGTAAAGAGAATTTGCAATAGCCCTGAAATTTGTAGAGGGCATCAGTTATGCCAATCGCTCACACACATGCACCAAGTATGACCTTGGCCTGACAAGACTGGTATGGTGCCTATAGTCTCGGAGAGAGGGCACTGCCGAAACCTTTCTGCCCCAGATGTTGTACACCAGGGCCCTGTGATCGGTATCATGCGGTAATAGTGCAGGTACCATTCGTGTTGAAGGAATAGTGTTTGCCCGCCAGCACATGGCATGGGGCATATGTCTTGTATTACTGTGTGCAGACCTCCAGTGACTCTCATTGGTTTGTCCTTGCATGTCCACTACCCTGGTTGCAGCATGAAGCGTGCCAGTTCTCTGAATGTTCTTAACACGGGCGGCAAAGCTGCTGAGGACCACATGCAAGTAAGACCCCCAGTCCTGTTCTTACCTCCTGTAGTGCTAGTGTGTGTACGGATGCATGACGCGTGCCAGCTGTGCCAGTGCAATGTAGACTTGCCTAGATGTTGTGCCAAGTTTCGGGGCTTTGCTTGTCAAGATCTGCACTGAGAAGTCATCCTAGCACTAAATGGCTCATGTACTACTTGTGTCCACTGCTACTTACTAACCTAATAACGGACTAACGTGCTTTTACCACTGCTTGTGCCCTCTTTATGTATCCTGAAGGGTGCAGAGGAGATTAGATCTGATTTTCCCTTGCTCCAGCTTTGCTCCATCCATATTATTCCCTTATACCTTAATTATGATTACAGTGCCTTGCGAATGTATTCAGCCCCCTGGAACTTTTCAACCTTTTCCCACATATCATGCTTCAAACATAAAGATACCAAATGTAAATTTTTGGTGAAGAATCAACAACAAGTGGAACACAATTGTGAAGTTGAACGAAATTTATTGGTTATTTTTAGTGATGAGCGAATATATTCGTTACTTTCCCTAGCACGCTCGGGGGTCCTCCGAGTATTTTTTAGAGCTCGGAGATTTAGTTTTTCTTGCCGCAGCTGAATGATTTACATCTGTTAGCCAGCATAAGTACATGTGGGGGTTGCCTGGTTGCTGGGGAATTTCCTCATGTAATCAAGCAACAGATGTAAATCATTCCGCTGAGGTGAGGAAAACTAAATCTCTTAGCACTAAAAAATACTCTGAGGACCCCCGAGCGTGCTCGAGAAATCTCCAGTAACGAGTATATTCACTCATCACTAGTTATTTTACATTTTTGTGGAAATTCAAAAACTGTAAAGTGGGGCGTGCAATATTATTCAGCCCCTTTACTTTCAGTGCAGCAAACTCACTCCAGAAGTTCATTGTGGATCTCTGAATGATCTAACGTTATCCTAAATGCCTAATGATGATAAATATAATCAACCTGTGTGTCTCCATATAAATGCACCTGCTCTGTGATAGTCTCAGGGTCCTGTTTGAAGCACAGAGAGCATCATGAAGACCAAGAACACTACAGGCAGGTCCGTGATACTGTTGTGGAGAAGTTTAAAGCCGGATTTGGATACAAAATGATTTCCAAAACTTTAAACATCCCAAGGAGTACTGTGCAAGCGATCATATTGAAATGGAAGGAGTATCATAGCACTGCAAATCTACCAAGACCAGGCCGTCCCTCTAAACTTTCATCTCAAACAAGGAGAAGACTGATCAGAGATGCAGCCAAGAGGCCCATGAACACTCTGGATGAACTGCAGAGATCTACAGCTGAGGTGGGACAGTCTGTCCATAGGACAACAATCAGTCATACACTGCACAAATCTGGCCTTTATGGAAGAGTGGCAAGAAGAAAGCTATTTCTCAAAGATATCCATAAAAAGTGTTGTTTAAAGTTTGCAACAAGCCACCTGGGAGACACACCAAACATGTGGAAGAAGGTGCTCTGGTCAGAAGAAGCCAAAATCGAACTTTTTGGCAACAATGCCAAACGATATGTTTGGCGTAAAAGGCAACACAGCTCGTCACCCTGAACACACCATCCCCACTGTCAAACATGGTGGTGGCAGCATCATGGTTTGGGCCTGATTTTCATCAGCAGGGACAGGGAAGACTGTTAAAATTGATGGGAAGATGGATGGAGCCAAATACAGGACCATTCTTGAAGAAAATCTGTTGGAGTCTGCAAAAGACCTGAGACTGGGACTGAGATTTGTCTTCCAACAAGATAATGATCCCAAACATAGAGCAAAATCTACAATGGAATGGATCACAAATAAATGTATCCAGGTGTTACAATGGCCAAGTCAAAATCCAGACCTCAATCCAATCAAGAATCTGTGGAAAGAGCTGAAAACTGCTGTTCACAAACAATCTCCATCAAACCTCACTGAGCTCGAGCTGTTTGCCAAGGAAGAATGGGCAAGAATTTCAGTCTCTCCATGTACAAAACTGATAGAGACATACCCCAAGTGACTTGCAGCTGTAATTACAGCAAAAGGTGGCGCAACAAAGTATTAAGTTAAAGGGGCCGAATAATATTGCACCCCCCCACTTTTTTAAATTTTTGAATTTCCACAAAAATTAAAAAGAACCAATAAATTTCATTCAAATTTACAATTGTGTTCCACTTGCTGTTGATTCTTCACCAAAAATTTACATTTGGTATCTTTATGTTTGAAGCATATGTGGGAAAAGGTTGAAACGTTCCAGGGGGGTGTATACTTTCGCAAGGCACTGTATCCAGCTTGTTAGAGGTTGTCTGCACTGACATATTAATGATGATGCCCCCTTAGGATAGGTTGTCCATATCAGATCAGTGGGGGTCTGACACCCGGGGTCTCGGCCGATCATCTGTTTGCAGGTCTTTTCACGGCCAGATGTGCCCAGTGTACAGCACAGCTGCATGCAGTATGTAGTGGCCATTCTCTGCTACTGCACCTCAGCTCCTATTGAAATGAATAAGGGCTGAACTGCAATACAGACCATGTTAAACCAAACACCCAGCTACCACCGAGGCTTCTAACAGATGTCCAGGTGTTGAACTCACTGGTCTGATATGGGTGACATGTCCTAAGAATAGGCCATTAATAGTCCTGGACAAGAAACCTCATTATTAATTACTTTAATCAGACCTGCAAGCTAAAAGATGATGGAGGGGAAGGTGGGGTCTCCCATTCAAGACTCACATTTGCCAAAGTAGAGAATGGATGCATCATCTCTTGCTCTGGAGGACCATCATGTTTTGTCCAATCCTATTAATTGGCAGTGTGTAATACTTTATTTCTCCTGTGGGGGTGCTGCAGGGAAACTGCACGCTTGTCCTTACAGATTTCACTTTCTGTCCAAGCTGTGATTTTAGTTTTTAGTTTAAGGGACATTTCTGTAAAAAAAAAAAAAAAAGTGGGGTTTATGCTTCGATATAGCAAATATTAGTAGATGTTCATGCATTAGGACATACCTCAATAGCAAAAATTATTTTTAGTGTCAAATGAATGCATTTAAGGAAAAAAAAAAAAAACTCCAAAGGTGCACAACAACACTCTTTTTAATATTAACTTTGGCTGCAACGCAATCTGGCAACCAACATGATTGCCATTACATGGGTGGTCGCCCACTTCTTCCAAACTTGCACCAGCCAAGTCTGCCATATGCCTCCATAAAAGCCAGAAACACACCGTATAATGGCTGAAATGCTCAACTTATCCTCAGCAAAACCAAGTGGTGCAGATTTTGAGGCAGTCTATCAATGTTATGCAGAGGGTGAAAGCCGCAGCAGACAACTTGCGCAGTGGAATTTCTTCTTACAGGGGTGCTCTTAAATTCTTCTAAGAATAGAAAAAAATAAATAAAATGTCAATTATTTAAAAAAAAAATATATATAGATAGATAGATAGATAGATAGATAGATAGATGGATATAGATATATATATATATAGCAATCCTAAATTCCAGAACTCTAAGCTGTGTCTGGTAGTTCAGTTTAGCCTCATTCACGTCCGTGGAGGGGAGTTGCAGTACCAGACACATCCCCTAGATAAAAGGGGTGCTGTTTTTGGAAGAAAGCATGAAAGTGGGATGATAACCCATGTATAGGCTGTAATGACACGTTGGCACTTGACACTGAAAACTATAACCCTTTTTTATTATAATTATTTTTATTTTGCATTTTATATATTTTTTTTAGAAATTATAAGTTTTTATATTTTTTTTAAATTAGTACTCCATTCACAGACTGTTCACCCTTGCGTTGCAGCACCCATTTATTGCTGACGTCACACCCAGATCTGACCTGAGAATGGTGCCCTATCGGCTCCTGTCGCTTACAGTGGGGTCCATAGGGGTGACCATTTGTCAGCAGGCATTTTTGCTGAGCTCTATACACATTGATTGAAAAAAAATATATAAATATATACCATATATGTTAATATTTTCTTCCCCTTTTCTTTTCACAGGAACGAAATAATTGTCTGACTGAGAGCCGAGGTCTGAGCGCCAGTCACACAGACCTGGCTCATTGAGCTGTGCGCAGAGACTCGCTACCACGAAGAACGCACTGAGACTAAGCTTCCCCTCTCCCCAAACAAGAAGCTTATTCCCCCCCTGATGTTTTTACTTTTTTTAAAAAAGACAAGAAATTTAGATTTTATATAATTCCCCCCCCCCCCTTTTTTTTTTTTTTTTTTCATCCATGACCCCTTTATTTATAGGTGTGTATGATGTATATAATTTGCTGCTTGCACTGTTGTCTGTAGAAATATAATATATAAAATGCCGAAAATGCATAATTGGGTGACTGTTACAGCCGCCAAACCATAGGCAGAAAACCTGTTGGCTTTTGATCAAGTTCATAGAGGGTTGGGGGACTTTGTTACAATGAAGACCACTCTAGAGGTAGGGAAGGAATCCATTTTATTGTAAATAACTGTTTACATTGCCCGGACAGGGACTGCGCACTTCTTTTACTACATGAACCATGGACCACCATTTTATTAAATCCAATATTTTCCATTGCATTATTCCAAAGCTGAGTCATAAGAACATATTCACGGCCTGGGGATAATCTACAGCTACACATTTTAATATAAGGTCCGATCTAGAAACTGGTGTAGAAACAAAATGGAGCTGCTTCTCACAGCAACCAATCAGATTGCTTCTTTCATTTTCCAACCTGCTTTGGAGAAATGAAAAGTGTAATCTGATTGGTTGGTATGGGCAACCGTGCTCCATTTTGTGTAGACATTGGTTTACATGCAGCACTTTTGTGACGTTTTTTTTTTTCTTTCATCTCTAAAGTGAAATGTTTATATCCTTGTGGATTTTTCACAGTAAACTGAAGACCTCAATACAGAAATAAATGGTTACTCTTACACTGTTTTATGTTGTATGTAATGAAATAACTAAAATAACGCCGTATATTTGAATTTGCTGCAAATTTGATGGGTCTGGAAACTTGCCATATTTTTCTTTATCACCTCAAACACACTTCCCTCCTATATAAGGCCTCCTTGGCTCCAACCAGGCCTCCTTGGCTCCAACCAGGCCTCCTTGGCTCCAACCAGGCCTCCTTGGCTCCAACCAGGCCTCCTTGGCTCCAACCAGGCCTCCTTGGCTCCAACCAGGCCTCCTTGGCTCCAACCAGGCCTCCTTGGCTCCAACCAGGCCTCCTTGGCTCCAACCAGGCCTCCTTGGCTCCAACCAGGCCTCCTTGGCTCCAACCAGGCCTCCTTGGCTCCAACCAGGCCTCCTTGGCTCCAACCAGGCCTCCTTGGCTCCAACCAGGCCTCCTTGGCTCCAACCAGGCCTCCTTGGCTCCAACCAGGCCTCCTTGGCTCCAACCAGGCCTCCTTGGCTCCAACCAGGCCTCCTTGGCTCCAACCAGGCCTCCTTGGCTCCAACCAGGCCTCCTTGGCTCCAACCAGGCCTCCTTGGCTCCAACCAGGCCTCCTTGGCTCCAACCAGGCCTCCTTGGCTCCAACCAGGCCTCCTTGGCTCCAACCAGGCCTCCTTGGCTCCAACCAGGCCTCCTTGGCTCCAACCAGGCCTCCTTGGCTCCAACCAGGCCTCCTTGGCTCCAACCAGGCCTCCTTGGCTCCAACCAGGCCTCCTTGGCTCCAACCAGGCCTCCTTGGCTCCAACCAGGCCTCCTTGGCTCCAACCAGGCCTCCTTGGCTCCAACCAGGCCTCCTTGGCTCCAACCAGGCCTCCTTGGCTCCAACCAGGCCTCCTTGGCTCCAACCAGGCCTCCTTGGCTCCAACCAGGCCTCCTTGGCTCCAACCAGGCCTCCTTGGCTCCAACCAGGCCTCCTTGGCTCCAACCAGGCCTCCTTGGCTCCAACCAGGCCTCCTTGGCTCCAACCAGGCCTCCTTGGCTCCAACCAGGCCTCCTTGGCTCCAACCAGGCCTCCTTGGCTCCAACCAGGCCTCCTTGGCTCCAACCAGGCCTCCTTGGCTCCAACCAGGCCTCCTTGGCTCCAACCAGGCCTCCTTGGCTCCAACCAGGCCTCCTTGGCTCCAACCAGGCCTCCTTGGCTCCAACCAGGCCTCCTTGGCTCCAACCAGGCCTCCTTGGCTCCAACCAGGCCTCCTTGGCTCCAACCAGGCCTCCTTGGCTCCAACCAGGCCTCCTTGGCTCCAACCAGGCCTCCTTGGCTCCAACCAGGCCTCCTTGGCTCCAACCAGGCCTCCTTGGCTCCAACCAGGCCTCCTTGGCTCCAACCAGGCCTCCTTGGCTCCAACCAGGCCTCCTTGGCTCCAACCAGGCCTCCTTGGCTCCAACCAGGCCTCCTTGGCTCCAACCAGGCCTCCTTGGCTCCAACCAGGCCTCATTTATCAAACTAGCCTTGTTGCCCATTGCAAAGAGTTAGACCTTTCATTTCTTGCAAACATCCTATCCCCATATGTACGTCTTGCGAAAGTATTCTCTATAATTTTATTTATTTTTATTTATTTTTTTTTTAACATTGCAACCTGTTTTTAAATATTTTTGTAATCTTGAGTTGTGTGATGCATCAGCACTAAATAGTCTAGGTTGGTGAAGTGAGAAAGCTATAGACAAAAATTACATTGGGATAAAATATACATTTACATGTGCATATGTATTCATCTGTCTTGTTAAAAAGCACCTAAAAATTTCTGATGCAAGCAATTGCTGTACCTTCGTAAGTCACATGCTTAGATTGCACACAGGTTGATGTCCTGTCACTGTGTCACTATACACACTTTACCTTTTCTGGCAAGCCACAGAGGCTGCAACACCATTAATAAGAGGCTCCACTAACCAAACACCACCATAAAGACCAAGGAGATCTCCAGACACAACCATGAAGACCAAGCAGATCTCCAAACAAGTTGGGACAAAGTTGTTGAGAAGTACAAGTCACGGTTGGGTTATACAAAATAAAATCTCCCCATCGTTTCCTCGGAGCACCATAAACTCCATTATCATCAAATGGAAAGAACATGGTACCACAACAAAGCTGCCACGAGAGGGCCGCCCACCAAAACACAGCCTGGTCAAGGAGGGCATAAATCCAGAGGCAGCACAGAGGCCAAAGGTAAACCTGAAGGAGCTGCAGAGTTCCCAGGCAGAGACTGGAGTATGTCCATACGGTCACAATAAGCCGTACACTCCATAGAGGTAGCCTTTATAGAATGGTGGCCAGAAGAAAGCCTTACAAAAAGCGTGAGGCTCGTTTTCAGTTTACCAAAAGTCATTAGGGAGACTCCCCAAATGTATGGAGGAAGTTGCTGTAGTCAGAGGAGACCAAAATTTAACTTTTAGGCCACCAAGGTATACGGTATGTCTAGTGCAAAATCATCACCGCTCATCACCCCAAGAACACCATCCCCACAGTGAAATGTGGAGGCAGCATCATGCTGTGGGGATGTTTTTTTTGCAGCAGGGACAGGCAAAATGGTCTGAGTCAAGGGGAAGATGGATGGTGCAAAATACAGCTATATAATGGAGCAAAGCCTGTTTCAATCTCAGTGATTTCAGACTGGGACAGAGGCTCACCTTCCAACAAGATAATGACCCAAAACATACTGCTAAAGCAACAATCACGTGGTTTAAGGGAAAACGTGTAAATTAGTGATGAGCGAGCGTGCTACTAGAGTATCTTCGGCGTGCTTGATAAATGTGTTCGTCGAGTGACTGCATGTCTTGATGTTCCACATCTGCAACACATGCAAGGATTGCTTTTTTTCTTTTATTAAGGCAATCCCTGGATATGTTGCGGCTGTCGAACAGCATTGAGACATGCAGACGTGGGGACTCTCACATATTATTAGAGCACAACCGAAGTCAATCAGCACCCAAGCATGGTCGCTCATCATTAGTGTAAATGTTTTGGAGTGGCCTAGTCAAAGCCCGGACCTTAATCCAATTGAGAATCCGTGGCCACACTTTAAGATCGCTGTTCCCCAGAGTAAACCCTCTAACATGAAGGAGCTAGAGCTGTTTAGCCTTGAGGAATGGGCAAATATCCCAGTGGCAAAATGTGGGAGCACCAGTGAGGGTATCCCCGTTTTTTCTTGTTAATAGGAGCACAGGACTTCACTCCTATACTGTTTGGTTTTTGCTCTGCTTTTATTTTTATGTTGGTTTTACTTGTTCTATAGGTAGAAATCGCCGCCAGCAAATACTCTGCCCTGCATGGGCTATCCTCAGATTTTACTCGGGTACCACTGTTTATCATGTTTTGATGTACGAGCATGGGATCTGAAATAATTTTTATGTCTTGGAATGTATGGGGGATTAAGTCACCTCGGAAGAAGATTAAGGTTTTCTCACAAATTAAGCGTCACCGTCCCCATGTTGTGACACTGGTGGAGACTCAGCCCGTTGTGTACAAAAGCCATGGGTGCAGTGGTCCATTCACTCGTTCCACACTAGCTATTCTAGAGGGGTCTCACTGCTTATCTACAGGGACGTTAGATGGGAGGTCAAAGAAGCTAGAAGAGATACCGAAGGCCGTTTGGTCTTTGTACATGCCTTAATCAACTCTCATGAATATGTTCTATTGTGTGTCTACAATCCCCCCCCAGCCAACATCTCTATCCTACGGAAGGCGTTGAATTTTGCCCTAAGCTTCCCAGAAGCTAATGTCATCTGTATGGGGGACTTTAATCTGATCATGGACCATCGCCTTGATAGGTTGAGATTAGGCGATGAGGCAGTTGGGGAATCTCCCTCTCAAGCTCCTTCACAACTGGCTTTATTTATGGAGGGCAGTGGGTGGTTAGATCTGTGGAGAATACGCCATCCTGAGGTGCAGGGATATACATGTCACTCATCTACTAAACGCTCTCTCTCCCGGTTAGATTACATATTTGGATCTGAGCGGGTGGCAATGTGGGTAGATAGCATTGAGCATGGCAATAGGGGAATATCTGACCACAGTCCAATTATCCTTAAGCTTAAATGCGGACAATCCAACAATGGTATAATCTGGAAATTGAATCCATTTTGGCTTAAATTAATAGACTCTAGTGATAGAACTGTTGATCAGCTGAAATGTTTTCTCTTGTCCCATCCGGAACCCCAAAACGTTAATACTAGTGTTGAGCATTCCGATACTGCAAGTATCGGGTATCGGCCGATACTTGCTGTATCGGAATTCCGATACCGAGATCCGATATTTTTGTGGTATCGGGTATCGGTATCGAAACAACATTAATGTAAAAATGTGTAAAAGAGAGAATTAAAATAAAAAATATTGCTATACTCACCTCTCCGACGCAGCCTGCACCTTACCGAGGGAAGCGGCAGCGTTCTTTGTTTAAAATTCGCGCTTTTCTTTCCTTTACGTGAGTCCCGGCTTGTGATTGGTTGCGTGCCGCCCATGTGACCGGGACGCAACCAATCACAGCAAGCCGTGACGTAATTTCAGGTCCTTCAGGATTTTAAAATTACGTTCCGGCGTTGTGATTGGTTGCGTCGCAGTCACATGGGCGACGCAACCAATCACAGCAAGCCGTGACGTAATTTCAGGTCCTTAAGGATTTTAAAATTACGTCCCGGCTTTGTGATTGGTTGCGTCGCAGTCACATGGGAGACGCAACCAATCACAAGCCGTGACGTCACGGGAGGCTGGACACGCGCGCATTTTAAAATGGGCGCGTGTCCAGCCTCCCGTGACGTCCCGGCTTGTGATTGGTTGCGCCGCGATCAACCAATCACAAGCCGGGAGGCTGGACACGCGCGCATTTTAAAATTTTAAAATGCGCGCGTGTCCAGCCTCCCGGCTTGTGATTGGTTGACCGCGGCGCAACCAATCACAAGCCGGGACGTCACGGGAGGCTGGACACGCGCCCATTTTAAAAAGCGCGCGTGTCCAGCCTCCCGTGACGTCACGGCTTGTGATTGGTTAATGGCGGCCATGTTGCCGGGACGCGGACCAATCACAGCAAGCCGTGACGTAATTTCGTCACGGCTTGCTGTGATTGGTCCGCGTCCCGGCAACATGGCCGCCCTGACCAATCACAAGCCGGGACTTCACGTAACCAAGTAAAAGCGCGAATTTTAAACAAACAACGCTGCCGGTTCCCTCGCTGAGGTCCAGGCTGCGTCGGACAGGTGAGTATAGCGATATTTTTTATTTTAATTCTTTCTTTTACACATTTATATGGATCCCAGGGCCTGAAGGAGAGTTTCCTCTCCTTCAGACCCTGGGAACCATCAGGAATACCGTCCGATACTTGAGTCCCATTGACTTGTATTGGTATCGGGTATCGGTATCGGATTGGATCCGATACTTTGCCGGTATCGGCCGATACTTTCCGATACCGATACTTTCAAGTATCGGACCGTATCGCTCAACACTAGTTAATACGCTTTGGAATACCCTCAAGGCATATTTACGGGGTTGTTTATCCTCCACAATTTCTTATATAAAGAGAACGACCTCAAGGGAGGATGATGAGGTAGAGAGGCGTTTAAAAGACTCGGAAACTGCATATATATCTGACCCTACTAATGGCAATAGAATTGCATGGTTATCTTCCCAGAGGCTATATGTGCAGCATGTAGACGCTAAGTCCAAGCGTAAACTATTCTTTACGCGTCAATCTTATGCCGAGTTTACCTTGGAGGAGGTTGAATATGCTATGGTGGATATGGCTTCTGGGAAAGCGCCTGGCCCGGACGGGTTCCCTGTTGAATTATATAAGAAATACCGCGATATACTTGCACCGCTTTTGTTAAAAGTATTTCGAGGGTTGTGGGAGAGAGGCTCTATGCCTGATACTTTCTATGAGGCAAACATTGTTGTGCTCAAAAAGGAGGGGAAGGACCCTTCGGAATGCGGATCTTACCGCCCTATATCATTGGTCAACGTGGACTACAAAATTTTTACCAAAATTTTAGCCATCAGACTGAACTCAATTATACTAGACCTTATACACCCAGACCAAACGGGTTTTATGCCGGGCAAGAACACTTCCATTAACATTAGACGAGTCCAATCAATAGTCCAATACAGTTCATTGGTATCAGATAACTCTTGGGCGTTAGCATCGCTGGATGCAGCTAAGGCCTTTGATTCTCTTGAATGGTCCTTCAGCCTGCCTGCAGAAATTTGGTTTCGGAGATAAATTCTTACAGTGGGTGTGTTTACTATATATCAAACCTAGAGCTCGTCTGGTAGTGAATGGGACAATTTCTAACCCCTTTTCACTGCATAGAGGAACCCGCCAGGGATGCCCCCTCTCCCCGGCTCTCTTCGCTCTGGCGATACGTGTAAGGTCTTCCCCGGATATCAAGGGTATAGACATAGCTGGTCAGGTGGACACTATCGGTCTGTATGCTGATGACATGGTAGTGTTTATGGATAAAGAAGAAGAAACATTGCCACAGGTAATTGCTACTAAAGATTAATTTAGTAAATACTCAGGCCTATATATAAATTGGGACAAATCGGCGTTGATGCCCCTTTCCCACACTCCAATACCCCGCCTTGAGACCCTCTCTCCTCTCCCTATTGTATCGAGCTTTAAATACCTGGGCATACATATTTCCCAATTTAGCAGACTTGACCTACAACTCAATATATCTCCTCTGATAGAGTTGGTTAAATGTAAATTTGCGACCTGGTCTAAACTTCCGCTCTCTGTAGCTGGCCGTATTAATTTAATTAAAATGATACTGCTCCCTAAGCTCAATTATTCCCTTCAGCATAGTGCAACGCCGATCCCTAAATCCTTTTTTGCCACCCTAAACTCTCAAATTACAACTTTCATTTGGGGGAATTCTAGGCCTAAACTTAAATTATCCACGCTACAGAGACCAAAACAGGAGGGAGGGGCGGCATTACCCGATCTCTATCTCTATTATCTGGCTGGCCAGGCTAGAGCTATCAGTAAGTGGATGCCAGGTGAGTCCATCCCCAACTCTGAAAGCCACTTACTTCATTCGGCCCATATCGACTGTCCATTAAATTTTTTGGAGATGGAGAAAACTAATGTTCCCCGTTTGCTGCCTCTACTTCGTTTGGCGCGTTCAGTTTGGAGGCAAATAAAAAAGATTGTTAGTTTTACAGCCATTATAGCAGAAATGCCTTTGTGGAACAACAGCTATTTTCCGGCTCTATCTGGCCACCTGTCCACGGTTTTTTGGGTGTCGCATGGTGTCTCTTCAATAGGCGATCTTTATAATGGGGGAATCTTTGTGTCTTTTGAGCAGCTACAAACTAAATATAGTATACCGAGGTCACCAGTTCTTTCGATTCTTACAATTGAGGTCAGCCGTGCAATCGTATATGAGACACTCGGACGCAAACCGTGCTATATCCTCTCTACCCTTGATAGGGATTCTCAATTCTCAAGTGTTGTGAATTTGGATTCTGGGCTCCCCCGGTGGCTACTGGTGGAATTGAACTTGTGACATCATCTTCCCTGTTCACCTGTTCTGATTAGATCTGGGTGTCGCTATATAACCTGGCTTCTCTGTTAGATGCTTGCCGGTCAACAATGTTATCAGAAGCCTCTCTGTGCTTGTTCCTGCTCCCAGACATCTACTAGATAAGTTGGACATTCGTCCATGTTTTGTTTTTGTATTTTGGTTCCAGTTCACAGCTGCAGTTTCGTTACTGTGTCTGGAAAGCTCTTGTTGATCAGGAATTGCCACTCTGGTATTATGAGTTAATGCCAGAGTCCTAAAGTAATTTCTGGATGTGTTTTGTTAGGGTTTTCTACTGACCATGAAAGTATGCTTTCTGTCTTCTGCTATCTAGAAAGCGGACCTCAAATTTGCTAAAACTATTTTCCTGCTGCGTTTGTTGTTTCATCTCATATCACCGCCAATATATGTGGGGGGCCTCTGTCTCCTTTTTGGGCATTTCTCTAGAGGTGAGTCAGGTCTTATATTTCCCTCTGCTAGCATTATTTAGTTCTCCGGCCGGCGCTGGGCATATAGGGATAAAAAGTAGGACATGCTACCTGGCTACTTCTAGATGATGCGGTAGGTTTAGTTCATGGTCAGTATAGTTACATCTTCCAAGAGCTTGTTCCTATTGAGGCTTATGCTAGTTCTCTGGCCATGGAGATCATGACAGTTTGACCGGCCCACTAAAGGGTTAAAATCCTTGGCTGAGAAAGGAGAGAAATAAGAAGTCTGCTGAAAATTTTTTTTTTTTTTTTTTTTCTCTAGTAGTTAGTGTGCTCTTAATTGGATCACTTGCCAGTCTGTCTATGCTGCAGTCTTTCTTTTTTTTCTCTCTCCTTCTAATCTTTGAATGGCTCTATGTTCACCTGTCTATAATGGATCTACAGAGTGTAACTGCAGGTTTGAATAATCTCGCCACGAAAGTACAAAGTTTGCAAGATTTTGTTGTTCATGCTCCGGTATCAGAGCCGAGAATTCCTTTGCCGGAATTCTTCTCAGGGAATAGATCTAGCTTTCAGAATTTTAGAAATAATTGTAAGTTATTTTTGTCCCTGAAATCTCGTTCTGCTGGAGACCCTGCACAGCAGGTTGGGATTGTGATTTCCTTGCTCCGCGGCGACCCTCAAGATTGGGCTTTTGCATTGGCACCAGGGGATCCTGCGTTGCGCAATGTGGATGCGTTTTTTTTGGCCTTGGGCTTGCTGTATGAGGAACCTCATTTGGAACTTCAGGCAGAAAAAACTTTGATGTCCCTATCGCAGGGGCAAGATGAAGCTGAAATTTACTGCCAAAAATTCCGTAAATTGTCTGTGCTTACTCAGTGGAATGAGTGTGCCTTGGCGGCTACTTTCAGAGAGGGTCTTTCTGATGCCATTAGGGATGTTATGGTGGGGTTCCCTGTGCCTGCAAGTCTGAATGAGTCCATGACAATGGCCATTCAGATCGATAGGCGTCTGCGGGAGCGCAAACCAGTGCACCATCTGGCGGTGTCCACTGAGAAGACGCCAGAAAACATGCAGTGTGATAGAATTCTGTCCAGAAGCGAGCGGCAGAATTTTAGACGGAAAAATGGGTTGTGTTTCTATTGTGGGGATTCTACTCATGTTATATCAGCATGCTTTAAGCGTACTAAAAAGCTTGATAAATCCGTTCCCATTGGCACTTTACAGTCTAAATTTATTTTGTCTGTGACCCTGATTTGCTCTTTGTCATCTATTACTACGGACGCCTATATCGACTCTGGCGCCGCTTTGAGTCTTATGGATTGGTCCTTTGCCAATCGTTGTGGGTATGATTTAGAGCCTTTGGAGACTCTTATTCCTCTGAAGGGGATTGACTCCACCCCATTGGCTAATAATAAACCACAATACTGGACACAAGTGACTATGTGTATTAATCCGGATCACCAGGAGACTATTCGTTTTCTGGTGCTGTATAATCTACATGATGATTTGGTGCTGGGATTGCCATGGCTGCAGTCTCACAACCCAGTCCTTGACTGGAGAGCTATGTCTGTGTTGAGCTGGGGATGTAAGGGGACTCATGGGGACGTACCTTTGGTGTCCATTTCATCATCTATTCCCTCTGAAATCCCTGAGTTCCTGTCTGATTATCGTGACGTCTTTGAAGAATCCAAGCTTGGTTCGTTACCTCCGCACCGAGAGTGCGATTGTGCCATAGATTTAATTCCGGGTAGTAAATACCCAAAGGGTCGTTTATTTAATCTGTCTGTGCCTGAACATACTGCTATGCGAGAATATATAAAGGAGTCCTTGGAAAAGGGACATATTCGTCCATCGTCATCTCCCTTAGGAGCCGGCTTTTTCTTTGTGTCAAAGAAAGACGGCTCTTTGAGACCATGTATTGATTATCGGCTTTTGAATAAAATCACGGTTAAATATCAATACCCATTGCCGTTGCTGACTGATTTGTTTGCTCGCATAAAGGGGGCCAAGTGGTTCTCTAAGATTGATCTCCGTGGGGCGTATAATTTGGTGCGGATCAGGCAGGGGGATGAGTGGAAAACCGCATTTAATACGCCCGAGGGCCACTTTGAGTATTTGGTGATGCCTTTTGGTCTTTCTAATGCCCCTTCAGTCTTCCAGTCCTTTATGCATGATATTTTCCGCGATTTTTTGGATAAATTTATGATAGTGTATCTGGATGATATTCTGATTTTTTCGGATGATTGGGACTCTCATGTCCGGCAAGTTAAGAGGGTTTTTCAGGTTTTGCGGTCTAATTCTCTGTGTGTCAAGGGTTCTAAGTGCGTTTTTGGGGTTCAGAGAATTTCCTTTTTGGGATATATTTTTTCTCCCTCTTCCATTGAGATGGATCCTGTCAAGGTTCAAGCTATTTGTGATTGGACGCAGCCCTCTTCTCTTAAAAGTCTTCAGAAATTTTTGGGCTTTGCCAACTTTTATCGTCGATTTATTTCTGGTTTTTCGGATGTCGTTAAGCCATTGACCGATTTGACTAGACAGGGTGCTGATGTTGTTAATTGGTCCCCTGATGCTGTGGAGGCCTTTCAGGAGCTTAAGCGCCGTTTTTCTTCTGCCCCTGTGTTGCGTCAGCCTGATGTGACTCTTCCTTTTCAGGTTGAGGTCGACGCTTCTGAGATCGGGGCTGGGGCAGTGTTGTCGCAGAAAAGTTCTGACTGCGCCGTGATGAGGCCTTGTGCCTTCTTTTCCCGTAAATTTTCGCCCGCTGAGCGGAATTATGATGTTGGGAATCGGGAGCTTTTGGCCATGAAGTGGGCGTTTGAGGAGTGGCGCCATTGGCTCGAGGGGGCCAGACATCAGGTGGTGGTATTGACTGACCACAAAAATTTGATCTATCTTGAGACCGCCAGGCGCCTGAATCCTAGACAGGCGCGCTGGTCATTATTTTTCTCTCGGTTTAATTTTGTGGTATCGTACCTACCGGGTTCTAAGAATGTTAAGGCGGATGCCCTTTCTAGGAGTTTTGAGCCTGATTCACCCGGCAACTCTGACCCCACAGGTATTCTTAAGGAGGGAGTTATCTTGTCAGCCGTTTCTCCAGACCTGCGGCGGGCCTTGCAGGAGTTTCAGGCGGATAGACCGGATCGTTGTCCGCCTGATAGGTTGTTTGTTCCTGATGATTGGACCAGTAGAGTCATCTCTGAGGTACATTCTTCTGCATTGGCAGGTCATCCTGGAATTTTTGGTACCAGGGATTTGGTGGCAAGATCCTTCTGGTGGCCTTCCCTGTCACGAGATGTGCGAGGCTTTGTGCAGTCTTGTGACGTTTGTGCTCGGGCCAAGCCTTGTTGTTCTCGGGCTAGTGGATTATTGTTGCCCTTGCCTATTCCTAAGAGGCCTTGGACACACATCTCGATGGATTTTATTTCAGATCTGCCTGTTTCTCAGAAGATGTTTGTCATCTGGGTGGTGTGTGACCGTTTTTCTAAGATGGTCCATTTGGTTCCCCTGCCCAAATTGCCTTCTTCTTCCGAGTTGGTGCCCCTGTTTTTTCAAAATGTTGTTCGTTTGCATGGTATTCCTGAGAATATCGTTTCTGACAGAGGAACCCAATTTGTGTCTAGATTTTGGCGGGCATTCTGTGCTAGGATGGGCATAGATTTGTCTTTTTCGTCTGCTTTTCACCCTCAGACTAATGGCCAGACCGAGCGGACTAATCAGACCCTGGAGACATATCTGAGGTGTTTTGTGTCTGCTGACCAGGATGATTGGGTTGCTTTTTTGCCATTGGCGGAGTTCGCCCTCAATAATCGGGCCAGCTCTGCCACTTTGGTGTCCCCGTTTTTCTGTAATTCGGGGTTCCACCCTCGATTTTCCTCCGGTCAGATGGAATCCTCGGATTGTCCTGGAGTGGATGCGGTGGTGGAGAGATTGCATCATATCTGGGGGCAGGTGATGGACAATTTAAAGTTGTCCCAGGAGAAGACTCAGCTTTTTGCCAACCGTCACCGTCGTGTTGGTCCTCGGCTTTGTGTTGGAGATTTGGTGTGGTTGTCTTCTCGTTTTGTCCCTATGAGGGTCTCATCTCCTAAGTTTAAGCCTCGGTTCATCGGTCCGTATAAAATATTGGAGATTCTTAACCCTGTTTCCTTCCGTTTGGACCTCCCTGCATCCTTTTCTATTCATAACGTTTTTCATCGGTCGTTATTGCGCAGGTATGAGGCACCGGTTGTGCCTTCCGTTGAGCCTCCTGCTCCGGTGTTGGTTGAGGGTGAGTTGGAGTACGTTGTGGAAAAAATCCTAGACTCCCGTGTTTCCAGACGGAGACTCCAGTATCTGGTCAAGTGGAAGGGATACGGCCAGGAGGATAATTCTTGGGTCACTGCATCTGATGTTCATGCCTCTGATCTGGTTCGTGCCTTTCATAGGGCCCATCCTGATCGCCCTGGTGGTTCTGGTGAGGGTTCGGTGCCCCCTCCTTGAGGGGGGGGTACTGTTGTGAATTTGGATTCTGGGCTCCCCCGGTGGCTACTGGTGGAATTGAACTTGTGACATCATCTTCCCTGTTCACCTGTTCTGATTAGATCTGGGTGTCGCTATATAACCTGGCTTCTCTGTTAGATGCTTGCCGGTCAACAATGTTATCAGAAGCCTCTCTGTGCTTGTTCCTGCTCCCAGACATCTACTAGATAAGTTGGACATTCGTCCATGTTTTGTTTTTGTATTTTGGTTCCAGTTCACAGCTGCAGTTTCGTTACTGTGTCTGGAAAGCTCTTGTTGATCAGGAATTGCCACTCTGGTATTATGAGTTAATGCCAGAGTCCTAAAGTAATTTCTGGATGTGTTTTGTTAGGGTTTTCTACTGACCATGAAAGTATGCTTTCTGTCTTCTGCTATCTAGAAAGCGGACCTCAAATTTGCTAAAACTATTTTCCTGCTGCGTTTGTTGTTTCATCTCATATCACCGCCAATATATGTGGGGGGCCTCTGTCTCCTTTTTGGGCATTTCTCTAGAGGTGAGTCAGGTCTTATATTTCCCTCTGCTAGCATTATTTAGTTCTCCGGCCGGCGCTGGGCATATAGGGATAAAAAGTAGGACATGCTACCTGGCTACTTCTAGATGATGCGGTAGGTTTAGTTCATGGTCAGTATAGTTACATCTTCCAAGAGCTTGTTCCTATTGAGGCTTATGCTAGTTCTCTGGCCATGGAGATCATGACACTCAAGGTCCTCAGGGTCTCATCTCCTCTCTCTATACTTATTTACTATCTATGGGAGCTACACCTACTCTAGATTCTATTAAAGGGAAATGGGGGAGACTCCTTTCCGGTATACAGGAAGAGGATTGGGATGATGTTCTTGAATCTCCAATTAAAGTATCCCCATCAGTCAACAACAGGATGACCCAGCTATATATAATACACCAAGCATGCTTAACTCCGGTACGGCTCTTTAAAATGGGTCGTTTCCAAACATCAGAGTGTTTGCGTTGTCATTCACCGGATGCAGACTTCATTCACATGATATGGGGCTGTCCTGTCATTTCTCATTATTGTAGAAAAAAATTACCGCACACTCAATACTGGTATGATGCAAAAAAGGTTTATGCCAATTTTATTCAAGAAAAAACAAAGTGATAGTTGCCACATTGATAGAGCAAAACCCGACGTTTCGACCCTCCCAGGCCTTATTCATGGGGTTACTCTAGTCCTTTGATATACATGCATAAAGGTGGCAGTAGTGGAGGAGGACCAAGCGATCCCTGTTTTATAGAGCATAACCTTATAGTGAGGCCAGTAAGGGCTGCTGTCCCAGGTAAACATAACCTATTTAAGGAGGGCCGTATTGTTCATAGTGGGCCTGAAAGGGGTCTTTTGTGGGGTCAGCGGCGCATCCCGCGCCTTGCTGTGCTGTCCTGGACGGAGGCTTGGAGAGACGTCCTTGTTGACGTCGTTATTATCAACCCCTGTTCCCCCTGACCCACTAACTTGTATATTCGGTGTGTGGGAGGAGGAGAATTGGGACCACCACACTGGGATTCGCTTGCGAGAAACTCTCTTTATGGCACGGAAAGTGTTGGCGCTGCGGTGGATGGGAGGCTCACACCCCTCCCTGAGATCTTGGATTGACCTAGTAAACTCGATCATTCCATATGAACGTACGTTGTATCAAAACGGGATGTCCAGGAAAATTTGAAAAAATTTGGGGTAGATGGTATTCTTCCCACCTTACTCTGTAGTTACAACATGACTGCTTTTGGTACTGGTAGAGTTATTATATGGGCGGCGGATATGAGATAACGCGGCGTATTAGTAGTTAGAGTAGAGATAGGTACAATTTACGATTGACTTCTTTATTGGTTACAAATAATTTGGTATCCTTATTCCATAGCTTCATGAGAATGTTTGCTATAATTAAGACAATATTCTATCATAGGTTTACTAAATGCATAATTTAGCTGTATTGTTCATTACGTTTAATTGTTTGAAAGCAAATATGAATGTAACGTAATTTCATTTTGTTCTCAATAAACGAATTAAAAAAAAAAAAAAGTGGAAGGCTCATACACTCATCCAAAGTGGCTTACAGCTGTAATTGCTGTAAAAAGAGGCTCTACAAAGTACTGACTGTAGGAAAGGGGGAGGGGGGGTTGAATACTTATACACACTGAAGTTTTCAGTTATTTTTGCCCTACCTGTTTGTTTTTTCACAAAAAAAAACCAAAACAAAATGTTCACAGATTTAGGAATGTTCCCTACATGAAGGGATGCAAACCCTAAAGAAACAAACAGTGAAATTCCAGGTTGTGAGGTAGCAAGACGTGAAAAATGCCAGGGGGTGAGTACTTTCGCAAGCCACTGTATATATTTTTATATTAACTCATTCCGACATTGGGCGTAATAATACGCCCATACTGGACTCCCCGTTTTGTGCCACGCATTTCCGGGCACATGAGAGCTGATCTATACAGCTGTCGTGTTTGCAACAGCCGAGGGTGGAATCGCAATCCACCCGCAACTGTTAATTAGTTAAATGCTGCTGTCAATCTGACAGCGGCATTTAACTTGCACTTAACGGAAGCGTGTTGCTAATGCCTCCCATCAATGACCCGTCACATGTTCGTGGGTCACTCATGGCTCAGCATGACAACAAGAGGTCTGCAGCAGACCTCTATGGTTATCATTGCCAGATTGCTATGAGCTCCACCCATTGTCAGCACTCATAGCAAGTGAGCATTTCTGCTACACACAGGAGATCTGATCGTCGCCTGTGTGTAGCCGAAGCAATCAAAGTACCATATATACTCGAGTATAAGCCGAGATTTTCAGCCCAAATTTTTGGGCTGAAAGTGCCCCTCTCGGCTTATACTCGAGTCACGGTCGGCGGGTGAGGGGGGAGAGAGCGTGTCGCATACTCGCCTAGTCCCAGCGCTCCTGGCGCTCCCCCTGCCCGTCCCACGGTCTTCGGTGCCGCAGCTCTTCCCCTGTTCAGCGGTCATATGGGACCGCTCATTAAAGTTATTAATATGGACTCCACTCCCATAGGGGTGGAGCCGCATATTCATTTCTCTAATGAGCGGTAACGGTGACTGCTGACAGAGGAAGATGCTTCGGCACCCGGAGACCAGCTGTCCGGGATAAGGAGCCAGGGACGCCGGGAGCAGGTAAGTATGTCATAGTCACCTGTCCGTGTTCCACACGCCGGGCGCCGCGCCGTCTTCCCGTCCTCTTGCTCTGACTGTTCAGGTCAGAGGGCGCGATGACGTACTAGTGTGCGCGCCGCCCTCTGCCTGAACAGTCAGTGCGGAGAGACGCCGAGACGGGACGCTGAGGAGCTGCAAGCAAGAGAGGTGAGTATGTCGGTTTTTTTTTTATTGCAGCAGCAGCAGCATTATATATTGCACAGATTTATGTGGAGCATCTATGGGGCAATAATGAACGGTGCAGAGCATTGTATATGGCACAGCTTTCTATGGGGCAATAATCAATGGTGCAGAGCATTGTATATGGCACAGCTTTCTATGGAGCATCTATGGGGCAATAATCAACGGTGCAGAGCATTGTATATGGCACAGCTTTCTATGGGGCATCTATGGGGCAATAATCAACGGTGCAGAGCATTGTATATGGCACAGCTTTCTATGGGGCAATAATCAACGGTGCAGAGCATTGTATATGGCACAGCTTTCTATGGAGCAATAATCAACGGTGCAGAGCATTGTATACAGCACAGCTTTCTATGGGGCAATAATCAACGGTGCAGAGCATTGTATATGGCACAGCTTTCTATGGAGCATCTATGGGGCAATAATCAACGGTGCAGAGCATTGTATATGGCACAGCTTTCTATGGGGCATCTATGGGGCAATAATCAACAGTGCAGAGCATTGTATATGGCACAGCTTTCTATGGGGCAATAATCAACGGTGCAGAGCATTGTATATGGCACAGCTTTCTATGGGGCAATAATCAACGGTGCAGAGCATTGTATATGGCACAGCTTTCTATGGGGCATCTATGGGGCAATAATCAACGGTGCAGAGCATTGTATATGGCACAGCTTTCTATGGGGCAATAATCAACGGTGCATAGCATTGTATATGGCACAGCTTTCTATGGGGCATCTATGGGGCAATAATCAACAGTGCAGAGCATTGTATATGGCACAGCTTTCTATGGGGCAATAATCAACGGTGCAGAGCATTGTATATGGCACAGCTTTCTATGGAGCATCTATGGGGCAATAATCAACAGTGCAGAGCATTGTATATGGCATAGCTTTCTATGGGGCATCTATGGGGCAATAATCAACAGTGCAGAGCATTGTATATGGCACAGCTTTCTATGGAGCATCTATGGGGCAATAATCAACGGTGCAGAGCATTGTATATGGCACAGCTTTCTATGGGGCAATAATCAACGGTGCAGAGCATTGTATATGGCACAGCTTTCTATGGGGCATCTATGGGGCAATAATCAACAGTGCAGAGCATTGTATATGGCACAGCTTTCTATGGGGCAATAATCAACGGTGCAGAGCATTGTATATGGCACAGCTTTCTATGGAGCATCTATGGGGCAATAATCAACAGTGCAGAGCATTGTATATGGCATAGCTTTCTATGGGGCATCTATGGGGCAATAATCAACAGTGCAGAGCATTGTATATGGCACAGCTTTCTATGGAGCATCTATGGGGCAATAATCAACAGTGCAGAGCATTGTATATGGCACAGCTTTCTATGGGGCAATAATCAATGGTGCAGAGCATTGTATATGGCACAGCATTCTATGGAGCATCTATGGGGCCATAATGAACTGTGCAGAGCATTATATATGGGGCAGCTTTATGTGGAGCATCTATGGGGCCATACTGAACGGTGCAGAGCATTATATATGGCACAGCTTTATGTGGAGCATCTATGGGTCCATACTGAACCGTGCAGAGCATTCTATATGGGGCACAGCTTTATGTGGAGCATCTATGGGGCCATAATGAACGGTGCAGAGCATTCTCTATGGCACAGCTTTATAAGGAGCATCTATGGGGCCATAATGAACGGTGCAGAGCATTACATGTGGTACAGCTTTATATGGAGCATCTATGGGGCCATAATGAACGGTGCAGAGCATTCTATATGGGGCACAGCTTTATGTGGAGCATCTATGGGGCCATAATGAACAGTGCAGAGCATTCTATATGGCACAGCTTTATAAGGAGCATCTATGGGGCCATAATGAACGGTGCAGAGCATTATATGTGGTACAGCTTTATATGGAGCATCTATGGGGCCATAATGAACGGTGCAGAGCATTCTATATGGGGCACAGCTTTATGTAGAGCATCTATGGGGCCATAATGAATGGTGCAGAGCATTCTATATGGCACAGCTTTATAAGGAGCATCTATGGGGCCATAATGAACGGTATGGAGCATCTATTTTTAATTTTGAAATTCACCGGTAGCTGCTGCATTTTCCACCCTAGGCTTATACTCGAGTCAATAAGTTTTCCCATTTTTTTGTGGCAAAATTAGGGGGGTCGGCTTATACTCGGGTCGGCTTATACTCGAGTATATACGGTACTGCAGCTTCTAGTCTCCCATGGAGAGTATCGAAGCATGCAAAAAGTAAAAAGAAAAAAAGGGGTTTTTTTTAATTATTTTAAAAAGTTCAAATCACCCCCCTTTCAATATAAAATAAATATATACATATTTGGTATCGCCATGTTCAGAATCGCTTGATCTATCAATATAAAAAGCCAGAATGAATGAGCTGCTGCAGCATCAGTGACCAGTGGTGACATCATTGTGGTTACTGTCAGTCAGTGAGGCAGCAATCCCAGTTGGCAAATGAACTGTGGTGACCTCAGCACCATGGGGAAAAAGTCAGTGATCAGGTCACCGCAGTTCAAGCTCAGTGACTTCACAGCAGATTGCCGTGAAAAATTATCACGGTGATCTGCGGTGACCTCATCACTGACTTTCCCCCCCTGGTGCTGAGGTCACAGCAGTTCAGTGTTGCTGGGAACCCAGCCTCACTGACAGGTGGTAACCTAGATGAAATCAACACCGGTCACTGACTCTGTGCTCGCAGCAGCTCATTCACCAGTGGTTCTCAGCCTAGACGGTCGCATCTTGGCACCATCCAGGTTGAAAACTATTTATCCCACACATGGATTACGGCGTGGGACAGAACGACGGACAGGTGGGGGATATTATTTTTGTTTTATTACAGACTAGGAAATCAGTGGAATTAGGCGTTAAGTTAGTATACCTGTGTTTATTTTTAAATAAAAATGGAAAAGTGTGTTTTATTTCTAATTAAAAGACTTTATTCTGGCTGTGTCTTTATTTACCATGTAACTATAGGATTAGTAATGGAGAGGTGTCGTATAGACGTTTCTCCATTACTAAGCCGTGGGCTTGATGTCACCTGAAAATACAAAGGTGACATCAGCCCCACAAATATTACCCCACTTGCCACCGCTACAGGGCAAGTAGGAAGAGACAGGCAAAGCACCAGACTTGGTGCATCTAACAGATGCCACCTTTCTGGGAGGCTGCGGGCTGGTTTTTTTTGGCTTAAGGGGGTCAGTATTCATGGCCCCTAGCTGTCGACTTTAGCAAGGCTGGTGGTCAAAAAATGCAGGAGACCCCATGCCATTTCTTTATATTACCGTATATACTCGAGTATAAGCTGACCCCCCCTAATTTTGCAACAAAAAACTGGGAAAACGTATTGACTCGAGTATAAGGCTAGGGTGGAAAATGCAGCAGCTACTGGTAAGTAAAAAAAAAAAAAAAAAAGATACCAATAAAAGTAAAATTAATTGAGACATCAGTAGGTTGTTTTTGAATATCCATATTGAATCAGGAGCCCCATATAATGCTCCATACAGTTCTATATGGCCCCATAGATGCCCCATATAATACTCCATGCAGTTCTTTATGGCCCCATAGAATACTCCATGCAGTTCTTTATGGCCCCATAGATGCCCCATATAATGCTCCATGCAGTTATGGCCCCATAGATGCCCCATATAATGCTCCATGCAGAGTTATGGCCCCATAGATGCCCCATATAATGCTCCATGCAGTTCTTTATGGCCCCATAGACGCTCCATATAGCATTGTGCCACATGTAATGCTGCTGCTGCAATAAAAAAAAAAACATACTCACCTCTTGTCGCTGCTCCTCAGAGTCCCGTCTCTCCGCACTGACTGTTCAGGCAGAGGGCGGCGCGCACACTAATGCGTCATCGCACCCTCTGACCTGCACAGTCACAGCAAGAGGACGGGAAGCAGGGCCGGACTGGCCATAGGGCACTTCTGGCAAATGCCAGAAGGGCCGGTGCCAGTGGTGGGCCGCTCAATCCGCCGCCCCCGCCGTCGCATTCAACTATACCGGCGTATAGACGCCGGTACAGTTGAATGCAATGATGGAGGAGAGAGCGTCTACAGACGCTCCTCTCCCATCATTCCCCGCTCTGCCTCTGACACTGCGGGTGCGCGATGATGTCATATCATCGCGCACCTGCTGTGTCCCGGGCAGACTGCAGCTGCTGAGACAGGAGCAGGAACCAGGAAGCAACGCTGGGCACGAGGAGAGGGGTGAGTAGAGTTTTGTTTTTTTCTGGACTGTGGGGCCATTCTCGGAGGAGGTGAGGGGAGGAAGAGAAGAGATGTGGGCTGTATATAGTTCTCTGTGGGCTGTGCTCTGTGCTGTATACTGCTGTGGGCTGTATATAGTTCTCTGTGGGCTGTGCTCTGTGCTGTATACTGCTGTGGGCTGTATATAGTTCTCTGTGGGCTGTGCTCTGTGCTGTATACTGCTGTGGGCTGTATATAGCTCTCTGTGGGCTGTGCTCTGTGCTGTATACTGCTGTGGGCTGCATATAGTTCTCTGTGGGCTGTGCTCTGTGCTGTATACTACTGTGTGCTCTGTGCTGTATATAGTTCTCTGTGGGCTGTGCTCTGTGCTGTATACTACTGTGGGCTGTATATAGCTCTCTGTGGGCTGTGCTCTGTGCTGTATACTGCTGTGGGCTGTATATAGTTCTCTGTGGGCTGTGCTCTGTGCTGTATACTGCTGTGGGCTGTATATAGTTCTCTGTGGGCTGTGCTCTGTGCTGTATACTGCTGTGGGCTGTATATAGTTCTCTGTGGGCTGTGCTCTGTGCTGTATACTACTGTGTGCTCTGTGCTATATATAGTTCTCTGTGGGCTGTGCTCTGTGCTGTATACTGCTGTGGGCTGTATATAGTTCTCTGTGGGCTGTGCTCTGTGCTGTATACTGCTGTGGGCTGTATATAGCTCTCTGTGGGCTGTGCTCTGTGCTGTATACTACTGTGTGCTCTGTGCTATATATAGTTCTCTGTGGGCTGTGCTCTGTGCTGTATACTGCTGTGTGCTCTGTGCTATATATAGTTCTCTGTGGGCTGTGCTCTGTGCTGTATACTGCTGTGGGCTGTATATAGTTCTCTGTGGGCTGTGCTCTGTGCTGTATACTGCTGTGGGCTGTATATAGTTCTCTGTGGGCTGTGCTCTGTGCTGTATACTGCTGTGGGCTGTATATAGTTCTCTGTGGGCTGTGCTCTGTGCTGTATACTGCTGTGGGCTGTATATAGTTCTCTGTGGGCTGTGCTCTGTGCTGTATACTGCTGTGGGCTGTATATAGCTCTCTGTGGGCTGTGCTCTGTGCTGTATACTGCTGTGGGCTGCATATAGTTCTCTGTGGGCTGTGCTCTGTGCTGTATACTACTGTGTGCTCTGTGCTGTATATAGTTCTCTGTGGGCTGTGCTCTGTGCTGTATACTACTGTGGGCTGTATATAGCTCTCTGTGGGCTGTGCTCTGTGCTGTATACTGCTGTGGGCTGTATATAGTTCTCTGTGGGCTGTGCTCTGTGCTGTATACTGCTGTGGGCTGTATATAGTTCTCTGTGGGCTGTGCTCTGTGCTGTATACTGCTGTGGGCTGTATATAGTTCTCTGTGGGCTGTGCTCTGTGCTGTATACTACTGTGTGCTCTGTGCTATATATAGTTCTCTGTGGGCTGTGCTCTGTGCTGTATACTGCTGTGGGCTGTATATAGTTCTCTGTGGGCTGTGCTCTGTGCTGTATACTGCTGTGGGCTGTATATAGCTCTCTGTGGGCTGTGCTCTGTGCTGTATACTACTGTGTGCTCTGTGCTATATATAGTTCTCTGTGGGCTGTGCTCTGTGCTGTATACTGCTGTGTGCTCTGTGCTATATATAGTTCTCTGTGGGCTGTGCTCTGTGCTGTATACTGCTGTGGGCTGTATATAGTTCTCTGTGGGCTGTGCTCTGTGCTGTATACTGCTGTGGGCTGTATATAGTTCTCTGTGGGCTGTGCTCTGTGCTGTATACTACTGTGTGCTCTGTGCTATATATAGTTCTCTGTGGGCTGTGCTCTGTGCTGTATACTGCTGTGGGCTGTATATAGTTCTCTGTGGGCTGTGCTCTGTGCTGTATACTGCTGTGGGCTGTATATAGTTCTCTGTGGGCTGTGCTCTGTGCTGTATACTACTGTGGGCTGTATATAGCTCTCTGTGGGCTGTGCTCTGTGCTGTATGCTACTGTGGGCTGTATATAGTTCTCTGTGGGCTGTGCTCTGTGCTGTATATAGTTCTCTGTGGGCTGTGCTCTGTGCTGTATACTACTGTGGGCTGTATATAGTTATCTGTGGGCTGTGCTCTGTGCTGTATGCTACTGTGGGCTGTATATAGTTCTCTGTGGGCTGTGCTCTGTGCTGTATATAGTTCTCTGTGGGCTGTGCTCTGTGCTGTATACTACTGTGGGCTGTATATAGTTATCTGTGGGCTGTGCTCTGTGCTGTATGCTACTGTGGGCTGTATATAGTTCTCTGTGGGCTGTGCTCTGTGCTGTATATAGTTCTCTGTGGGCTGTGCTCTGTGCTGTATACTACTGTGGGCTGTATATAGTTCTCTGTGGGCTGTGCTCTGTGCTGTATACTACTGTGTGCTGTATATAGTTCTCTGTGGGCTGTGCTGTATATAGTACTCTGTGGGCTGTGCTGTATATAGTACTCTGTGGGCTGTGCTGTATATAGTACTCTGTGGGCTGTGCTGTATATAGTACTCTGTGGGCTGTGCTGTGTATAGTACTCTGTGGGCTGTGCTGTATATAGTACTCTGTGGGCTGTGCTGTATATAGTACTCTGTGGGCTGTGCTGTATATAGTACTCTCTGGGCTGTGCTGTATATAGTACTCTCTGGGCTGTGCTGTATATAGTACTCTCTGGGCTGTGCTTTATATAGTACTCTGGGCTGTGCTGTATATAGTACTCTGGGCTGTGCTTTATATAGTTCTCTGTGGGCTGTGCTGTATATAGTTCTCTGTGGGCTGTGCTGTATATAGTACTCTCTGGGCTGTGCTGTATATAGTACTCTCTGGGCTGTGCTTTATATAGTACTCTGGGCTGTGCTGTATATAGTACTCTGGGCTGTGCTTTATATAGTTCTCTGTGGGCTGTGCTGTATATAGTTCTCTGTGGGCTGTGCTGTATATATTACTTTGTGGGCTGTGCTGTATATATTACTTTGTGGGCTGTGCTGTATATATTACTCTGTGGGCTGTGCTGTATACTACTGTGTGGACTGTGCTGTATACTTCTACGTGGGCTGTGCTGTATACTACTGCGTGGTCTGTGGTGTATACTACTGTGTGGGCTGTGTTATCTACTACGCGAGCTGTGCTATAGTATGCAGGCTGTGCTGTATACTATGCGGTTTGTGCTATATAATATGCGGGCTTTGCTATATACTATGGGGAGTATATTATATTCTATGGGGGAGGCCATGTTATGTACTATGTGGCTGTGTTATATACTATTGTGGGGGTATATTATATTCTATGGGGGAGGCTGCGCTATATACTATGGGGGGCTGCATTATATTCTATGGGGGGCTACATTATATATTATGGGGAGGTGGGCTGTATTATATTCTATGGGGGTTACATACTCTGGGGTGGCTGCATTATACTCTGTGGGGTGGCTGCATTATACTCTGGGGTGGCTGCATTATACTCTGGGGTGGCTGCATTATACTATATGTGGGCTGCATTATACTGTATCGAGGACTATGGGGAATACGTTATACTATATGAAGAACTATGGGGTGCATTATACTATGGGAAGTGAATTGTACTACATGGATGACTGTGGCGGTGCATTATACTATATGGAGCACTATGAGGATTGTATTATGCTATATGGAGGACTATGAGGATTGTATTATGCTATATGGAGGACTATGAGGAGTGTATTATACTATGTGGAGGACTGAGCAGTGTATTTTAATATATGGAGGACTATAGGGAGTGTATTATACTATATGGAGGACTATGGAGCACATTATAATATATGGAGGACTATGGGGTGTATTTTACTAAACAAGTAAAATGCTGCATATTCGGATTGTTTTTGCTGGAACAAAAAGCCTTGTTGTCAGCAGCACATTGCCAGTGTAAACTGTAGATGTGCTGCTGAAAACATGATACTGTATGGTGATCTATTAGTGATCGTTCTGTCTCATCATTATTCCTCAGCTGGTGGAAAGAGGCCGGGAAACAAGCGTTGAACAACTTCAGTATTGTCGATCAAACTCGTTTAGCGGCCTGAACTCAGCGCACGTAAATACAACAGAAAGGCTTCTGTGTGATGTGCAATATGTTAGCATTTGGGGACCCATTTTAAACTTTGCCTAGGGCCCCACTTTGCCTAAAACCGGCCCTGCCTACAAGTGTACAAAGATATTATACAGTCACCATGTGACAAGTGGGCCTGTGTAACTTCAAATGCCAGGGCTGAATTTTAGTCCCAGTCCGGCCCTGACGGGAAGACAGAGCGGCGCCCGGCGGGTGGAACCCAGACAGGTGAATATGACATACTCACCTACTCCTGATGCTGTCCCTGCATGTCCCATGGTACCGCAGCTTCCTGTAATGAGCGGTCACTGGTACTGCTCATTACAGTATTGAATATGCGGCTCCACCCCTATGGTAGTGGAGTCCATATTCATTACTTTAATGAGTGGTACCACGTGACTGCTGAAGAGGTAGAGCTGCAGCGCGGGAGACCATGGGACTGGCTGGGACAGCGTTAGGGGCGCCAGGAGCAGGTGAGTATGCGGCAGTCCTCTCACCCGCTGACCCCGCCGCCGACCATGACTCGAGTATAAGCCGAGAGGGAAACTTTCAGCCCAAAAATATGGGCAGAAAATCTCGGCTTATACTCGAGTATATACGGTATTTAAAAAATTAAAATAACTGGGGACCCCTCCATTCTTGATAACCAGCCTTGCTGAAGCTGACAGCTGAGGGTTGCAGCCCCCAGCTGTGAGTTTTGCCTGGCTGGTTATCAAAAATACAGGAGCACCCACGCCATTTTTTTAAACAAAATTATAGCGTAGGAGCAGCTGATGAATATTCCCATCAGCCGCCATCTGCTGTCACTGTTAATTGCGGCAGCAGGTGTAGGCTGATGGAAGTAATAGTGCCATTGCCTGCTGTCATTGTTATCACTTGAATATAACTCTTCATTCTCGCGCTGATCTCATGGGAGAATGATGAGAGCCATCTTCAGGGAACAGCGCTTACTGTAATGCTTTTTCCCTGGCGCCTGTCCGTGTGGTACTGACGCGGCACACAGTTGCCACATGTGTGCCGCAACTATCACACACACAGACACTGACATCTCGGATACAGGTTTTTCCGGTACCGGAAATATCAGGATGCGCTGCACGCGGCGGTCCGGTTCCAAAGATGCTGTGCCGAGAAGGACCTTCGTGACGTCACGGTCATGTGACCGCGGCGTCATCACGGTCATGTGACCGCGACGTCACCACAGGTCCTGTTCGCACAGCAACTGAGACCGGGCAGCCGCGTGCAGCGCTGAGAGGTGAGTATAGCACCATTTTTTATTTTAATTCTTCTTTTTTACACTATTTATGCTTCCCAGGGCCTGGAGGAGAGTCTCCTCACCTCCACCCCGGGTAGCAACCGCACATTAGCCGCTTACTTCCCGCAACGTGGGCACAGCCCCATGCGGGAAGTAAGCGGTTCAATGCTTTCCTATGGGTGCAGAATCGCAGCGATTCTGCACAAAGAAGTGACATGCTGCGGGTTTTAAACCGCTGCGTTTCTGCACGGTTTTTCCCGCAGAATGTGCACAGCGGTTTGCGGTTTCCATAGGGTTTACATGTTAATGTAAACGCTATGGAAACTGCTGCTGACCCGCAGCATCAAAATCGCCGCGGATCCGCGGGAAAAAACGCAAAGTGTGAACGTGGCCTTACACATCAGTATTTGTATGCCAAAACTAGGAATGTCTCCAAAACACATTTTTTCTCTGTAAGCTCTACTCCTAGTTTTGACACACAAATACTGATGCAAAATAGTGACCAAACACTGACGTGTGAATGAGGCCTTAGGGATATATTCACACACAATTTTTGTTTTAGGGTATGTGCACACTTTGCGGAATGGTGTGCGGATTTTTCCGCACTGTTTTTGGTAAATCCGCAGGTAAAACCGCACTGTGGAATTACCGCGGATTTAACGCAGTTTTTCCACGGATTCCTATTATGGAGCAGGTGTAAACCGCTGCGGAATCTGCATAAAGAATTGACATGCTGCGGAGAAAATGTTGCGTTTCCGCGCGTTTTTTCCGCAGCATATGCACTGCAGATTTTGTTTTCCATACGTTTACATGGTACTGTACAACACATGGAAAATAGCTGCGGATCCGCAGCAAAATCCGCAACGTGTGCACATAGCCTTACGTGGATTTTTCTGGCTAAAGAATACAGACTAATACAAAAAAGCTTACATTTTCAGTGAGGTATTTGATGCTGTTTTTGTGTATAGGGTTTTATTTCTGCTTTAATTGATTCAGTAATCAAATTTGAATTTTTCTGTTTTGTGTTTCTATCAGAAATGCCCCAATAAATTTGCCATGATGGGGTACGGTCATGTGATGAGCTTTGATTTATATTTTAGAAGAGATTAGCATCAAAACACAAAAAGACATGATAAACAACAGCCCAGTACGCACTACAGGCAGTTTCCCATTATTCGGATTATTTGAAGTGTTTTTTTAATGTGGATTTTAGAGCGTAATGTGCTTCAAAAGCCACTTAAAAATCTCTGTTTACTTTCTATTAGGCCCCATATCTTTTTTTCTTTGCATATGACCATTTTTCATCAGCGTGCTTAATCCAGTTTTCCTCTATTTTGATTCCATGGGTTTGTTTTTACAATTTTTTTTTTTTTTTCGATTTTGGGGAGGATTCCAATCCTTAAAGTCCAACATGGCTAAGGGCAATGTTGACTGAACCCAAAGACTTAATGCATTCAATAATCTTCCATGCATGGGGTCTGCAGACTCCTTTGGGTCTAGAAGGCTCTGGGGTGGGTATAGCAGTCTGCTGGGCGCTATCTGAGGTTTATGGCTGCCATTAGGAACACTTTGCAGCTCCATTTTTCAGCAGAAAATTAGACATTTTACATCTCCATTATGTGCAGAATATGGGAGGATAATCCAGGTACATCCCGCACACCGTAAGGCCGGGCTCACATATCTCACGGTCCGTATACACTGGAATGCCCCGACTGACCGGTTGTTACGGCCTACATATGTGTCTGGGTTGAAGGTCAGGAGGCTTGCGGTCAGTCTGGGCATTGTACACTGTTTATGGACTGCAAATCGCACCCATCTGAACCCAGAATAATGCAAAATTAGGTCATTTTCCATTATCAGGAGGTCACAGACTGATTTTTTGGAGCTCCTAGATGCTGCCACCTTACAACACTAAATTAACAAGGTGATTGATGGTGATTTTCTGGACCTTTTGCACCATGAGGCCACATCTAAGAGAAGTACGGTAGGTGTTACCCGTTGACCAAAGTCCCAAACCTTTGTGTGAACATAAGCGAAGTTCACAGGTTGCCTATCTGATGTGGATTTTTCTACAGCAAAATGCACACATTACATGCAGATTTGGTGCAGACTTTCTTTGTCGTTACAAAGGGTAATAGCCGCGCTGATTCTGTGAGAAGGATTAAATCTCCGCACTACAGGTCAGTGTCCATGAGTAGACGACATTCCTTCAAAAAGAACCTGAAGACCCACCTCTTCCGACAAGCCTACAAGCTGCAGTGACCACCAATAGACCAAACCGCTGCATGACCAGCTCTATCCTCACCTACTGTATTCTCACCCATCCCTTGTAGATTGTGAGCCCTCGCGGGCAGGGTCCTCTCTCCTCCTGTATCAGTTATGACTTGTATTGTTTAAGATTATTGTACTTGTTTTTATGTATACCCCTCCTCACATGTAAAGCGCCATGGAATAAGTGGCGCTATAATAATAAATAATAATAATTTGTGGTGATCTGATGCAAGGCGCTGCTGCTGCTGAAGATTTGTGCAACGAAAATAAACACCAACTATCCAATGCATGAAAAAACATCTGTGTGACCATAACCCAAAGGATTTTAGGATACAACAAAAATGCTGGGGATGGTGCACATGGAAAAATGAGAATCCAAATCTGCACCAAAGTGTTTTGTGGAGAAATGTGGTGGATTACACACCGATGTCACCCTTTGCATTAATTATCAGTCCATGGTCCTGTGAAGCCCACACATGCACCTACATCTGGTGACTACACCATTGGGGTATGTGCACACAGGGTCTTCATGCAGAGTTTTCAGAGCACAAACAGTGACCTTCCCAAAGTTTTTAAGAACTTCCAGTTTTCAAGGAGAATTTGTAAACTTTCCATTTAATTTGTACATCAAAATATCCTCTTTTAGAAATTAAAAACAAAATCCTGTGTGCACATACACTCACCGGCCACTTTATTAGGTACACCATGCTAGTAACGGGTTGGACCCCCTTTTGCCTTCAGAACTGCCTCAATTCTTCGTGGCATAGATTCAACAAGGTGCTGGAAGCATTCCTCAGAGATTTTGGTCCATATTGACATGATGGCATCACACAGTTGCCGCAGATTTGTCGGCTGCACATCCCAAAGATGCTCCATACAAGGCAGGATGGATCCATGCTTTCATGTTGTTTACGCCAAATTCTGACCCTACCATCCGAATGTCGCAGCAGAAATCGAGACTCATCAGACCAAGCAACGTTTTTCCAATCTTCTACTGTCCAATTTCGATGAGCTTGTACAAATTGTAGCCTCAGTTTCCTGTTCTTAGCTGAAAGGAGTGGTACCCGGTGTGGTCTTCTGCTGCTGTAGCCCATCTGCCTCAAAGTTCGACGCACTGTGCGTTCAGAGATGCTCTTAGGCCTACCTTGGTTGTAACGGGTGGCGATTTGAGTCACTGTTGCCTTTCTATCAGCTCGAACCAGTCTGCCCATTCTCCTCTGACCTCTGGCATCAACAAGGCATTTCCGCCCACAGAACTGCCGCTCACTGGATTTTTTTTCTTTTTCGGACCATTCTCTGTAAACCCTAGAGATGGTTGTGCGTGAAAATCCCAGTAGATCAGCAGTTTCTGAAATACTCAGACCAGCCCTTCTGGCACCAACAACCATGCCACGTTCAAAGGCACTCAAATCACCTTTCTTCCCCATACTGATGCTCGGTTTGAACTGCAGGAGATTGTCTTGACCATGTCTACATGCCTAAATGCACTGAGTTGCCGCCATGTGATTGGCTGATTAGAAATTAAGTGTTAACAAGAAGTTGGACAGGTGTACCTAATAAAGTGGCCAGTGAGTGTACACTAAGGGCGCATTCAGATGACGGTATAAATCAGACCACAATATCACAGAAAATATCATTTTCTAATGTTAAGTTATACAAAGAACATTTGCCATGATAGTAATACCCCTTTATAAAGCCAGGAGGTAGTAAAGCTCAATGGATGCTTGTTCCTCTAAGAACATGTTTCCATATCACCTATCTAGTGGTTTTAGCAGTTTGAGGGTCAGATGTGGTGATCGACTCCCTTTAAATAGGACCTGTCGTGTGTCATAAATCTGTGATATTTGTATGTGATGTAAATGTCGCTGTTCTCCTGAATCCGGCGCGGTTTTTCTTTTATTTCTGCGCCTCTCCTTTCCTGAGATACGGCCTCCTCTTCCTTGTATATAAATCTAGTCTTGTTGTACAAGTGGGTGTGGTCCTTAACTTGTGGCTCACGCCCAGTTGGTTAACAAAACTACATTTCTATACAGGGAAGAAAAGGTCATATCTCTGGAATGGAAAGACACAGGATCAGAAGAAAAACAACTCCGGATTCAGGAGAACAGTGGCATTTACGCCAAGAAATTTTTTTTATAGATTTTCCTCAAATAACAGATTTTATTAAAAAGAATACATAATTTAAATTTTTTTTTGTAACTTTGATTGTTGTCTTGGATTAATGAAAAAAACAACTGGATTAAAGTTATGTAAGTATTTATTACAAAACAAAGTGCATATATGGGGAAAAAGTGCAGCTGGTAGGAGGCCAAATCTAAATGCTGCATTATCTCTCCTAATATTATTGTCCTTCAGCATCTACAGCCAGAGATATAAGGGGGGTGAGGTTGATTGTTGGGGACATAAGCCCCATTTCATGGGATTTTCTCTTTTTACACTTTCTTTACCAGGTCAGAGTGTGAACCGTTCACGAAACATCAATTCCCTTGACTCCTTCCAGGTCTACTGTGTAGTAACAAGTGGAGGGCGGAATATGAGGTGCAAAAACAACTTCCATATTCCGTAAAATCCCTCCTGTATGGGGTGGAGGCGCCGTCATCTGTGTCCGGGAGACCATAAGCCTCATCAATAGCTGGTTGGACCAGGAGATGCCCAGTGCCGGCTGGACTTTTTTATCCTGTAGCCTGTACAAAAAAATAAAAAATAAATGGTCTGAACTGCAATCCCATTCACTTGTGACATTCTGCAACGTGACATCGGCATATAGAAATCTTTGGCCACTTGATCAACGTTGCGGCCATGGTCACCATGCAGATTATACAAATTCATCACCGATTACTCATGGAAATGAAATTGTTAAATCGGGATACAATTAATCACCAGTATGGGGGGGGGGGGGACCAACGGCATCCCCAATCCTCTCAATGCTGCACGGCCAGGAGGAAACAAATGGAGCAGGTGATCGTGCATGCACCACAGTGCCCCCAAATCAAACACCACGGCACTGACGTATGTAGGAAGTCTTACCCCAAATTACTCAGCACTGAGTCCATCTCCTTCATGGTGTCCGTCACCTGGTGAACAGGAGTAGAGATTTTATTATATGAAATAAGGCCCATGACTACCCCCAGTTCTACTGGACCATACCTAGATCGGGACTAGACCACCAATGGTCATGTATTAAAAGGAAAACTTCTATAACAGTCTGCATTCCGGGGCTATAGTTTGATTAGGTTCAGTAAGACAACAGCTGATCCGAAATATGGACTGATTAAGGCCGTACTGAGACGCCGGCCGCAAGGACGTTTGAGAACATCATCACAAAGTCAGCAGCTGCACAGAGGTGGCTGGACTCTTCATAGAGAAGGCAGAAATGGTTTAATACCACCTCTGCCTTCCTCATTGCCATATACACACACTGAAAGAGCATTGCTTATAGGAACCGCACTTCCTCCTTCTCCCGTCCCTGCAATGTGTTTCCTGAAGGTCGAGAGGGAGCAGGAGCTGCCAGGTCACCAGTAAGGGCAGAAGGCTGAAATTCTACTGTACCCGAGTCCAGGTTACAGGGGAAAACGGCTATTAAAAAAAAATTGTGATGTTGAAATGTCAACTTTTTGGGGGAAACACAATGTGTGAAGTAAGAAAAAGCAATAAAAACAAAGAAAAAAAAAAATCCTCCACCAGTCTCATCCTCTGAAAAAAAAAAAATATACGCAAGATATATAAAAATAATTGAAAGAGGAATGCGATTTGGAACGGATTTGAGTAGGTTTGTGCACTTTAAAAAAAAAAATGTGGAAAAAAACGTATTTCCTTTTTTGGCTTTCCGTACTGATATTGCCAAAAATATAACCTAAAAAAATTAAGCCCCGCGAATCAATGAGAAACCGGCTACAATTATTTTGATTAAAAGAGAAAAAAATAAAATAAAATGAGCTGCTCGGTCCCGTCCTGGTGAGATGGGGAGCCATTGTCACACCTGATTGATGCAGAATACAGGGGCCGTGAAGCTGCTGCTCAGATGATGGAGTTTGGCACCGAGCGACTGCAGATGTTTTGCTTTAAGGGCGGCATCTTTGGCTGTAAATTCACAACGGAACAAGGCAGCGATGGAATCTATGACGATCAGGCGGACCTGACCACGGCGGAGCAGGATGGGAAGCTTTTTAGTGATGCAGTCAGTAAGAATGTCCTAAAAGACAAAGAAGAAACAAGTGAATTGAGGAAGATTTCTTAAAAGTTTTGCTAAGAAAAATCGGAGCGCTCTTATTGGAACCAATCACAAAAAATGGGACTGTATGGAAAAACAAAACGTGCCTAAACACTAACAGGCAGGTAACTACAACTTACCTGCCTGTTGTGCTCGGCGCCTTTCTTTTCTGGCACAATGCGATCACAGACCGCTCCTGCCAGGGATTCCGCTGCCTCTGCTGACGCGACGGGGCCGGACTTCCAAGGTCATTCTGATTGACGGCCGGCTCCCCCAGTTAGGCAGCGGAGATCCTGCTGTCAATCAGAATGACCCCAGAGGTCCCACCCTGTCCACAGAGCGGACCGGAAAAGAAGCCTCCGCTCTGTAGACATGACGTTAGTAAAGGCTCTGAATCCTCGACGGGAGCATCTGTGATCGCTTTGTGCCGGGGAAGAACGGTGCCATGCACAACAGGCTGGTAAGTTGCAATTACCTGTCTGTTAGCGCTTAGGTACTTTTTTTTTTTTCTATAAAGCCCTGGATATCCCCTTTAAGCATATAAGAAAGTTGCAGAACCCCTTGAGTCCATTTTAGCACCTAGCCGAAAATATAGTGGCTTGTGAAAGTATTCACTCCCTAGGAATTTTTCATGTTTTGCTAAGTCATAACCTGGAATTTCAGTTTTTTGAGGATTTGCATCAGTTCATGTAAAGAACATACCGTATATACTCGAGTATAAGCCGACCCGAGTATAAGCCGACCCCCCTAATTTTGCAACAAAAAACTGGGAAAACTTATTGACTCGAGTATAAGCCTAGGGTGGGAAATGCAGCAGCTAGCGGTATATGTCAAAAATAAAAATAGATACCAATAAAAGTAAAATTAATTGAGACATCAGTAGGTTAAGTGTTTTTGAATATCCATATTGAATCAGGAGCCCCATATAATGCTCCATGCAGTTCTTTATGGCCCCATAGATGCCCCATATAATGCTCCATGCAGTTATAGCCCCATAGATGCCCCATATAATGCTCCATGCGGTTATGGCCCCATAGATGCCCCATACAATGCTCCATGCGGTTATGGCCCCATAGATGCTCCATATAATGCTCCATGCAGTTATGGCCCCATAGATGCCCCATATAATGCTCCATGCAGTTATGGCCCCATAGATGCCCCATATAATGCTCCATACAGTTATGGCCCCATAGATGCCCCATATGATGCTCCATGCAGTTATGGCCCCATAGATGCCCCATATAATGCTCCATGCAGTTATAGCCCCATAGATGCCCCATATAATGCTCCATGCGGTTATGGCCCCATAGATGCCCCATACAATGCTCCATGCAGTTATGGCCCCATAGATGCCCCATATAATGCTCCATGCAGTTATGGCCCCATAGATGCCCCATATAATGCTCCATGCAGTTATAGCCCCATAGATGCCCCATATAATGCTCCATGCGGTTATGGCCCCATAGATGCCCCATACAATGCTCCATGCAGTTATGGCCCCATAGATGCCCCATATAATGCTCCATGCAGTTATGGCCCCATAGATGCCCCATATAATGCTCCATGCAGTTATGGCCCCATAGATGCCCCATATAATGCTCCATACAGTTATGGCCCCATAGATGCCCCATATGATGCTCCATGCAGTTATGGCCCCATATAATGCTCCATACATTTATGGCCCCATATAATGCTCCTTGCAGTTATGGCCCCATATAATGCCCCATATAATGCTCCATGCAGTTATGGCCCCATATAATGCTCCATACAGTTATGGCCCCATATAATGCTCCATGCAGTTATGGCCCCCATATAATGCTCCATACAGTTATGGCCCCATAGATGCCCCATATAATGCTCCATGCAGTTCTTTATGGCCCCATAGACGCTCCATATAGCATTGTGCCACATGTAATGCTGCTGCTGCTGCAATAAAAAAAAAAATTAAAAATCACACACTCACCTCTCATCGCTGCCCGCTGCTCCTCAGCGTCCCGTCTCTCCGCACTGACTGTTCAGGCAGAGGGTGGCGAGCACACTAATACGTCATCGCGCCCTCTGACCTGCACAGCCACTGCAAGAGGACGCGGAAGACGGAGCGGCGCCCGGCGAATGGAACGCGGACAGTTGAATATGAAATACTCACCTGATCCCAGCGCTCCTGACGCTGTCCCTGCCTGTCCCATGGTACAGCAGCTTCTTCCTGTAATGAGCGGTCACCTGTATCGCTCATTACAGTAATGAATATGCGGCTCCGCCCCTATGGCAGTGGAGTCCATATTCATTACTTTAATGAGCGGTACCACATGACCGCTGAATAGAGGAAGAGCTGCAGCGAGGGAGACCATGGGACAGCGTTAGGAGCGCCGGGAACAGGTATGCGACTGTCCTCTCTCCCCCTCACCCGCCGACCCCCACTGCCGACCATGACTCGAGTATAAGCCGAGAGGGGCACTTTCAGCCCAAAAATTTGGGCTGAAAATCTCGGCTTATACTCGAGTATATACGGTACCTACAACTGTGAACATTTGGTTTTCTTTTTATTGTGAAGCAAACAATTAATAGGACAAAATAACTGAAAACTTCAGTGAGCATAACTATACATCCCCCTAAAGTCAGTGATTTGTGGAAACTCTTTTTGCGCCATTAACAGCTGCAAGTCACTTTGAATAAGTCTCTATGAGCTTTCCACATCTTGCCACTGTGATATTTGCCCATTCCTCAAGGCCAAACTGCTCCAGCTACTTCCAAGTTAGATGGTTTCCTCAGGTGAACAGCAATCTTCACATCTGACCACAGATTTTCAATTGAATCAAGGTCTGGGCTTTTACTAGGCCACTCCAAAACATTTACACATTTCTCCTTAAACCATTCGATTGTTGCTTTTGCAGTAGGCTGTGGGTCATCGTCTTGTTGAAAGGTGAACCTCCGTTCCAGTCTCAAATCACTGACAAACAGGATTTGCCCAAGAATATCCCTGGATTTTGCATCATCCATCTTCCCCTCTACTTGGACTATTTTCCATGTCCTGACACCCGAAAAACATCCCCACAGAATGATGCTGCCACCATCATGTTTCACTGTGGGGATGGTGTTCTTGGGGAGATAAGCTTTGTTGGTTTGGCACCAGACATAGCGTTTACCTTGGTGGCCAAAAAGTTCAATTTTGGTCTCTGCCCACAGCACCTTCCTCCCTACATTTGGGGAGTCTCTCACATGTCTTTCATCTGCTCACTCTTCTATTAAGGTTACCTCTATGGGGTGTATAGCTAATTGTGGTTGTATGGTCAGATACTCCAGTCTCTGCTTGGGAACTCTGCAGCTCTTTAAGGCTTACATTTGGTCTCTGTGCTGCCTCTCTGATTAATGCCCTCTTCGCTCGGTTTGAGAGTTTTGGTGGGTGGCCCACTCTTTGCAGTTTTCTTGTGATACCATGTTCTTTCCATTTGATGATAATGGACTTGATGGTGCTGCAGGGGATCGTCAGGGATTGGATTATTTTTTGTATAACCCAACCCTGATTTGTACTTCTCAACAACATTGTCCCTGACTTGTTTGGACTTGGTCTTCATGGTGTTGTTTGAAGATCTCCTTAGTCTTCATGGTGTTGTCTGGAGATTTCTTTGGTCTTCATGGCGTTTAGAGATCTCCTTGGTCTACATGGTGTTGTCTGGAGATCTCCTTGGTCTTCATGGTGGTGCTTGGTTAGTGATGCCTCTTGCTGAACGGTGATGCAGCCTCTGTGGCAAAAGTAGTGAATACATATGCACATGCCAATTTTTAGTTATTTGAGCCCATAAATTTAATTTATGCCCATATATTTCTTACGTCACAAATTTAAGATTATTTAGTGCTGATGAATCACAAACGAATTGGATTAGAAAAATATTTAAACACAGATTGTAATGTAACAATATAGGTAAAAAGCCAAGGGTAAGGGGGTGTAAATACTTTTGCAAGCCACTGTATACGTTGGGTATTTTTCCTGGTGTTCACTTTCTACAGTTCCCACAGGCCCCTATTCACCAAACAGAGGTCAAAAATGGCTTCTTTTGGCCTCTGCCTGGCAGGTTTCCATCTGGTACGCACAGGAAAGTATGAGCCAATATGGTGGACAGACATCCTGCCTGTGGTCACTGTGGAGCACAAACCCCCTCAGAAGATCCAAGGTGCCACTTACTATATCCGCCGTGTGCTCGATATAGATGCCGTCTCCAAAGCGGATGTTGCGGATGACGTCAGTCGGGACGTCCGACCTCAGCTTGTGCTGGGATTTAATCAACTGCTGCAATCTCTTGCTTGGAAAGGCGTCTTCGGTGCAGATGTACACAGCCCCTGAACATTACATATGTGTTATACACAGAGCGCAGAGAGGGGCCCCTATATAAGATCTGTTCTATAGGTACCTGCTCCAAGACCGCCGTAGTCTGCAGAGTACTGCACGGACAGACACAGCTGTAGAGCTATCTGGGTCTTCCCTGCGGAGCTCTCCCCAGCGAGTTCTGTTATGCCGACTATCGGGATCCCCCCTCGAAGGAAGCGATTCAGGAGGCTGCAGCCGAGGCTCAGCCTCTGGTGCTGGGAAGGGAAAGTGGCTGTGTCCTTGTATAACTGCAATGCTGGGAGTCGTAGGAAGAGGATTAGTAAGTGATCATCACATCAAACAAGTGTTTCTATTATACTTTTCCTCTAATTGTTCCACTCCTGGAATTGGCTTACAAATACTGATGTAAAATACTGACCACATACTGCTAGTGTGAACGTGGCCTACGACTCTATTCACTCAGTATATTTGTGTCACTCTGGATAAAAAAACTGATACACCGGGTAAAGGCCAATTTCATGCGTCAGACAGGGGTCTCCTAAGGTCATGGGTCTCCTGACCCACAACCCAGCAGCCACATATATTCCGATGAGGCTGTGAATTTGGGTCAGGACACCCGCAACCAGTCCGGATCTAGCGGCTCGTACTCGGACATCTGTGAGATGCGTGACACGTAGACTCGAAGAACGCTGAGATCGTGCACGACTTCTATCACTGAAGCTTTACCGGAAAGTATCTCTTTGTAAACTTCCTGATCCAATCTGACCAAAAACAGTTGCAGTGTAAAGTATGGGGGACAGCACGAACCTTGGATCAGACAGTTGTACTTTAGATGCACTGCAGTTTAGAGCTTTCACCTGTAATTGTCTTTTTATCCTTTTCCAAAGTAACAGCCGCTGCTTTCTGTAAGTCCTGGATATCTGGAATGGACAGATGAGTGATCCTCTGCAGATCCACAACGGAGTAAGTCAAAATGTCTCCGACGGATTTTAGATTTGCTGTAAAGAAAAAAAAAAAAAAGCTAAATTAATTAGGTTTATAAAAGTATCAAGCAACGAATCACAGGGTCTGTGTCACTGCACCCAGGTGAGGGCGACTATAAAAGTTTGGTTAAAGGACTTTTCTTCACTTATGAAGTTATTTGTTTTTGGAGGGGGGATGAAATGTATAAATAGTCCTGCCTAAGCGTGCATTCACACAACTGTATCTTACAGTTCCCAGCTTGAACAAGGATCTCATGACCTGAACTGACAGTCCCAGAGGCAGAAGGAAGGAGAGCTGGGGTCGGGCCAAATATGGACCGTGAAAGGCGGTCAAGTTACTATGTGTCCATATGTGAAATAAAGCTCCTACCCTGATGAAGAGCTGCGGCGACTTGAGGATCCAAATCCAAATGTTCCCAGTCCATGACCCCAAGAAAGGCACTGTGAAAACACAATAGGGGAATGTGATAGTGCCCAAATATCCGGTATCTACCATAGCCCCGCACCCCCAGCGAGACCTGCGCCTCCGCATGGCTGTGCATTAGTTATTGCTGCCGAGTACAGCCGCAGCCGAGGTTTGGATTGTAAAATCTGCAGAGTCAATGCCTGGTGCCGATTTTACCACTTTCATAGTAGACAGCTAAAATCCACAGTGAATTCCTCCAGAAATGATTGTTAGCCTAAAATAAATGTATTTAGATTAAAAATAGATTTTTAGATTTTCGTACCCTAGTTATCAAAATGCAGAGCAACCAATCACAGTGCAGGTTTCATTTCTCCATGGCATTTTAACTCCTTTCCTTCTCTAAGATTCACTTTGAGGTCCTGAAGCAAGTGTGGGTGTACTGTGCAGGTGTACAGTGAGGGAGTACAGTGTAGGTGTACAGCGAGAGTGTACTGTGCGGGTGTACAGCGAGAGTGTACTGTGCGGGTGTACAGCGAGAGTGTACTGTGCGGGTGTACAGCGAGAGTGTACTGTGCGGGTGTACAGCGAGAGTGTACTGTGCGGGTGTACAGCGAGAGTGTACTGTGCGGGTGTACAGCGAGAGTGTACTGTGCGGGTGTACAGCGAGAGTGTACTGTGCGGGTGTACAGCGAGAGTGTACTGTGCGGGTGTACAGCGAGAGTGTACTGTGCGGGTGTACAGCGAGAGTGTACTGTGCGGGTGTACAGCGAGAGTGTACTGTGCGGGTGTACAGCGAGAGTGTACTGTGCGGGTGTACAGCGAGAGTGTACTGTGCGGGTGTACAGCGAGAGTGTACTGTGCGGGTGTACAGCGAGAGTGTACTGTGCGGGTGTACAGCGAGAGTGTACTGTGCGGGTGTACAGCGAGAGTGTACTGTGCGGGTGTACAGCGAGAGTGTACTGTGCGGGTGTACAGCGAGAGTGTACTGTGCGGGTGTACAGCGAGAGTGTACTGTGCGGGTGTACAGCGAGAGTGTACTGTGCGGGTGTACAGCGAGAGTGTACTGTGCGGGTGTACAGCGAGAGTGTACTGTGCGGGTGTACAGCGAGAGTGTACTGTGCGGGTGTACAGCGAGAGTGTACTGTGCGGGTGTACAGCGAGAGTGTACTGTGCGGGTGTACAGCGAGAGTGTACTGTGCGGGTGTACAGCGAGAGTGTACTGTGCGGGTGTACAGCGAGAGTGTACTGTGCGGGTGTACAGCGAGAGTGTACTGTGCGGGTGTACAGCGAGAGTGTACTGTGCGGGTGTACAGCGAGAGTGTACTGTGCGGGTGTACAGCGAGAGTGTACTGTGCGGGTGTACAGCGAGAGTGTACTGTGCGGGTGTACAGCGAGAGTGTACTGTGCGGGTGTACAGCGAGAGTGTACTGTGCGGGTGTACAGCGAGAGTGTACTGTGCGGGTGTACAGCGAGAGTGTACTGTGCGGGTGTACAGCGAGAGTGTACTGTGCGGGTGTACAGCGAGAGTGTACTGTGCGGGTGTACAGCGAGAGTGTACTGTGCGGGTGTACAGCGAGAGTGTACTGTGCGGGTGTACAGCGAGAGTGTACTGTGCGGGTGTACAGCGAGAGTGTACTGTGCGGGTGTACAGCGAGAGTGTACTGTGCGGGTGTACAGCGAGAGTGTACTGTGCGGGTGTACAGCGAGAGTGTACTGTGCGGGTGTACAGCGAGAGTGTACTGTGCGGGTGTACAGCGAGAGTGTACTGTGCGGGTGTACAGCGAGAGTGTACTGTGCGGGTGTACAGCGAGAGTGTACTGTGCGGGTGTACAGCGAGAGTGTACTGTGCGGGTGTACAGTGAGGGTGTACAGTGCGGGTGTACAGTGAGGGTGTACAGTGAGGGAGTACTGTGTAGGTGTACAGTGAGAGTGTACAGTGAGGGAGTACTGTGTAAGTGTACAGTGAGGGTGTACAGTGAGGGAGTACTGTGTAGGTGTACTGTGAGGGTGTACTGTGAGTGTACAGTGAGGGAGTACTGTGCAGGTGTACAGTGAGTGTACTGTGCGGGTGTACAGTGAGGGAGTACAGTGAGGGAGTACTGTGCGGGTGTACAGTGAGAGTGTACAGTGAGAGTGTACAGTGAGAGAGTACTGTGTAGGTGTACAGTGAGTGTACTGTGCGGGTGTACAGTGAGGGAGTACTGTGTAGGTGTACAGTGAGAGTGTACTGTACGGGTGTACAGTGAGGGTGTACAGTGAGGGTGTACAGTGAGGGAGTACTGTGTAGGTGTACAGTGAGAGTGTACTGTGAGGGTGTACTGTGAGTGTACAGTGAGGGAGTACTGTGCAGGTGTACAGTGAGTGTACTGTGCGGGTGTACAGTGAGGGAGTACAGTGAGGGAGTACTGTGCGGGTGTACAGTGAGAGTGTACAGTGAGAGTACTGTGTAGGTGTACAGTGAGGGTGCACTGTGCGGGTGTACAGTGAGGGAGTACTGTGAGGGAGTACAGTGAGGGAGTACAGTGAGGGAGTACAGTGAGGGAGTACTGTGCGGGTGGACAGTGAGGGAGTACCGTGTAGGTGTACAGTGAGAGTGTACTGTACAGGTGTACAGTGAGAGTGTACAGTGAGAGTGTACAGTGAGAGTGTACAGTGAGAGTGTACTGTGAGGGAGTACTGTGAGGGAGTACAGTGAGGGAGTACCGTGTAGGTGTACAGTGAGAGTGTACTGTGAGGGAGTACTGTGAGGGAGTACAGTGAGGGAGTACAGTGAGGGAGTACAGTGAGGGAGTACTGTACGGGTGTAATGTGCGGGTGTACAGTGAGAGTGTACTGTGAGGGTGTACAGTGCAGGTGTACAGCGAGGGAGTACTGTGTAGGTGTACAGTGAGAGTGTACAGTGAGGGTGTACAGTGAGGGAGTACTGTGCGGGTGTACAGTGAGGGAGTACCGTGTAGGTGTACAGTGAGAGTGTACTGTACAGGTGTAATGTGCGGGTGTACAGTGAGTGTACAGTGAGAGTGTACTGTGAGGGTGTACAGTGAGGGAGTACAGTGAGGGAGTACAGTGAGGGAGTACCGTGTAGGTGTACAGTGAGAGTGTACTGTGAGGGAGTACTGTGAGGGAGTACAGTGAGGGAGTACAGTGAGGGAGTACTGTACGGGTGTAATGTGCGGGTGTACAGTGAGAGTGTACTGTGAGGGTGTACAGTGCAGGTGTACAGCGAGGGAGTACTGTGTAGGTGTACAGTGAGAGTGTACTGTACAGGTGTAATGTGTGGGTGTACAGTGAGAGTGTACAGTGAGGGTGTACTGTGAGGGTGTACTGTGAGGGTGTACTGTGAGGGAGTACCGTGTAGGTGTACAGTGAGAGTGTACTGTGAGGGAGTACAGTGAGGGAGTACAGTGAGGGAGTACAGTGAGGGAGTACTGTACGGGTGTAATGTGCGGGTGTACAGTGAGAGTGTACTGTGAGGGTGTACAGTGCAGGTGTACAGCGAGGGAGTACTGTGTAGGTGTACAGTGAGAGTGTACTGTACAGGTGTAATGTGTGGGTGTACAGTGAGAGTGTACAGTGAGGGTGTACTGTGAGGGTGTACTGTGAGGGTGTACTGTGAGGGAGTACCGTGTAGGTGTACAGTGAGAGTGTACTGTGAGGGAGTACTGTGAGGGAGTACAGTGAGGGAGTACAGTGAGGGAGTACAGTGAGGGAGTACAGTGAGGGAGTACCGTGTAGGTGTACAGTGAGAGTGTACTGTGAGGGAGTACAGTGAGGGAGTACAGCGAGGGAGTACAGCGAGGGAGTACTTGTGCAGGTGTACAGTGAGGGAGTACCGTGTAGGTGTACTTGTGCGGGCGTACTGTGAGAGTGTACAGTGAGGGCACACTATGTGTATTGTGCGGGCGTAAAGTGTGGGTGTAGTGAAGGTGTACAGTGTAGTGCGGGAGCAGTGGGGGTGTACTCCTAGGATATGGAGATCTTCACTATTTACTGCAATACTAAAGCATTATATAGTTAAAGGGATCGTAGGCTCAAGTCCGCCAGGACTAAAAAATGAGGTAAAAAAATAAAAAGTTTTTAAAAATATTACAACACAAAAAGAAGAAAAACAAACAATAGGAAGTTGTGATGAATGAGGACCAATCACATAACAAAAACAAATCGCATCCAATCAGGATCCAGATTCATTTCTCAGTGCAGAAAGTTACAAAGTTAAAAGGAGTGATTTAATTGGTCGATAAAGCCCCTGTCCTACTCAGGAACATCAGAATGTACCACATTACCTTACCAAGCAAAGGGACACCGCTTGTGCAAATGGCGGGACTTGCCCACCAATGGCGGAACAGACAAACAAAGTTATCTCTCCAATCACAGAACAATGGCTCGTCACGTGATTAGCCGCACCCCACAGTATTCACCATCGCATTGGCTGCAAGTATTATTTTTTTCTATCAACCAATTTCACGTGATACATTACCGTGTATCCAATTGGTCTCAATAGGTTGTCAACTGAGATCCTGTGATTGGTCCTTTTAGTTAACCAATTTAATGCCGGTCAGCCAATAGACGTTTATGAATAGACAGGGTTTGGTCCACCGCTTAAGGTATGGTAAAGAGTTAATGTCTTCCAAGCCTGTTTACGCCAATGAGAGAGCACGTAGAGGTGTCTGTACTGCTCTCATTGGTCGCCTGAGACTTGTCAGTCATGGAGGAACTGGGAACCGATTGGCTGCGGGGCTCCGGTGGTGTCAGGGAGTAAAGATGTCCACCGACCGAGATGGGAAGAAGCTGGTCCGCTCCCCCAGCGGGCTCCGCATGCTCCCCGAGAACCGGGCGCTTGGCAGTCCTTTTTGCCTGGAGGAACCACAGTGGATACCGGATAGAGAGGTGACTGCGGCCGTGTGCAGTGCATTGGGTGCGAGCGCGGCTGTCAGAGGCCACACGGCTCGGTCCCTGCTGTCATGCAGTGGGGCTCGGGGCGCTCCTCACAGTGCAAGTTATGCTGTGCAGCTACAGGTCACAGAATGCACGGGAAGTGGTTGTCGAGGCGTGCTGGGGCTTGTAGTGCCACAGTCTTGCATGAATGTATTACACTGTACTACCCTGTGGGGCCGCCGCGTATGGCCCGTGGGTGGAGGGGGGCTTGTGGGGTCACCGGGGTAGGACTTGAGGGGTAGCTGCGCATGGCCGGGGACAGGGGAGCTTGTGGGGTCACGTATGGTCCTGGGGGGCTTGTCCTTGTACATCCGGGGGGTTTGTGGGGTCACTGTGTACAGCCGGGGGAAGGGCTTGTGGGGCTGCTGCACTCAGCCCTTGTAGTACAGAGCAAAAGTCTGGACACACCTTCTCATTTAAAGCTTTTTCTGCATTTTCATGACTATGAAAATTGTACATTCACACTGAAGGCATCAAAACTATGAATTAACACATGTGGAATTATATACTCAACAATAAAGTGTGAAACAACTGAAATTATGTCTTATATTCTAGGTTCTTCAAAGTAGCCACCTTTTGCTTTGATGACTGCTTTGCACACTCTTGGCATTCTCTTGATGAGCTTCAAGAGGTAGTCACCGGGAATGGTCTTCCAACAATCTTGAAGGAGTTCCCAGAGATGCTTAGCACTTGTTGGCCCTTTTGCCTTCACTCTGCGGTCCAGCTCACCCCAAACCATCTCGATTGGGTTCAGGTCTGGTGTCTGTGGAGGCCAGGTCATCTGGCGTAGCACCCCATCACTCTCCTTCTTGGTCAAATAGCCCTTACACAGCCTGGAGGTGTGTTTGGGGTCATTGTCCTGTTGAAAAATAAATGTTGGTCCAACTAAACGCAAACAGGATGGAATATCATGTCGCTGCAAGATGCTGTGGTAGCCATACTGGTTCAGTATGCCTTCAATTTTGAATAAATCTCCAACAGTGTCACCAGCAAAGCACCCCCACACCATCACACCTCCTCCATGCTTCACGGTGGGAACCAGGCATGTAGAGTCCATCCTTTCACGGTGGTTGGAACCAAAGATCTCAAATTGGACTCATCAGACCAAAGCACAGATTTCCACTGGACTAATGTCCATTCCTTGTGTTCTTTAGCCCAAACAAGTCTCTTCTGCTTGTTGCCTGTCCTTAGCAGTGGTTTCCTAGCAGCTATTTTACCATGAAGGCCTGCTGCACAAAGTCTCCTCTTAACAGTTGTTGTAGAGATGTGTCTGCTGCTAGAACTCTGTGTGGCATTGACCTGGTCTTTAATCTGAGCTGCTGCTAACCTGCAATTTCTCAGGCTGGTGACTCGGATAAACTTATCCTCAGAAGCAGAGGTGACTCTTGGTCTTCCTTTCCTGGGGTGGTCCTCATGTGTGCCAGTTTCTTTGTAGCGCTTGATGGTTTTTGCTACTGCACTTGGGGACACTTTCAAATTTTTCCCAATTTTTCGGACTGACCTTCATTTCTTAAAGTAATGATGGCCACTCCGTTTTTCTTTACTTAGCTGCTTTTTTCTTGCCATAGTACACATTCTAACAGTCTATTCAGTAGGAATATCAGCTGTGTATTTACCAGACTTCTGCACAACGCAACTGATGGTCCCAACCCCATTATAAGGCAAGAAATCCCACTTATTAAACCTGACAGGGCCCACCTGTGAAGTGAAAACCATTCCCGGTGACTACCTCTTGAAAGCTAGTTTCACACTAGCGTTTTGAGGAGCTGCGGAGGGCTGCGGACTTACTCCGTGAAGCCCCGCCCTGGGCCGCACCTCCGCTGCTAGCTCCGCCTACTTCTGCATGCGGCCTGTATTCGGCATGCGTACCTATCTTTAACATTAGGTGCGCAGGTCGTGCGGCTGTATGCGGATGCTTCCGCATGCGTCGTTTTGACGATGCGGAGATAAAAAGAAATTGCTACCAGCTGTGTACTACACTGGTCGCCGCATCATCATAACGACGCATGCGGAAGCATCCGCATCCAGCCGCACGACCTGCGTACCTAATGTTAAAGATGGGTACGCAGGCCGCATGCAGAAGTATGCGGAGCTAGCAGCGGAGGTGCAGCTGAGGGCAGGGCTTCACGGAGGAAGTCCGCAGCTCCTCAAAACGCTAATGTGAAACCAGCCGAAGCTCATGAAGAGAATGCCAAGAGTGTGCAAAGCAGTCATCAAAGCAAAAGGTGGCTACTTTGAAGAACCTAGAATATAAGACATATTTTCAGTTGTTTCACACTTTTTTGTTAAGTATATAATTCCACATGTGCTAATTCATAGTTTTGATACTATACTGTACATACAGAGGGGCTTGTGGGGCTGCCGTGCACTGTCTGTGGTGCTTGTCCTTTTACAGCCAAGGGCCTTATCCTTGTACAGCCTGGGGGGCTTGTGGGGATGCCGCTCGCAGCTGGGGGGCTTATCCTTGTGGGGGGGCTTATCCTTGTGGGGTCGCTGTACATGGTCTGGTGAACCTGTCTTTGTGGGTGCAGTTGGGGGAAGGGGGGGCTTGTCCTTGTGGGAACAGTTGGGGGGGGGGGGGCGGCTTGTCCTTGTGGGAACAGTTGGGGGGGGGGGCGGCTTGTCCTTGTGGGAACAGTTGGGGGGGCGGCGGCTTGTCCTTGTGGGAACAGTTGGGGGGGGGGCGGCTTGTCCTTGTGGGAACAGTTGGGGGGGGGGCGGCTTGTCCTTGTGGGAACAGTTGGGGGGGGGGGCGGCTTGTCCTTGTGGGAACAGTTGGGGGGGGCGGCTTGTCCTTGTGGGAACAGTTGGGGGGGAGCGGCTTGTCCTTGTGGGAACAGTTGGGGGGGGAGCGGCTTGTCCTTGTGGGAACAGTTGGGGGGGGGGGAGCGGCTTGTCCTTGTGGGAACAGTTGGGGGGGGGGAGCGGCTTGTCCTTGTGGGAACAGTTGGGGGGGGGCGGCTTGTCCTTGTGGGAACAGTTGGGGGGGGGGGGGCGGCTTGTCCTTGTGGGAACAGTTGGGGGGGGGGGGGCGGCTTGTCCTTGTGGGAACAGTTGGGGGGGGGGGGCGGCTTGTCCTTGTGGGAACAGTTGGGGGGGGGGGGGCGGCTTGTCCTTGTGGGAACAGTTGGGGGGGGGGCGGCTTGTCCTTGTGGGAACAGTTGGGGGGGGGGGCGGCTCGTCCTTGTGGGAACAGTTGGGGGGGGGGGGGCGGCTCGTCCTTGTGGGAACAGTTGGGGGGGGGGGCTTGTCCTTGTGGGAACAGTTGGGGGGGGGGGCGGCTTGTCCTTGTGGGAACAGTTGGACAGTTGGTGAGCTTGTCCCTATGCGGCCCAGGGCTTGTGGTGCGCTCCTGGTATATCAATAGTGATTTGTACTTGCCAAAACTTTCCCAAGAAAGGGCCAGTAGGACAAAAAAAAAATCCCTGGTGCATCGGTTTACCGCTTGACCCCTGGTTTCTGAATAACTTGATGTTTCATTCAATGTGACCTGTACACATGGTCTTTTCCAGGCTGTCAGCTGCAGATACCTCTGCTCTTTTTGACAACATTACCCTTTGTGTCCTTTCCAGCTGGATGCCCATCACTGTATACAAGCTCCCAAAATGTTGCTTGGGAAGTTGTCAATTTTGGCAGTTCCTTTTACTCATTCAACCCATTAGGGGCTTTGTCTAGATGTTGTTTGGTTACCTCAGATACGTGACGTCATTGGCACGGCTCGCCCCCTGATGTCCGTATGAGGCATTGCTGGTGCCTAAACCTCTTGTGTCTCATGAAGATGGTCATGTACCAAGGAGTTGTTAGGACTTTCTAGTAAACACATTCCCAAATATCTTCTTTGAAACTTTACATCAGACTTTTTGGGGAAATCTATGTCTATATAACCCTCAGGAGTTGGACAGCGAAAATAATCCACCAACTGAGCACAGACGGCCCGGCTCTGGATCGCTACTGCATCTATTGATGTCCGTATGCAGTACGTGACCTGGCTGATAGGAAGACCCATCCTATTGATAGGTCCTGAATGTTGAAGTTCTGGAAAGACCGTTAACATTTTTCTAAATTGTCACCCCCCTCTTCTAGTGATCTTCCCCTACTAGTCACAGCACAGCCTCCTTGGCTAGGCTCAGTGAATACACAGAGCCCTTCATCACCAGCTCTCTGGCCTTTCACCGGGTTATTTGGCTTGTAAAGCAGGTGGAGAGCAGTGCACACATGGCAGTGTAATTGTAGCTGATTTATTGCTGGGTTTATGCAGGGCGTTTCCTGGTGTTGACGTTGACAAGTTGTGCTGTGTATGTCTGTACCTACAATGACCTATTATCTTTATTATGGTGTCAGGCCTCCAAAAGCCTCACCTTGAGGCCATAGTTTACTCTCCATCGTGGCTCAGGAATATGGAGCCATTATATCTCACCGCTACAAGCATATGGAACCTAAATGGACTTCAACATGCCTTCAATTTCATACAGAGCTACTATGAAAATGGTGGCCTCCTTGATTAGGTCCCATAGGTCCAGCGTCTATATGTGCATCACCTAATGAGGGCCATACCTCTTAGAAGGAAGCTGCTTGTCCTTAGAGTCAAAATCCCTGAGAGTATGAAGTAATGTTTTCTTGAGCCACCCAAAAAGTTTAGATCCAACCATGATTCAACAGATTTCGGGCCGACAGTCCACCTTAAGATTGGTGTAGATTTATACAAAAAAATGACTCAAGCTTAGCAAGAATTTTATTAAATGCAAAAGAGACGAAAGTGAAGTTGGACAACCTCCTAATTATTAACCAGAGAATCCCATTAGGGTCAAAAACATCTAAGAGATCATTTATTACAGCTTTCGGAAGTCACTGCATGTAAGGGTATGTTTCTACGTTCAGGATTGCATCAGAATTTGACGCAGGTAAAATCTGCACCAAATCTGCACCTGTGGTCACTGGTAGGTCACCTGCGTTTTTCATGCGGATTTATGTGTTTTTGTAAGCTCAATAAAGATATACCAAAAAAAAAGGGGTGATGTCATTTCTTGTCCAACCTCTTCATTTACATACTCCATTGAAGAATAATGTTTACACACACAGACAGATGATAGATAACAGATAGATCGATAGATAGGTAATAGATGATAGATAGATAATCGATAGATATGATAGATAATACCAAGCCCGATGTTTAGTATATCTATGTATCTTTAAATATATCTATAGATAGATTATCCATCTGTCTATATAATCATCCAAGGGGTACTTCCGTCTGTTTGTCTGTCTTTCTGTCTAACGGAAATCCCGAGTCGCTGATTGGTCATGGCCGGCAGTCTGGCCGCGAATTGGCCCCTCCCTACTCCCCATCCCGGACCATCTTTTTTACTATTGATGTTGGCTATGCAGCATCAATAGTAAAAAGATATAATGGTAAAAGTAATAAAAAAAAAAAATATCATGCTATTCTGACATTCCGTTGCCTCCGCGGCTTTCCCGCTCCTCACGATGCGCTCAGCAGCTTCCGTTCCCAGAGATGCATTGCGAAATTACACAGATGACTTAGCGGTCTCTGGCAAAGACCGCTAAGTCATCTGGGAAATTTCGCAATGCATCTCTGGTAACGGAAGCTCCCGGCTGCATCGCGAGGAGCGGGTCAGCATTGGTGGACAACGGAAGGTGAGTATATAACTATTTTTTATTTTAATTCTTTTTCTGGGCTGTGCTATATACTGCCTGGGCTGTGCTATATACTGCCTGGGCTGTGCTATATACTGCCTGGGCTGTGCTATATACTGCCTGGGCTGTGCTATATACTGCCTGGGCTGTGCTATATACTGCGCGGCCGGCCGCGACCAATCAGCGATATTGGCGCAGAATTTACCCACTCACAGCGCTACATACATGCATACATACATGCATACATACATGCATGCATACATACATACAGTGTTCCAAATTATTATGCAAATTGGATTTAAGTGTCATAAAGATTAAATTTTTTTGTTTTTCAAATAAACTCGTGGTTGGTATTGTGTCTCAGGGCTCAATGTATCACTGAAATCAATCTTAAACCCATGTGATAATTGGTTTTCCAGGTGATTCTAATTAAAGGAAAACTACTTAAAAATGATGTTCCACATTATTAAGCAGGTCACAGTTTTCAAGTAACATGGGAAAGAAAAATGATCTCTCTGCTGCTGAAAAGCATCAAATAGTGCAATGCCTTGGTGAAGGGATGAAAACATTAGAAATTTCCCAAAAACTTAAGCGTAATCATCGTACTGTTAAGAGTTTTGTGGCTGTATCTGAGCACAGACGTGTTCGTGCTGATAAAGGCATAATGAGGAAGATTTCTGCCAGGCAAGTTCATCGGATTAAAAGAGCAGCTGCTAAAAAGCCTTTACAAACCAGCAAACAGATATTTGAAGCTGCTGGTGCCTCTGGAGTCCCTCGAACCTCAAGGTATAGGCTCCTACAAAGGCTTGCTGTGGTGCATAAACCTACTACTCGGCCACCCTTAAACAGTGTTCACAAGCAGAAATGGTTGTAGTGGGCCCACACATACATGAAGACTAATTTCCAAACAGTCTTGTTTACTGATAAGTGTTGAGCAACCCTGGATGGTCCAGATGGATGGTTGGTGGATGGCCACCATGTCCCAACAAGGCTGCAACGTCAGCAAGGAGGTGGAGAAGTCATGTTTTGGGCCGGAATCATGGAGAAACAGCTGGTGGGGCCCTTTAAGGTTCCTGAAGGTGTGAAAATGACCTCTGCAAAGTATATAGAGTTTCTGACTGACAACTTTCCTCCATGGTATAAAAAGCAGAAATGTGCCTTCAGGAGCAAAATCATCTTCATGCATGACAATGCACCATCTCATGCTGGAAAGAATACCTCTGAGTCATTGTCTGCTATGGGCATAAAAAGAGATAAACTCATGGTGTGGCCACCATCTTCCCCTGACCACAACCCTATAGAGAACCTTTGGAGTATCATCAAGCAAAAGATCTATGAGGGTGGCAGGCAGTTCACATCAAAACAGCAGCTCTGGGAGGCTATTCCGACTTCATGCAAAGAAATACAAGCAGAAGCTCTCCAAAAACGCACAGGTTCAATGGATGCAAGAATTGTGAAGGTGACATCAAAGAAGGGTTCCTATGTTAACATGTAACTTGGCCCGTTAGGATGTTTTGGCGTTAAATAGCTTTTTTTGTTCAGTGAATGTGACCTCCTAATGCTGCAAATTCCACAAATGAGCATTTTCAGTTCTCTAAAACATATCAAATGTTTAGAAATTCTACTGTGCCTAATAATTTGGAACAGTGCAATTTGAGTTTTTATTCATTTTGGAGATTATACTGTTATCATTGGGAGGTTTCTTCAATAAAATTCGATGTATACTCTAATGGGTGGTGACTTTTATTAGACTGACTGTCATTTGCACCGACCATTCAGGAAAATCCGATAAAAATGTAATTTGCATAATAATTTGGAACATAGTGTACGTACGTACGTACATACATACATACATACATACATACATACATACATATTCTAGAATACCCCATGCGTTAGAATCGAGCCACCATCTAGTGTGTGTGTGTGTGTGTATATGTATATACAGTTAGGTCCATATATATTTGGACAGAGACAACATTTTTCTAATTTTGGTTATAGACATTACCACAATGAATTTTAAGCAAAACAGTTCAGATGCAGTTGAAGTTCAGACTTTCAGCTTTCATTTGAGGGTATCCACATTAAAATTGGATGAAGGGTTTAGGAGTTTCAGCTCTTTAACATGTGCCACCCTATTTTTAAAGGGACCAAAAGTAATTGGACAATTGACTCCAAGGCTATTTCATGGACAGTTGTGGGCAATCCCTTTGTTATGTAATTTTCAATTAAGCAGATAAAAGGCCTGGAGTTGATTTGAGGTGTGGTGCTTGCATTTGGAAGGTTTTGCTGTGAAGTAAACATGCGGTCAAAGGAGCTCTCCGTGCAGGTGAAACAAGCCATCCTTAAGCTCTGAAAACAGAAAAAACCCATCCGAGAAATTGCTACCATATTAGGAGTGGCAAAATCTACAGTTTGGTACATCCTGAGAAAGAAAGAAAGCACTGGTGAACTCATCAATGCAAAAAGACCTGGGCGCCCACGGAAGACAACAGTGGTGGATGATCGCAGAATAATCTCCATGGTGAAGAGAAACCCCTTCACAACAGCCAACCAAGTGAACAGCACTCTCCAGGAGGTAGGCATATCAATATCCAAATCTACCATAAAGAGAAGACTGCATGAAAGTAAATACAGAGGGTTCACTGCACGGTGCAGCCACTTATAAGCATCAAGAGTAAAAAGGCTAGACTGGACTTTGCTAAAAAACATCTAAAAAAAGCCAGCACAGTTCTGGAAGAACATTCTTTGGACAGATGAAACCAAGATCAACCTCTACCAGAATGATGGAAAGAGAAAAGTATGACGAAGGCGTGGTACAGCTCATGATCCAAAGCATGCCACATCATCTGTAAAACACGGCGGAGGCAGTGTGATGGCTTGGGCATGCATGGCTGCCAGTGGCACTGGGTCACTAGTGTTTATTGATGATGTGACACAGGACAGAAGCAGCTGAATGAATTCTGAGGTATTCAGAGCCATACTGTGTGCTCAGATCCAGCCAAATGCAGCCAAACTGGTCGTCGTTTCATACTACAGATGGACAATGACCCAAAACATAAAGCCAAAGCAATCCAGGAGTTTATTAAAACAAAGAAGTGGAATATTCTTGAATGGCCAAGTCAGTCACCTGATCTCAACCCAATTGAGCATGCATTTCACTTGTTAAAGACTAAACTTCAGACAGAAAGGCCCACAAACAAACAGCAACTGAAAACCACCGCAGTTAAGGCCTGGCAGAGCATCAAAAAGGAGGAAACACAGCGTCTGGTGATGTCCATGAGTTCAAGACTTCCGGCAGTTATTGCCAACAAAGGGTTTTCAACCAAGTACTAAAAATGAACATTTTATTTAAAATTATTGAATCTGTCCAATTACTTTTGGTCCCTTTAAAAACAGGGTGGCACATGTTAAGGAGCTGAATCCTAAAATCTTCATCCAATTTTAATGTGGATACCCTCAAATGAAAGCTGAAAGTCTGAACTTCAACTGCATCTGAATTGTTTTGTTTAAAATTCATTGCGGTAATGTCTATAATCAAAATTAGAAAAATGTTGTCTCTGTCCAAATATATATGGACCTAACTGTATGTATATATGTATATGTGTGTGTATATATATATATATATATATATATATATATATATATATATATATATATATATATATATATATATATATATATATATATATATATATATATATACAGTGCCTACAAGTAGTATTCAACCCCCTGCAGATTTAGCAGGTTTAATAAGATGCAAATAAGTTAGAGCCTTCAAACTTCAAACAAGAGCAGGATTTATTAACAGATGCATAAATCTTACAGACCAAAAAGTTTTGTTGCTCAGTTAAATTTTTATAAATTTTAAACATAAAAGTGTGGGTCAATTATTATTCAACCCCTAGGTTTAATATTTTGTGGAATAACCTTTGTTTGCAATTACAGCTAATAATCGTCTTTTATAAGACCTGATCAGGCCGGCACAGGTCTCTGGAGTTATCTTGGCCCACTCCTCCATGCAGATCTTCTCCAAGTTATCTAGGTTCTTTGGGTGTCTCATGTGGATTTTAATCTTGAGCTCCTTCCACAAGTTTTCAATTGGGTTAAGGTCAGGAGACTGACTAGGCCACTGCAACACCTTGATTTTTTGCCTCTTGAACCAGGCCTTGGTTTTCTTGGCTGTGTGCTTTGTGTCGTTGTCTTGTTGGAAGATGAAATGACGACCCATCTTAAGATCCTTGATGGAGGAGCGGAGGTTCTTGGCCAAAATCTCCAGGTAGGCCGTGCTATCCATCTTCCCATGGATGCGGACCAGATGGCCAGGCCCCTTGGCTGAGAAACAGCCCCACAGCATGATGCTGCCACCACCATGCTTGACTGTAGGGATGGTATTCTTGGGGTCGTATGCAGTGCCATCCAGTCTCCAAACGTCACGTGTGTGGTTGGCACCAAAGATCTCGATCTTGGTCTCATCAGACCAGAGAACCTTGAACCAGTCAGTCTCAGAGTCCTCCAAGTGATCATGAGCAAACTGTAGACGAGCCTTGACATGACGCTTTGAAAGTAAAGGTACCTTACGGGCTCGTCTGGAACGGAGACCATTGCGGTGGAGTACGTTACTTATGGTATTGACTGAAACCAATGTCCCACTGCCATGAGATCTTCCCGGAGCTCCTTCCTTGTTGTCCTTGGGTTAGCCTTGACTCTTCGGACAAGCCTGGCCTCGGCACGGGAGGAAACTTTCAAAGGCTGTCCAGGCCGTGGAAGGCTAACAGTAGTTCCATAAGCCTTCCACTTCCGGATGATGCTCCCAACAGTGGAGACAGGTAGGCCCAACTCCTTGGAAAGGGTTTTGTACCCCTTGCCAGCCTTGTGACCCTCCACGATCTTGTCTCTGATGGCCTTGGAATGCTCCTTTGTCTTTCCCATGTTGACCATGTGTGAGTGCTGTTCACAAGTTTGGGGAGGGTCTTAAATAGTCAGAAAAGGCTGGAAAAAGAGATAATTAATCCAAACATGTGAAGCTCATTGTTCTTTGTGCCTGAACTACTTCTTAATACTTTAGGGGAACCAAACAGAATTCTGGTGGGTTGAGGGGTTGAATAATAAATGACCCTCTGAAAAAACTTTTCCCAATTTAAAAAAAAAATAAACAAAGAAATAACATTCTTTTTTGCTGCAGTGCATTTCACACTTCCAGGCTGATCTACAGTCCAAATGTCACAATGCCAAGTTAATTCCAAATGTGTAAACCTGCTAAATCTGCAGGGGGTTGAATACTACTTGTAGGCACTGTATATATATATATATATATATATATATATATATATATATATATATATATATATATATATATATATATATATATATATATATATATATATATATTTTGACATAGATGGATGGGTGGATATACATAGATGGATGGATATAATATATATGTCATCTAAGGGTCTGTTTGTAAAGGAAATCCCGCGTCACTAATTGGTCGCGCCAGCCTTCCACGACCTATCAGCGACAGGTGCAGTCCGGCCGTGAATTGGCGCGGGATTTAAACCACGCTTCGCTGATTGCTCGCGCCAGGCCGGCCGCGAGCAATCAGCGATATTGCAGCGGGATTTAAACACCACTTCGTAAATAAACTACATACATATTCTAGAATACCTGATGCGTTAAAATCGGGCCACCATCTAGTAGATATGTAATAGCAAGGCTGATGTTTATGAATGAACGTTTAATTTAAAAAAAATTATGGGGAAAAATTAGCATGGGCTGCCGCCCAATTTTCTGCGCCAGAGGGGGAAAACCGGGGGCCAATATTTGTAGCCTGGGAAGGGGGTAATACCCATGGCCCCTCTCTAGGCTATGAATATCAGCCTTTACTGGCTATAAAGAGAGGGGGACACCCCCCCCCCCCCCCCCCCCCCAAAAAAAAAAAAAAAAAACCGAAACGTGGGGTCCCCCTATATTTTATAGCCAGAAAGGCGGGCAGATATTCATAGCCTAGAGAGGGGCCATGGTTATTGCCACCCCAGAAATGGTGCATCTGTAACATGCGCCAGTTCCGGCACTTAGCCCCTTTCTTCCCACTCCCGTGTAGCCGTGGGTTATGGGGTAATAAGAGGTTAATGTCACCTTGCTATTGTAAGGTGACATTAAGCCGGGTTAATAATGGAGAGGCGTCAATAAGACACCTATCTGTTATTAATCCTAGAGTAGTGAAAGAGTTAAAAAACAAAATAAAGACACAGCTTGAAAAAAGTATTTTAATATTCTTAATTTAACCATACTTACCATACTTGATTGCCTGCAAAAACCGTAACATAATAAACCGTATACTCCCTGTCCGACGCAGTCCAATTAATAACGAGTGTCCCACGAAGATCTCCCCTATAGAACAGTGACATCGGGTGATGTCACTGCTCTATAGGACCTCCAGTGACACACTGACAGGAGACAATGGCTCCTGCTGTGTATCACTAAGGTTACCTCAGATCAGGGTCTCACTTTATGGCATTGTTGCGTGGGAACTCTCACACAGCAGGGCCACAAGTGAGACTAGGGACTATTTTTTTACAGTGGCGGAAGAATACAGTGTGGAAGGATACCTTCCTTCATTGTATTCCTGGAGCCCCTGGAGAGCGGTCGCATCAGCTAAAGCTGCTGCTGTCCACGGGAGATCGTCGTGGGACACTCGTTTTAATTGGATTTCTGCGGATCAGGGAGTATAGTGTTTGTTTATTTTAATATTTTTTACAGGTGACACTGGCTTCGGGGATCAAAGTGACAAGTGATGGTGAGTATGTAATCTATGTACTGTATGTATGTGTTGTATGTTGCATGTCGTTGCATGTTGTCGCATGGTGTATGTTGTGTGTTGTATGTGCACACAGTGTAGACGAGTCCAGCTCTTCTACATGTGGATGCCTGACATCCAGATGTAGCAGAGCCTGTAGATGATGTCCGGAGATAACTTTCCAGCGATTACATACACTGATCAGCTGTTTGCGAGAACCAGCTAGTGACTGGAGATAAGTCCCGGTCACGTGCACGGCAGTTCTCGCGATAACATAAGTTATCGCGAGAACTGCAGTGGACGAGGGACTTCCGGTGGCGGGACAGGTGAGCCGGCAGACATGCGTAGTAAGCTGCGTGTATAGGAAAGGAATAGAAGTCACTGGAGCATTTCGTCGTCTTCTACTCTGGCTTACTTTACCACACAATAGAGGGACTGTTGGCCGGACACCCGCTCGCCCAGGAGTCGCAGATGTAGCAGAGCCTGTAGATGATGTCCGGAGATAACTTTCCAGCAATTACATACACTGATCAGCTGTTTGCGAGAACCAGCTAGTGACTGGAGATAAGTCCCGGTCACGTGCACGGCAGTTCTCGCGATAACATAAGTTATCGCGAGAACTGCAGTGGACGAGGGACTTCCGGAGGCGGGACAGGTGAGCCGGCAGACATGCGTAGTAAGCTGCGTGTACACAGTTTGTACGCATGGGACTAATCATTAGATGCGATTTTATCGTTCTGAAAAGACGCGCTGCATGTCCGTTTACGCGGGTCTGCCGCCTGCGTGTTTTACCGCTTCGTGGAGACGGGATTTCAGGAAATCCTCTCCACTATGCTGTAACTTCTGGACGCTGCGTGTTTGACGCTGCGGCTCTACGCAGCGTCAAACACACAGCGTTTCCTGAATGTGGAAACATACCCTAAGAGGAGGAGAGTTTACTCCGCAGCTCCTGAATATTGTGGGCCCTTCTCTGCTCCCAGTGTGTGTGTGTGTGTGTGTGTGCCCTTCTCTGCGCCCAGTGTGTGTGTGTGTGTGTGTGTGTGTGTGTGTGTGTGTGTGTGGGCCCGTGGGCCCTTCTCTGCGCCCAGTGTGTGTGTGTGTGTGTGTGGGCCCTTCTCTGCGCCCTGTGTGTGTGTGTGTGTGTGTGTGTGTGTGTGTGTGTGTGTGTGTGTGTGGGCCCTTCTCTGCGCCCAGTGTGTGTGTGTGTGTGTGTGTGTGTGTGGGCCCTTCTCTGCGCCCAGTGTGTGTGTGTGTGTGTGTGTGTGTGTGGGCCCTTCTCTGCGCCCAGTGTGTGTGTGTGTGGGCCCTTCTCTGCGCCCAGTGTGTGTGTGTGTGGGCCCTTCTCTGCGCCCAGTGTGTGTGTGTGTGGGCCCTTCTCTGCGCCCAGTGTGTGTGTGTGTGTGGGCCCTTCTCTGCGCCCAGTGTGTGTGTGTGGGCCCTTCTCTGCGCCGTGTGTGTGTGTGTGTGTGTGTGTGTGGGCCCTTCTCTGCGCCCAGTGTGTGTGTGTGTGTGTGTGGGCCCTTCTCTGCGCCCAGTGTGTGTGTGGGCCCTTCTCTGCGCCCAGTGTGTGTGTGGGCCCTTCTCTGCGCCCAGTGTGTGTGTGGGCCCTTCTCTGCGCCCAGTGTGTGTGTGGGCCCTTCTCTGCGCCCAGTGTGTGTGTGGGCCCTTCTCTGCGCCCAGTGTGTGTGTGGGCCCTTCTCTGCGCCCAGTGTGTGTGTGGGCCCTTCTCTGCGCCCAGTGTGTGTGTGGGCCCTTCTCTGCGCCCAGTGTGTGTGTGTGTGGGGGGCCCTTCTCTGCGCCCAGTGTGTGTGTAGGGGGGCTCTTCTCTGCGCCCAGTGTGTAGGGGGCTCTTCTCTGCGCCCAGTGTGTGTGTGGGGGGCCCTTCTCTGCGCCCAATGTGTGTGTGGGGGGGCCCTCCTCTGCGCCCAGTTTGTGTGTGTGTGTGTTTGGGCCCTTCTCTGCGCCCAGTGTGTGTGGGGGCCCTTCTCTGCGCCTAATGTGTGTGTGGGGGGGCCCGTCTCTGCTCCCTGTGTGGAGGTCCTTTACCACAATTTACATAGAATGCGGGAAGAAAAGGCTTAAGATTGTGGAGGTTCATGGGCTTGTTTGGAAAGAAATAGAAGTCACTGGAGCATTTCGTCGTCTTCTACTCTGGCTTACTTTACCACACAATAGAGGGACTGTTGGCCGGACACCCGCTCGCCCAGGAGTCGCCAGCGGGACGTAAATTTTCAGGCTGTGGTGTGTCACACATGTTTGGGAGGGTTGGGTCTGGGTTTATGGTCTGTTCTGTGCTCTGTAAGGTTCTTATACTGCCTGAGTCATTAACGGCCATGTATAATCATCGGCTGCTAGAGTTTTATGAGTCTGGGTAATGCACCTGTCACCCATATTACTGACAAGGTGTGGTGATTGTAAAAACTTCACATTTGCAGTGAAATCAATGGTCTCAAAATTGAGGGTCTGTTCTCATGGAATGGAAGTGATGTAGAAAATTTTGACGGAAAGGGTGGGGGTCCTGCCCCTATCACTTCCACATTGGGAAGTGAGTGGTCCTGATGGCGTCACAACTGCAGGCATGAGCTATTGAGTGGCGATGGACCGTTTCTTTAAGCACCCATTAGTGCTGTGAGATAGGAGTGTGCTGGGCTTTAAACCATCACCTTCATCTATGCAGGAAGGTGAGGCTTGTCGGAAGTGGGCTTGATTTACATTTCCATACCACCCCCACCACCCCCCCCTCCATTCCCAGCATCGCTGCAGCCCAGTCACATCGAATCCCTGAAGACAGAATTGTTATTATTATTAATAATAATATTATGTATAATGAACTTTGCTTTTATTGTGTGTGCCCTGTTACAGAAGCTGAATATTTCCCCCCCCGGCCGACATTCCTGCTGTCGTCTGCACTTCTCCGCACTTAATATTGTACTCGCTTGGGGGAATACTCCCAAAAAAAGTTAATACATCACAAGGGTGATGGGCGGCAATGGTCACCAATGGGACGAGGGTGGTGATAGAGACAATTCTCAGACATGAAGCCCCCTACAGTGCATTAGTCCCTTTATAGAGAGCAGATCCTGGCACAGATCCCCCTGCACACACGGGAGCGTCGGCATCGCATTGTTGTCACAGATCCTGCAGTAGTATCCTCCTTCTTCAACTCTCGCTTCCTAAAACTCAATGTAGACAAAACCGAACTCATCATCTTTCCCCCATCTAGCATATCCCCCCTACCTGATCTATCTATTATGGTAAACGGCATCATGCGCTCTCCTGCACCTGACATCCGCTGCCTCAGGGTAACTCTCGACTCTGCCCTGTCCTTCAAACCACACGTCCAAACTCTTGCCACCTCCTGTCGCCTCCAACTCAAAAATATTGCCAGAATCCGTCCCTTCCTCAGCTCACAATCTACTAAAACTCTTGTGCATGCCCTCATCATCTCCTGCCTTGATTACTGCAACACCCTCCTCTGTGGCCTTCCCGCTAACTCTCTTGCACCACTCCAGTCTGTCCTCAATTCTGCTGCCCGACTAATCCACCTCTCTCTTCGCTACTCCCCTGCTTCTCCCCTCTGCAAATCCCTCCACTGGCTCCTACTTCCCCAACAAATCCAGTTCAAACTACTAAGGCCGGCGTCACACTTGCGTTTTAAACAGCCGAGTGCAATGCAATAAAAAATCGTATTGCATTCGGACCAATGTTCAGCTATGGGGCAGCTCCCACCAGCCGACTTTTTGTCGGCCGTTTTCCTCGGTCTGAGACAATCGCAGCATGCTGCGATTCTCTGACCGAGGAAGACTCTTGGCTCACTCGCACCCATATAAGCCTATGGGTGCGAGTGAGACAGCGCACACCACTCGGATATCATCCGAGTGCTGTGCGTTATAAGCGGACCCCAGCAATGGAGGAGATGGAGAAATTCATTTCTCTGCCTCCTCCGCAGCTGTGCTCCGATCCTCCCTGTGCGGTTAGAATCGGAGCACAGACGCATGACACTCGGCTCCTGCTCTGCTGCGAGCAGGAGCCGAGTGTCATTAGCATATCGCATCCGATGATCTCGCATCGGATGCAATACGCTAGTGTGACGCCGGCCTAACACTGATCTACAAAGCCATCCACAACCTGTCCCCTCCCTATATCTCTGAACTAATCTCCCAATATCTTCCCTCACGTAATCTTCGATCCTCCCAAGACCTTCTACTCTCTTCCACACTTATTCGTTCCTCACACAACCGCCTCCAAGATCTCTCCCGAATATCCCCCATCCTCTGGAATTCCAAGCCTCAACACGACCAATTATCCACCACCCTCGGATCCTTTAGATGGAACCTGAAAACCTATCTCTTGAGGAAAACCTACAGGCTGCAATAACCATCCTGCCGCCTCACCAACCACCCGAGCTGCCGCCTCACCACCACCCGAGCCGCCGCCTCACCACCACCCGAGCCGCCGCCTCACCAACCACCCGAGCTGCCGCCTCACCAACCACCCGAGCTGCCGCCTCACCAACCACCCGAGCTGCCGCCTCACCAACCACCCGAGCTGCCGCCTCACCAACCACCCGAGCTGCAGCACCCCGACCTCCTGTGTCTTCCCCATTATCTCGAAGATTGTAAGCCCACAAGGACAGGGTCCTCTCCCCTCTGTACTAGTCATTGTACATTTGTTTACTGTTAACGATATCTATAACCCTGTATGTAACCCCTTTCTCATGTACAGCACCATGGAATTAATGGTGCTATATAAATAATAATAAAATAAATATAATTTTTTTTTCCCTTGTCTGGAACTTGTGTCCATAGCAACAAGTCAGAATGCGATTGAGCTCTGGTTGCTATGGGTCACTGCTTTTGTAAGATGCTGCTCCTCTGGCAAAATATAAACTAGGCTCTCATTTGTTGTCATGGGTGACTTGCTGCTTTGGTAAGATGAAAGCTAGGCCCTCATTGGTTGTCATGGGTGGCTTGCTGCTATGGTAAGATGAAAGCTAGGCTCTCATTGGTTGTCATGGTTGAATTGCTGCTCTGGTAAGATGAAAGCTAGGCCCTAATTGGTTGTCATGGGTGGTTTGCTGCTCTGGTTAGATGAAAGCTAGGCCCTCATTGGTTGTTATGGGTGGTTTGCTGCTATGGTAAGATGAAAGCCCTGATGGGTTGCTACCGACTGCTACTCCGGTTGCAGTTTATTTTGAGTAAAATAATCATTTTTGTAGTGGTTTTTCAGGTCCATGACCAGATATTAACCTGAGTTTTCCTTCTATTCCAGTGCCCCCGGTGTATGCATTGTGAAGCCAAATTCGACTTTATAACCAGGAAGGTGAGAGGCTCATGTAGGGCGAGCGGGCGTACTGCCCTCCAATACACCGTGCTTCACTCAGCACTGCCCAGATCTCTGCTTGCTGTCAATGAGAGGAAACCTTTGGAATTTACATTCAGTGGCCGAAAATTCTTCTAAAACTGGGAGAGTCAGAGCTGACACCACTGGAACGGCACCGGAGGGGAGTACAGTGTTGTTTTACTGGGGGGAAGCACAGGGATTAAAGGAGCTGACCGAGTAATGGACAGCCCCTTTAACATCGCTCCCCTACCTCCCTGCTGGTGGCGGTGCACGCCTGGTGACTGACAGCTCAGAATAGCGGCTCTGCTGATCCTCACTATTCACCCTGCCAGGCCCTGTGATCTGGGCGGCATCAGAGCAGCGCTTACTAGTTTACTTGTCCTTGCCTTAAGGTACCGTCACATTAAGCGACGCTGCAGCGATATCGACAACGATGCCGATCGCTGCAGCGTCACACAGACAGCTCTCCAACGATGCCGAAGTCCCCGGGTAACCAGGGTAAACATCGGGTTACTAAGCGCAGGGCCGCGCTTAGTAACCCAAAGTTTACCCTGGTTACCATTGTAAATGTTAAAAAAAAAAACAGTACATACTCACCTTCTGATTTCCGTCAGGTCCCTGGCCGTCTGCTTCCCGCACTGACTGTGAGCGCCGGCCGGCCGTAAAGTAAAAGCAGAGCACAGCGGTGACGTCACCGCTGTGCTGTGCTTTACGGCCGCTCGGCGCTCACAGTCAGTGCGGGAAGCAGACGGCCAGGGACCTGACGGACATCAGAAGGTGAGTAACCCGATATTTACCCTGGTTACCATTGTAAAACATTGCTGGCATCGTTGCTTTTGCTGTCAAACACGACGATACACGCCGATCTGACGACCAAATAAAGTTCTGGACTTCTAGCTCCGACCAGCGATATCACAGCAGGATCCTGATCGCTGCTGCGTGTCAAACACAACGATATCGCTATCCAGGACGCTGCAACGTCACGGATCGCTATCGTTATCGTTGCAAAGTCGTTTAGTGTGAAGGTACCTTAAGAGACCAGCCACTTCTTATAGAGTGTGGCGGTGGCCGGTAACCAAGGCAACCATCAATACACAATAGCATTTCAAAATCTCTCTCTGTTCTTCAGAATGGAGAGGATGTTTAATAAGAGGTAGAGTGCAAAGTTACTTGTTTTTACTTGTACTTTGACTTAAAGGGGTTTTTCTCATAAATATATGTGGTTAAAATTGAAAACAAAAAGGATCGGACTGTGAGATTCCGATGGGACGTCCCTTTTGGTGAATGGGGCCTACAGGGCGACGTCTGTGTATACGATAGAGGACAAAAAAGTCACAGGCCTGCACTCCTTAGGAGATGCTCCTAATTTAGATTCCCCCTCTTCCTTTTTCTCCTAGCATCACTGCCGGAGGTGCGGGAAATGCTTCTGCGATAAATGCTGCAGTAAGAAAGTGCCTCTTCCACGGATGTGTTTCGTGGACCCTGTGCGGCAGTGCGGGGAATGTTCTGTCATCTCACAGAAAGAGATGGAGTTCTACGATCGACAGCTGAAAGTCCTGATGAACGGTGAGCGGAGGCCATGCTCGTTTATGTGGTGTGTGATGGAAGGATGGCAATAATACACGTTTATGATTAGTTATTGCTTGTCTGAGGCCGTCCCCTTGACATGGTCACGGTCCAAGCACAGACTGTCTCCTAATTCCAGTTTGACAGCCTGGTAGGCATATATAAGGCTTTGGAGACGTTTGGACTGTGACGCCCTGATATGTGGCATTAGTCCAGGGCTCTATGGTGGGTTTTGTTTTTTTGTTTTGAACCATGATTATTGCACTGTGCAGTCATGTTGGATCACAGTGTAGTACGGATTTTGCAAAATCACACTTTTTCTGCACAGGAATAGAGATTGTTCCATTATGGCCATGTTCACACAATGCAATTGCCCTCCCTTTTTGTTTTTTTTTTGTTTTTGTTTTTTTTATTGCTGCAAAAATAAAAACAGTGTGATCACATGGTGTGAACATGGCGTAAAGGGGTTTTAATAGCAAGGCAGCAACTCTGTCAGTGATCCATGTAGAGATGCTGGAAGATAAGCCGGTCGGCGCCTGAAGACAAATCACAATTGGGTGTCCACATGATGATGGCTCAAAGCGGCAAGAATCCTAAAAGTGCAACAAGACAGTCACATAAATCGGCTTGAAATCAGAACGCAGTCCTCGGATTGGCCATCGGCTCTCCCGATCCGAGCGTGACCATTTCATGTATTTCATGTATGCTGCTGTCACACTGTGTTCTCATCTCTGTCCGATGTACAGGTGCTTCTCACAAAATTAGAATATCATCAAAAAGTTAATTTATTTCAATACAAAAAGTGAAACTCATATTATATAGTCATTATAGAGTAATCTATTTCAATTGTTTATTTCTGTTAATGTTGATGATTATGGCTTACAGTCAATGAAAACCCAAAAGTCATTATCTCAGTAAATTAGAATACTTTATAACACCAGCTTGAAAAATTATTTTAAAATCTGATATGTTGGCCGACTGAAATATATGTTCAGTAAATATACTCAATACTTGGTCTGGGCTCTTTTGGCATCAATTACTACATCAGCATGGCATGGTGGCGATCAGCCTGTGGCACTGCTGAGGTGTTATGGAAGCCCAGATTGCCTTGATAGCAGCCTTCAGCTCGTCTGCATTGTTGGGTCTGTTGTCTCTCATCTTCCTCTTGACAATACCTCATAGATTCTCTATGGGGTTAAGGTCAGGCGAGTTTGCTGGCCAATCAATCACAGTGATACTGTTGTTTTTAAACCAGTTATTGGTACTTTTGGCAGTGTGGACAGGTGCCAAGTCCTGCTGGAGAATGAAATTTCCATCTCCAAAAACCTTGTTAATAGAGGGAAGCATGAAGTGCTCTAAAATTTCCTGGTAGACGGCTGCGCTGACTTTGGTCTTGATAAAGCACAGTGGACCTACATCAGCAGATGACATGGCTCCCAAACCATCACTGATTGTGGAAACTTCACACTAGACCTCAAGCAGCTTGGATTGTGTGCTTCTCCACTCTTCCTCCAGACTCTGGGACCTTGATTTCCAAATGAAATGCACAATTTACTTTCATCTAAAAACAACACCTTGGATCACTGAGCAACAGTCCAGTTCTTTTTCTCCTTGGCCCAGGTAAGACACTTCTGGCGTTGTCTATTGGTCATGAGAGGCTTGACACAAGGAATGCGACACTTGTAGCCCATGTCCTGGATACGTCTGTATGTGGTCGCTCTTGAAGCAATGTCTCCAGCAGCAGTCCACTCCTTGTGAATCTCCCCCAAAATTTTTGAATGGTCTTTTCTTAACAATCCTTTCAAAGCTGCAGTTATCCTGTTGCTTGTGCACCTTTTTCTACCACACTTTTTCCTTCCACTCAACTTTCCATTAATATGCTTGGATACTGCACACTCTGAACAGCCAGCCTCTTTGACCTTGACCTTTTGTGGTTTACCCTCCTTGTGGAGTGTTTCAATGACTGTCTACTGGACATCTATCAAGTCAGCAGTCTTCCCCATGATTGTGGAGCCTACTGAAACAGACTAAGGGACCTTTTTTTTAAACGCTTTGGAAGCCTTTGCTGGTGTTTTCTGTTAATTATTCCAATTTACTGAGATAATGACTATTGGGTTTTCATTGGCTGTAAGCCATAATCATTAATATTAACAGAAATAAACACATGAAATAGATCACTCTGTCTGTAATGATTCTATATAATGAGTTTCACTTTTTGTATTGAAGAACTGAAATAAATTTAATTTTTGTATATTGTAATTTAGTGAGAAGCACTTGTACATGACCATCTGATTGTGACCTCAGTGTATTTACTGCACACTGTTCTGATTTGCCATGACCATGATACAGTTATCTATGTAGTTGTAGTCAGGCCGGGGATGTGTTCGGGGGATTCTCTGAGCATTTTCTAGAATGATTTCTTGATAGAAGGTAATGATTCCCAAGCACCTTCCTTATTTTTGTGTGTGTGTGTGTGTGTGTGTGTGTGTGTATGTATGTATGTATGATTATTATTTTTTTAATTTTATTTTTCCCTGTTTTGTATCTGATTTCTTTCCTATTACATTGTCAGGAGCCACCTTCAGTATTACCCAGGGATTCTCCGAGAAGCCTGAATCAGTCATGTGCCGCCTCTCCAACAACCACCGGTAATACTAACTCTCCCTCCTATAAGGAGCCTAGAAGTGACTCTGATGTTTAGCTTTTTCTGAATGGAAATAGTGAAAGGCAATGACAGAAAAAAACAATAATTGTGATCCATTTAAACCTAGGAGAAAGTTGGATTTGTCAGATCTAAAGGTGCTGACCAATTTGATCTATGGTAATAATGTGCATAAAATGAGGAGTAGCGAGATTTACTAATGACACAAGTAAGTAAATGTGGCAGTAATGGAGGCACTGGTCACGTCACATACCCTGTGGCCAGTGTGTGGACGGCGTCCTTATGTGTGCAGGCCTGGGCATATAAGAGAGGTTACTTGCCTGGTGCTTCTATATATCTGCGCTTACGATCGGCGGCTCCATTACTGCAGTCCCCTTTTATAGACCTGTTTCACTCATGTTCTGGTTCACAGAAGAGAAGAATAATTTAAAGGGTATAGTCCTGCTTTGCTCACTTCCAATGTGCCGAGCTGGTGACGTCATATCTGCTGATACTCCATCGTGCCCGTGTCCCAGCAGGTATCGAGCACACTTAATGATCAGTTATTGTATTCACTGTACACTTATTTTGTCAGCCTGAAGAGCACTACGTCATTGTGAGGCCTTTTCCAGCATCCTATAGACACCTGTGATAGACAGGCGGTGTGCTGACACTTATAGATGCATCATCGGTGGACAGAAAACACAAGGAGCTGCTGAATAGTCAAAATATACTGTATATTATATTTTTTTTTTTATTTTTGCAGATATCTGTCTCTAGATGGGGAAAACCATTATGAAATTGAAGTTGCTCGGATTTCCACAGTTCAGATCCTGACAGAGGGCTTCACTCCTGGAGGTAACGACTTACTCCAGACTGTGTTCACTAGTACTCAGCAGATTGTACGTGACTAGTGACTGTTCCCCGTCATTCACACTTATGGCGTATTGCACCTATTTCAGGAACATAAGACCCGTGACCCCTGACTTGCAGCTGCCGTGGATGGAAGGGTGTCCCATATCTATATGGCTTTTTTTTCTCCACTTTTCACATACGGTGAAAACATACGGTCACCTCTCCATTCACAACAGCTGTGAAATGTGGGTCAAGGATCCCTGTTCTTGTGATGGGCATGAGACCCACATCTATCAGACCCTTAAAATTAGTCATTCACTAGTTAAACCACTTAGACTTGATGGTTTTCCTTTTAAAAATATGGTCACCCCCTGACCATGGATTGGGCATGAAATTGCAACTCTGCTTCATTGAAGTGAATGCTGCTGATCTGCAATCTTATGCGCGACCCATGATCAGGTGTGGTGCTGTGTTTGAAGGAAAACGGCTATGTTTTTGTAATCATGGACATCCCCTTTAAGGTTTCTATTAGGGCCATGTCAGCCCTCCTAGCATGAATGAGGATGAGCTGCAATACCCAGATACAGCTCGGTAACAAGAGTGGCGCTGTTTCTGGAAAATATTAGCCAACCCTTTAAAAAAAAAAAAATGTTCCCATCACAATATGTAAAAGAATATCTGTCGGCCATCTTTCTCACCTGATACTTGCTGCTGTTAGTGATGATGTCCCAATGCTCAGCCTGTTAATAACTTTCTTTTTCACTGCTCACGCTGCTTTGATGTGAAAAGATATTCATACATACACCAGCCTGCTGGAGAGCCAGTGCGTAATTGAAGGTCAGCACAGGTTTTGTGTAGCCCCCTACCCCGTGTCCGCATGCAATGTCCAACTTTTTTTTTTTTTTTTAATCCCCCGAATCAATTTGGTCTTCGAAACGAACCTGCTCTTTAGATTTTCCCTGGTTGCATTAATTATTGGTCGTGATGATCGTGTGAGTAGCTCAGTGCTGCATGCGTCTGATTTTCTATAGACTTCAATAAGGTATAGGTACGATATAAGATATGCTGATCCAGCTCCGGCATCTTGGCTCAGCATATTTTATATTCCAATCATTTAGTCCTATAAATGGTTCTAATTGCAAAGCTGACCAGAGACGTAAAGGCTAGCCCTTCTGATCCAACCAGTGATCCACATGAGGGTTGGAAGCTGCCTGTTAAAGGGGCAGAGGTGTAACCTTACAGCACCCAGACTTGTCATTCGATTCGTACTGCCCAAACTGTGCCCCTGATTTCAGATACCAGTGGTTTGGGCAGCATCAATTGAGTGACTGGTTCCCTTTTAATGTGCATCTACCATGTGCCATGGGGTAGATGTCTAACCCTCAGGCACCAGGACACCAATACATCTGCTAATTTGTCACCCCCTCTAGCTACGCACCTGTGCAAAAAGATGGGACTCGTGCTCTGGGTGCTACAATGCTAAAAAAAATAATTGGAATAATCAAATTTAAAAAATATTTTCATTGCCCGCCATAATGGAAGGAATTTAGCTTTCATTGATTATCATTGCGTCTTTGGTTACCTTTTATTCCTGTACTTCAGATAGACATGCTTGCTTTTTTTTTTTTTTTTTTGTGTGAATTTCTTTGCATTATTTATTAAGTCTCTTAGTGGATGCTCCCATTGTTGGAGAAAGGTTGCAATGTCATGTTATTGAAGCCATAAATGCTTTGCCCTGAAACGTGGCAGCATTTAAAAAAAAAAAAAAAAAAAAAGCGGTTAATGACAATGCGATCACTAGTCCAAGAATCCAGTCATTGGGGGCTGGGACTAACCAGTCTTTCTTGCAATAAATGCACATTGGGGGAGGCCTGACAGTCTGGAGGAGCAGGGAGAAGTTGCCAGGGACCTGCCTCGCCATAGTATGTCAGGTATCCTACATCGCTTCCGGAGCCGCCGCAGACCTCTGGTGCCTCCTGAGCTGGCTCCATGGGGGTGCTGAAGGGTGAGTTTCACTCAATTTACGGTCTCCTAATGAATGCCCCCCATACACAGTGGATAGGTCGACCATCTGCTGTTCTTACTGACATCCTGGGTAGTGTGTCTTACGAACAAAAAGGATTGGGCATGCTGAAATGTAATATGCCCAACCCTTCTTTCTGCTGTCCTGTGGGAGGAGATGGGACCCCGGCATACTCATCAGTCGAGCAGGCCCTCCAGAATTCACAAGTTCAGCCAGCACTTAAGTGTGTGTTCATAGCTGTATATTAAAGGGATTTTCTGAGATTGATTCTTCAGTCTTTCTTGCCCATGTTCTCAGCACTGGGAGCATCCACAATCCGAATTTATGCACATGTGACTTGTAATATGGCTTTATAATCCGACTATTGGTGACAGTGTGTAATGTGTGCGCTTCCGCTCTGTGCTTCGGGTGATCGGGAGAAGTTACAGGGAAGGTGTCAGCAGAAAATGACCAATTGCTTAATCAGGTTTTTATGCTGAGTTTGTTATAAAATGATATTTACTTTTTATACAAGTATTCTATATTTTACACTAAATATAAAATAAAAGAAAAGTCTTGATTAACACTAACCACTAGGCCCAATACTAGACTCCTACCTCCTGTTATGCACATGGACATAAGCAGCAATAGACCAACTCTACTGACCCAATACACCGCTGAATGTAATGTGACGAACATGCTCTAATCCTGGCAAAAGTCATTGGGAAGAGAAGGTGAACTGTGACAGCACACTGTATCTAGAGGTGTGACCAGTCCTTATACAGGAGGAGGTGAGCTGTGACATCACCTGTTGTGAATGGTGGATTCTGTGTTATCTACTGTATATAGAGGTGTTATCAGTCATTGTACAGGAGGAGGAGGTGAGCTGTGACATCACCTGTTGTGAATGGTGGATTCTGTGTTATATACTGTAAATAGAGGTGTTATTAGTAGTGTTGAGCGATACCGTCCGATACTTGAAAGTATCGGTATCGGCCGATACCGGCAAAGTATCGGATCCAATCCGATACCGATACCCGATACCAATACAAGTCAATGGGACTCATGTATCGGACGGTATCCCTGATGGTTCCCAGGGTCTGAAGGAGAGGAAACTCTCCTTCAGGCCCTGGGATCCATATTAATGTGTAAAATAAAGAATTAAAATAAAAAATATTGCTATACTCACCTCTCCGACGCAGCCTGCACCTTACCGAGGGAACCGGCAGCGTTCTTTGTTTAAAATTCGCGCTTTTCTTTCCTTTACGTGAAGTCCCGGCTTGTGATTGGTCGCGTGCCGCCCATGTGGCCGGGACGCAACCAATCACAGCAAGCCGTGACGTAATTTCAGGTCCTTCAGGATTTTAAAATTACGTTCCGGCGTTGTGATTGGTTGCGTCGCAGTCACATGGGCGACGCAACCAATCACAGCAAGCCCTGACGTAATTTCAGGTCCTTCAGGATTTTAAAATTACGTCCCGGCTTTGTGATTGGTTGCGTCGCGGTCAACCAATCACAAGCCGGGAGGCTGGACACGCGCGCATTTTAAAATGCGCGCTTGTCCAACCTCCCGTGACGTCCCGGCTTGTGATTGGTTGCTTCGCGGTCAACCAATCACAAGCCGGGAGGCTGGACACGCGCGCATTTTAAAATGCACGCTTGTCCAGCCTCCCGTGACGTCCCGGCTTGTGATTGGTTGCTTCGCGGTCAACCAATCACAAGCCGGGAGGCTGGACACGCGCGCATTTTAAAATGCGCGCGTGTCCAGCCTCCCGTGACGTCACGGCTTGTGATTGGTTGCGTCGCCCATGTGACTGCGACGCAACCAATCACAAAGCCGGGACGTAATTTTAAAATCCTTAAGGACCTGAAATTACGTCACGGCTTGCTGTGATTGGTTGCGTCGCCCATGTGACTGCGACGCAACCAATCACAAAGCCGGGACTTCACGTAAGGAAAGAAAAGCGCGAATTTTAAACAAAGAACGCTGCCGCTTCCCTCGGTAAGGTGCAGGCTGCGTCGGAGAGGTGAGTATAGCAATATTTTTTATTTTAATTCTCTCTTTTACACATTTTTACATTAATGTTGTTTCGATACCGATACCCGATACCACAAAAGTATCGGATCTCGGTATCGGAATTCCGATACAGCAAATATCGGCCGATACCCGATACTTGCGGTATCGGAATGCTCAACACTAGTTATTAGTCATTGTACAGGAGGAGGAGGTGAGCTGTGACATCACCTATTGTGTATGGTGGATCCTGTGTTATCTACTGTATCTAGAGGTGTGACCAGTCCTTATACAGGAGGAGGAGAGCTGTGACATCACCTGTTGTGAATGGTGGATTCTGTGTTATATACTGTAAATAGAGGTGTTGTCAGTCATTGTACAGGAGGAGGAGATGAGCTGTGACATCACCTATTGTGAATGGTGGATTCTGTGTTATCTACTGTAAATAGAGGTGTTGTCAGTCATTGTACAGGAGGAGGAGGTGAGCTGTGACATCGCCTGTTGTGAATGGTGGATCCGGTGTTATCTACTGTATATAGAGGTGTTATCAGACATTGTACAGGAGGAAGAGGTGAGCTGTGACATCACCTATTGTGTATGGTGGATCCTGTGTTATCTACTGTATATAGAGGTGTTATCTGTCATTGTACAGGAGGAGGAGGTGAGCTGTGACATCACCTATTGTGTATGGTGGATCCTGTGTTATCTACTGTATATAGAGGTGTTATCTGTCATTGTACAGGAGGAGGAGGTGAGCTGTGACATCACCTGTTGTGAATGGTGGATCCTGTGTTATATACTGTAAATAGGTGTTATCAGTCATTGTACAGGAGGAGGTGGTGAGCTGTGACATCATCTATTGTGGATGGTGGATCCTGTGTTATCTACTGTATATAGAGAATGTTATCAGTGATGATATTGAGAATGCTGGAAAGCTATCTATACAGAACAGGATGTGTGCGTCTGGTATTGCACCTAGTGGTCAGTATTATTATTTTTTTGTGTGGATTTTTTAATCATACGTTATTAGACAGCCCCGGCCTGAGGTCTCGATCACACAGATCTTGTGCAGCTTCTTGGCTTACTTGATGAATCTTCTTCAATGTTGTAATGAAATGTGGATCCCATAATCATCCGTGTGAACATAGCCTTAGTCTGCACTGGATTTTATTCCATTCCCTGGGGTGTAAAATTCAACACTGTTTTTTTAGTTTTTTTTTTCCTTTCTCTGCATAAAATATACAGGGGGGAACAGTCGGGCAACCGGGATGCTGATCCAGTATAAACCTCAAGGCTCCGACGAACTATTACAAATGAAGTTTACAACAAGCGAAGACTTTACTAGCAACAAAAAGATGGCGGCGTCATGGCTTGCCGCCATGCACAAGGTAGAGTAGATTTCCAAGCGATGTGTTACTGTCTGATGGAAGTAGTGCCCATGCTCCCAGACTGACTCCCCTCGCCGCTGAGATCTCGAGCATTCTCCATCACCTTGGCTGCCGCATGCGCTCTAGGGTAATGTGGCATTTGCTTGCACCCAGGACCTTCACATGCACCAGCCCAAGCTGTGGAGGAGGTCGGCTGCACTGTGGATGCCTTCATTGCCTTTCCTTGCTCAGAGTAATTGATGGGACTAGTGGAAATCACCTTTGTACGACCTGATACTATTGGACTTTGATATTAGGTCACCGGAGAACTTACATGAATGAGAATGGTAAATGAAACGCAGAAATCCGAGGGATTGTCCAAGATGGGGTGCCACGTGTTGTGACTGGTATTGCAGCTCGGCTCTATGGGAGTGACTGAGCTGCAATACAGCATTTATCCTCTGGACCAGGGTGGTGCTGCTTTTGAAAGAAAGTCGTAGGAGTAGTTTTTATAAATGACGTCTTGGATGTAGTCTTTGCTACTGGTAGGGGAAGATATGGGAGCGCTGCACACATCCATCAAGTGATTTCATGCACCAAATCTGTACATCAGCTCCTATGCAGCCCTGTGTGTCTCCATGGTTACAGACTACAATGACACCCTATGTGTAGTCTGATCCTGCACTCTTCTCACTCCTTTTGTTCTGCTGCCTTTCCTTGCTTACCTGCAGGAGGGGAATTATTATATGCGTGAGTGCGGGATACAAGTATACGCTGTGTTTACTAGTGTTTTATTACCAATGGCGATTCATAGGTTTGCACAGGAGCTGTATACACTTTTTTTTGTTGTTGTTTTCTTTACTCAGAAAGCTCTTTGTAAACTAGTCCTGCTTGGAGTTTTTAGACTTTTTTTTTTTTTATGCCACCTACCCCGTCTCAAAACAAACAAAAAAAAAAATCATTTTGGATGCAGCTTTACATGCTGTGTGTGAGAGCTTGGGGTAAAATCACTCGCCTCCAGATATCATTGCATGCTCGCTGATGCCGCAGAGCTGAGCTTGTCAGCATAGCTCTTACCTGAGTCTCCGATATGACAATCTCGGCTCTGCTACATCTCTTCTGTTTTCTCCTCTCACCAGGCTGCCAAGTTTTTGTATGAATCTCGGGACCAGTGATTGAAGATGGGAGGATGCAGAGTCGTGTTTGTAATTTGTCATTTCTCGATGCCATCTACTTGCTCCACTTTCCGCACCTTATGTAAGACTAGACTTTCTAAGTTCAGGGACTTCTCAGAGCGAGAGTTCCTCACCGTAACCGTGCAATATGTATCCACAGTAATGCTTCAGACTGTACGTTCACAGGCAAGGATGCGGCCGTGGGGTTTTTCAGCTCCTTTAGTTCCAGGTGGCCATTTTTGCCACATGTTTTATGAGCCTCGGACGTCTCTGCGGAAGGATGAAGACTTTCTACACTAGATCTCAGGTTCTTTTTCTCTCTTCTACAAAAGCACTAAGCTTCTGGGCAATACAATGGACGTGAATTGTGAGGGGATGTTTGGAGCAGTGTTGCCCACCCCGTTTTCTGAGCCCCTTTCTCCTAGTGAAGTGCCCAGGATTTACCTGTTGTTGGCACTTGTGAGGACCAAGGTGCACCACTGGAGGGCAGCGCTGGCTGCATAGATACGATTGGTTTATACAGCGGGGCAGCCATTTTTATTTGCCTTATGTTTTCCCTTTTTGTCTATTTTTTAAAAAATTCTTTAAAGGGGATTCCACTTTCATTAAAAAAAAGTGTCCTAATGACTACATATCTCTAAAACAGAATACTCACCCTTCCCAGGTCCAGGACCTGCTCCCCAGCACTGGTGCAATCTGTGTTTTGAATGCAGCACTTACATCATGACCTAAGCACATGTGAGCAGCTCTACTGATGTAGCCATCACAAATCCCTGAGCTCAGTGATTGGCTGCAGCGGTCACATGCATTTTTAGTCAGGACCTCTCTGCTGCACCTGGAATACAGAGACTGGAGCACAAGTGTAGAGCCTTTTCTGGACCTGGAGAGGGTGAAGCATTATCGATTTGATATCTTGTAACTAATCAGTAGTTATTGCAAATTGATTTGTAGGTCTTGGTCAATCTGCCACGTCCGATTGATTAGCCGGCCCGGCATGACATAATCACCTGTATGATGCCGCACCAGGCCGGCTAATGAGACGCTGATGGATGCCATGCAGTAGGCACAGATTATGGGACCCGGTCCTATATATTGATCTGTATCAACCCTACACTTCAATTGTTTGGGTTCCAACTTTGTTGAAAATGGAAAATTAATTTTCAAGTCCTATCTATTTCAGAGGAAAGATGAGTGACCCTCGCTTATGGCAGACACAAACCCAACACACGGAAGAAAATCTGACACCTATATTATCACATTATCAGATTTGTCTCTCTGGGGTCTGGGAAAAAGATGGGAGATTTAATGGTGGCTAGATTATCTTGAATAATTAAAGGGGATATCCACTTAGAAAAAAAAAATGTACCGTCTATGTAAAGATATATAACTTATTAATATATACTAATGATGAAAGGTGTTCTGATCGCCAGATATCAGTGCCGGCTAGGCAGCTCCACTTCCACGGTGTTTCTATGAGTTCAGTGATGTGTGAGAGGGGCCACCGGACTTTTAGGGCTGGAGCATAGGCCAAGATGTGAAGCTGATCAGCGGCGACTCCCCCCACCCCCCCCAAACACAGCACCAGAGCACGGAGTGGGGGGTCTCCAGAGTGGAACACCTGTTCCAATCCATTTAAAATAATTTAAAAAAAAAAGCGTAACTTGCTAAACCCCCTTGGAGGATGGTATTTGTCCTGTGATTACCTGGTAATTCTTTTCTTCAGTGTTTGCCGCTGCTTCTTCTTTTTTTTTGCTTTACTCTGTAGACACATCCACAATCGGAGACCCCTGTGTAATGTGAGGCCAGGCTTGAGTCCTCACTTTGTACACCGTGTGATTGAGCTCATGCAGGGGTCACGTATAGCTGTGAGTCAAGGCACTACAGGAAACCTGCAGCAGTTTTGCTATGCAAGAGTCAAAGCCCGGACTGTACCCACACCGCAATCTGCGGCTGTACCGAACATATAGGAAAGGCTCTGCAGATTTTTAGTCTACTGTAGATTGTGGCTTCTAGGCTCATTTTCTGATTATACATTCCCTGAAATGAAGCTATTTTTTTATGGCAAATGTGTAAACTTTTTTTTTTTTTTTTTCATAGTGATCTGCATAAAAAGATCAGAAATGTAACCTTTCACATTTCCCCCAGGCGTAATATTAGACTACTAACCCTATATCACAGCTCTCCCCTCACTGTACAATGACTAAAGACAGGTTATCAGTCATTGTACAGGAGGAGGTGAGCTGTGATAACACAGGATCCACCATACACAATAGGTCAGAGGTGTCAAACTGCATTCCTCGAGGGCTGCAAACAGGTCATGTTTTCAGGATTTCCTTGTATTGCACAGGTGATAATTTAATCACCTGCACAGAATGATTCCAGCACCTTGTGGAATACTAAGGAAATCTTGAAAACACTCATGGTTTGCGGCCCTCGAGGAATGCAGTTTGACACCTCTGCAATAGGTGATGTCACAGCTCACCTCTGTAATAGGTGATGTCACAGCTCACCTCTGTATACAGTACATAACACAGGATCCACCATACACAATAGGTGATATGTACTGTATACAGAGGTGTTACCAGTCATTATACAGGAGGAGGTGAGCTGTGACATTTATTGTGAATGGTGGATCCTGTTATCTACTGTATATAGAGGTGTTATCAGTCATTGTACAGGAGGAGGAGGTGAGCTGTGATATCAACTGTTGTGTATGATAACCTCTATATACAGTAGATAACACAGGACCACCAGTCACTGTACGGGAGGAGGTGAGCTGTGACATCACCTATTGTGAATAGTGGATCGTGTTATCTACTGTATATAGGTTTTCACACTGTACGGGAGGAGGTGAGCTGTGACATCACCTATTGTGTATGGTGGATCCTGTTATCCACTGTATATAGAGGTTTTCACACTACAGGAGGAGGAGGGGAGCTGTGACATCACCTATTGTGAATGGTGGATCCTGATCTATACTGTATATAGAGGTATCAGTTATTGTTCTCAAGGGGGTGCATGGAAATGTCATCACAGCTCACCACCTCCCCCTCCTGTGAAAGACCCTTACCCTGATTTGAGCATGCTCAGATAATGCATGTGTACAAACCTTGTCTGACATGTCTGTGTCCAGTAGGAAAGTAATACTAGGCCTGGGGGCCAGTGTGAAAGTTATTAGTTATTTTCACAAACTTTGGTATGTTTTTTTTTTACATACAAATATTTAACACCAAACATTCAATTTAAAAAAACCAATAGGTCATTTTTATAATGACACGCTGTATATAAGGCAGATGCAAATTCACCTCCTTGTCTTATGAGAGGCTTAGGCTGCTGCTTTAGATCTTGTAACATACATAGATTTTTATTTTTTTTCTTTACTGGCCAGTCATCTTTAAACTTTGCCAATTTCTCCAGGATCTTGTGTACATCACGGCTGTCCCCATTAGTGTAGGATTATAAAGCTTGCTATGTCACGCGTTCCTGTACGGCAGGGGGTAGGCACATGATATAATATGCAGGGATTGAGCACATGGAGGGATAGAACTAATTATTAGGATGTCGGGGACGTCCTCTTACCATTAGGATGAAAGCTGAATCCTTTTCTACTGCTCCTGGATTTCCAGGCTGTTCAGTGTCGTTCTGCTCCTTGTAATACTCACTTTATACGATGATGATTTGTACTTCTGTATTATTATATAAGACCTTATTTTACACTAATACTCGGCGACGGCCCCCATCTCTCCAGAATGGTGATTAGTCTGTAATGATGGATTCACTGTCTCCATGTATTCGGCTACTACAGAATGCCCCCAGTGATCATTGTATAGTAAAGTAACACTGCTTGTGGTTCTGGAGGGATGATGAATTGCCACCATTGTAAAACCTGACGGGGACGGTCGCCGGCTTTTGTAGAGTCTGTGTTTACCTAATAAAGAGCACAACAGACATTACTTGGGTCATTGTGGAGTTTTCTTTATTGATGTGTCAGGCCGAGCCGATCCGAGCAGGTGAGTTGGTTTTCAGCTATAACACTACTGAGCTATTCTGCTTTTTATGCACTAAGCGTGCTGTATGGGGGTCCTGTGGTTCCGGTTTGTATGGAGGAGTGGACTGAGATATGCGCTGAGACCTAAAATGAACCCACAGGGCTCTGGCCAGGACTCTGCTGCAAACAATTTCCTACCTGCTGCCATCTCTAGCACAGCTTTTGATTATCCAGTCTGCCACAATCTTGTGTGGGCATCATACCATGCCAGCTAATCAAAGAAGCTGGAAATGGCAGCAGGTGGGAAGTGGATCATGGATCTCCTGCAAATTTATCTACTCGTTTTTACATGAGCGAATCATGCATGCACCATTACTGGCACCGGATAGGGTGATATTGCATAAGAAATGTATGGCCACTTTTCTGTCCCCAGGTAATGCAGCAGGGCAGTTCCTGCAAGCACTAAGGTAGCCACACATTTTAAGTACTGATCTGAGAATGAAGGGGTCACAGGGTAACCCCATACATTTGAGGGGCTGCAGTGAAAGTGAGTGGGGGGACCTCCTCTTATTTTCAGAATCACTTTATATAGGGGATATTTATTTAAAGGGAACCTGTCAGCAGGATTGTGCATAGTAACCTACACACAGTGTGAGATCGGCACTGTTATACTAAATAAAATGATACCTGGGTTGATGAAATCCGTCTTGTGAATGTTTTATAATCTTTATTTTCAGTTTGTTAATGATATTCCTGTGCCCTAAGGCGGGGCTGGGGTATGTGGGGCTCTGATTATATGTTCATAATGCAGACTGCTGATGGGTCACCGATCCCTTGCTGACCTGCCCCATAATTTACATAAATATGTACATACTGAAAAAAATCCTTCTCCAGACACCTGACGCATCTGTGCAGTAGCAGCTATCGGTGTGCATAGAGATCCGATAACTGCTATTGCGCAGGCACCGCCATCTTGGAGGACTTTTTTTTTCCCCCAACAAGCTGGCCCCTGCGCAATAGCAGCTATCGGATCTCCATACACACTGATGGCGCACGCCACATCTGTGCAGTAGCAGCTATTTTCAAATTGACTTTTTTCCCCTTGATCAATTAAATAAGCAAAAGGGATTATGTGCACAGTAACCATGTGATTATGCTGCAGCGCAGATGCCACGGCTGGTACCTGCCAGCAAAAATGGGGTTTTTTTTATTTGTTTTTTTAATTTGTTTTGTTTTTATTTGTTTGTTTTTTTTATTCAGTATGTACATATATTCATTATGTAAACTAGGGGGCAGGTCAGTGAGGGATCAGTGACCTGTCAGCAGTCTGCATTATGAATAGCTAATCAGATCACCACATGCCCCGCCTTAGGGCACGAGAATCTAAGGCTACGTTCACATTTGCGTTGTGCGGCGCAGCGTCGGCGACGCAACGCATGCACAACGCAGCGTTTTGTGACGCATGCGTTCATTTTTTGCATGATTTTTGGCACAGAAAAAACTGCATCATGCAGCGTCCTCTGTGCCCTGACAGTTGCGCCAAAATGACGCATGCGTCACAAAACGCAAGACAACGCATGTCCATGCGCCCCCCCCATGTTAAATATAGGGACGCATGCGTCACCGTGGCTGCGCCGCACAACGCTAATGTGAACGTAGCCTAACATAAAACTGAAAATAAAAATTAAAAAACAACCACAAGACGGATTTCATTACCAGGTACCATTGTAATCAGTATAACGGCGCCGACCTGACAGTCTGTATTTTACTGTGCACAATCCTGCTGACAGGTTCCCTTTAACTGCATTTAATATTGGAGTCTGATTTCTGAAAGATCCTTTATTTGTAATTTTTTTTTTTTTTACTCTTTATCAATTATCTTGATATCAAGAGCTTCCCATCTGAAACTTCTACTGACTGAGGATAAAATCTGCAGTGGGAACATGTTGGGTGCACGACTTGTAAGGCTATGTGCACACGTAGTTTTGAGCTCTGCGGATTTTTCTGCAGCGGATTTCAGAAATCCGCAGGTAAAAGGCACTGCGTTTTACCTATGGATTTTATGCGGATTCCATCTGCAGTTTTACACCCGCAGATTCCTATTGAGGAACAGGTGTAAACTGCTGCAGAATCCGCACAAAGAATTGACATGCTGCGTTTATGCACATTTTTTCCCACAGCATGTGCACTGCGGATTTTGTTTTCCATATGTTTACATTGTACTGTACAACGCATGGGAAACTGCTGCGGATCCGCAGCAAAATCTGCAACATGTCTAAAACACAGCTCAGATAACTGGACAGTAAGGATTCAACTGCTGGGACCCTCTGAGTGCAGGGCTCTGCAGGCACGTAGATGCACAAACTCTACCTCCGCTCCATTCATTTTCTATAGGATGGCCGGACAGGGCCGAGCGCTGTACTCAGACTGAGCATGTGCATCACTGCTCCATTCAGGACAAGTTGTGTGCTCTGGATCCCAACGATCAGCAAATTAACCCCTATTCCGTGGGTGGGGAGGGAGGAAGAGGTAGGGAATAACCCTTTAATTAAAGGGGTTGTTTTTCATGTGGGGTGCTGTTCTACAGACAGGTAAAAGCATAAGTGAGGAGTAGGGATAATTTCAACATATAGGTTGGTGGCTTTGTGTTTTCAGCATGCACTAGATGATGGATGCCCTCTTAGTGGATGGACCAAGCCAGGCCCCTTTGCCCAGGGTACATTTTTAGCCACTAAAAAAGCTTTTTATTCAATGAAAGCAAGCAGAGATCTAGAAAATGGATAGGAATTGATTCAGAAAGTGAAATTATTTAACTGTTCACCAATTATTGATGAGCGTGGTCAGATAAGGTGTCTTCAGTGTGCTCAAATACTATATTGAAGTCTCTTGGCTGGTAGACAGGCACGACACATGCAGGGATTCCCGGTTGGTTAGGCAATCCCTGGCTGTCGACCACTCTCGGATACCACCTCGCTCATCACTATTCACCACACAAAGAATAACTCCAGTTTGCTGGAGCCAAGTTTCCCCTTACAGGCCCATTATCTAGCCGAGTATATATCACAGCCCTGTTGTCTCTATAGGTGGTTTCCTGCAGGAGAGGAGCCCCCCGTCCCCTCCAGAATAAGCAGACATGGGATCACTGAACATGCTGTAGCATTTTATTGATAATTTACAACAGGTTTTCTTTCTGACCTCTTATTATCCTCTAGAACTTGGCAGAAATAAACTTCAGTAGTAGCAAATAAACTTAACAATCTTTCCACCATCACCACGATATATACACTGAACGCAAACATATCTGTAAGAGCATATTCAGCACGGCATGATGTGAGAGAACTGACACGTATCTGCACTCCGGCTGAACACAGCCCAGAACTGAAGGAAATACTTCTGGTAATAAAGTACAGTGAGTTCCAGTGAAAGTCACAATACAGTGTATAGCTTATTGCATCCCTTCCAGAACAATCTCTCCTGATCCACTGCCTGGCACAGTTTAAGACAGTGCTCTCCAATGTGCATGGCTCTGGCCAATGCAGGACTACAAGTCCAAGCATGCTGGGAGTTGTAGTGTTGCATTAGCTAGAGCCTTTAGTTTAAGGGCCACGTCCTGACCCGAGTATCCATTAAAGCTTTACCGATAAGCAGCAGAAGGTGCCACAATGGATATTTCTAGCTTTGGACTGGCCAATATTTATAAATCAGGGGGACATTGGCCCTTGGGTCTATTCTTTGGCTCTCCAGCTGTTACCCTAAATAGCTCAACGTTGCTGGGACTTGTCACTATAGCAGCTCCATTCACAACCTTCAGTATTTGGCTGGCGACAGGTAATACAGGTGAATGCAATATGACCCCATTCACTTGTGCTACTCTGCGGTATAGCACCCCCAGCCTTAAAGGGATTGTTATGAGATTAGCAGAGCATGGCTGCTCCACTCCTGGATTTCCAACAATACTGAACACATTGCGGCACTGCTGGTAGTAGAAAGCAGCCATGGTTTTCTGATCTTAAACCAACTCGATAACTTTTCTTAGACGTCATAAATTCACCTTCAGTGACCAAATCCTGCATCAAACTTGTGAAAAAAAAAATACAGTGCTCTCCCAAATTGAGTCACACGTCTAAAGTCACCCCCACTTGAATTACGTAGAGAAATGAGATGATCTGGTGATCTTAATACTACAGTATAACACCCTGCGTCTTAAGACAAGGCGTCCGCCCAGTACAAGCCACTAAATCCAATGGAGGTTAATGTGGCACTTGCCAAATGTGTGTACAGACGTACTAAGTTCTGACTAGTGGTGAATCCGTTGATGCATAAATGGATCAAAGTGCAAATAGTGTTTCATCCCCCCACTTCCATAGAAAACATGGTAGTCCGAGCCCCTCCTCACCATACACTTCCCTTACGTCTTCTGTAACATATAACCTGCACTTCCTGCTTTCTTTTCCTCTATCCACGCTGCTGTTCATCATCTACATACAGTTCGATCCTTGTCCACATCCTCTTCCGTAGTTTTTCGGGCACTCTTGATTGGCAAATAAAAAGGACACCAACTGGAAATGAAGATTTAAAAGGCGAGCGAATATGGTGAACCGCCCAAGGTGCAGTGCCCATCACGTGTTACAAGGGGTCCCACCTGGTACTATATGCACAGGCACTAAAACATTGGCGAAAAGCAGGCCGAAGGAGCAAAACACGGGAACTTAAACTTATTTACACCGAAACGTCTCGGCGGTACCGGAGGTCAGTAAATCTGCAGTGGTAATGTGGACCCAGTTCCTGCAGACGGCCTATGGCATTGCTTCGTACAGTTTGCAAATGTTTGGCTTCAACCACCGGCGAAGGAAGTTTATAATACAACTCGGGACCAGTTATCTTAACGTCTCCATTATTAAAAGCCACTGAATGTGAAATGTCGTCCTCCGAACACGTCCTGATGAAATGTTTCCAGCACGTGATCTGCGGTTTCCAGTGTGAACATAGGATGGGGTCTATACAACTCAAGCCAGAGTCCTCTGCCTGGGCTTTATACGGGGGTACAGCTGCAAAATACACAAGAATGGGGAGAACAGATCAGGACCGACGTCAATCAAACTTTAAAGTCAATGGGAGATCCTGAAGGGGGGTTGGGCCTTTACAGAATGTTTTCTACTCAAGCTACTGCGGAACCTCTTTGTAAAAGACTAAAGAAGCTTTATATCCATCACCATTGATTTTCATGAGGCTAGCACTGCAAAAACTCTCAAGGGAAAAGAAGATGAGAGAGTTGGAGAGAAAGGGGGTCCCCGCAATGACAATCACACGGCTGCAGTTCTGTATAATCGCCTTGCTCTGACATCAGAGTGCACCACACTGATAGTGTGTCCATCGGCCTTATAATGGAGGGCTCGGATGTCAGAGGGGGCAGATTATACATGTTTTATCTACACAGCTTTGATAAAAAGCAAAAAAAAAATAAATATTCAACTAAACTTCTAAAAATTTGATTCCTACCCCCAACAGGTTCTTAGGCACATATCCTTCCTTGTCGTTCAGACGTGCCCACCACCAGTCCGTCTCCACGTCATCTTTGCGCCTTAGGATCGTGATGGCGTCACCTTCTCGGAATGAAAGTTCATCAGGGTTCTGTGCTTCGTAATCCCACAGGCAGCACACCAGACCTTTATTCATGACGCCCAGCTTCTCCTGGACACCTGGGTGCAGGAAGGAGGACTGCGGTTATCATGCAGCAAGAGACTTTATAAAAGACGTTCAGTTTCTAAAAACTTATTTTTAAGTAATTTCATTTTTATGAAATTCTGAGGCTTCGCCATGGGGAGAAGAGCAGAGAGTCGCGCCAGGCTGGCAGGGAGAAGGGCAGCGGTCTCGCAGTGAAATGTTTCCTTTCAGAAATTAACACATATATACATAAAAGAACAGTCCAGTTTACCATAAAGGAACTGAGAGCACTGAATATATCCTTCTTCCATCTCTTCACATTTGTCTGCAGCGGTCTCAATATCACTAATCGTGGTCGCAAAGATGGCGGCCCCGCACTCTACCAGCATCTTGCAGAGGTGGACACTGTTACATGACGCTGCGCAGTGCAGAGGAGTCCTGAAAAGAAGAAAAAGAGACAGCCTTGAGTGACAAATGATATAGGAAGCTGCCTTCTACTTCCGGCATTATCTGTGTGCAGGTGGCTGAAAAGAAGACAATGTATTGCTTTGCACAGTGGCTCCCATTTTCCTTACACAGGACAGATGAGACAATTTTAGGCACTGACAGGGTCAGAGGTCACCTTCTGCACTTTTAAGACCACAAGGTCATATGAAGGGCATTCATTATAGCATGCCTGACAAGAGCGCTCCCTCTAGTGGACATGGTGTAGAATGCGGGTGTATGAAGGCGATAAGTAGACACTGTGCCACTAGAAGGTGTGGACCATCCCATCAAATGATCACTGTGTGACACCATCAGAAAAAAACAAAGCACAATTGAAGGCTTTTTCAAGTCCATAGCACTCACCAGCCGTCACTGTCCGCCGCGTTCACATTCACACCAAAGTCCAATAAGAACTTGACGATGTGGTGGTGCCCAGCGCACACAGCATTATGCAGAGGGGTGATGCCTTCATCATTGGGTTTGCTGGGATCCTCCACCTGCATAAAGGGCAGAGATGGTATCCACTGACGTGACTATGGTCAGATGATGACCTCTGTATGGTAGAAGTATTTCCTACCTCATATATAATCCTCTGGACTAGGTCAAACTCTCCTTCTAGAGATGCATCGAGCAGCAGAGCCAGAGGGTTAAACTTCACTCTCAGTCCATGTCCTGTCCGCTCCGAGTTTGGTTTCTTCAGATTTGTGCGTTTCACCTAGAGGAAATAGACAAAGGGTTAACCTGAAGATACATTAATGCAATCACATTATGTCACATTATGTGTACATGAAACATGGTCATCGGCTAATATGGTCTCAACGAAAAAATGGCCCTATAGTCTGTCCTTAAATCCCTCATCATCTAATGATGAGAGGACCCGGTTGACTCTGTCCCAGTCTACACAGGAAAGCAGTGTGGACTAATACGTTGCCAAACTGATGCTAAAGGGTCGGCTGTAACAACCACTTATAGAAATATTGATGGATGACAGAATCTGAACTATCGACTCCGGCCACCACCTCCAATGCTACCAGAGCCTTCACTATCATATTAGTCGACTGTCGCCAAGTATTTCCACTGGCCGTGTTCTTGCCTCTGGAAATTCTTGTCGAAGCAGCCATCCCTCCTTGTAAGACGCGAGGTGTCAGACAAGCAGGGAGCATCTGTTTTTCCACACTGAAATTACAAGAGATCTGACAGATGAGGTCTGAAGGATGTGCCGATACCGGGACACAGACATGTCCCATCATCTTGTCCTCCAGCTTCTGATATTAATACAGACCTTACAGTGCAGTCTCGGTCATACCCCCACTGCTCTGACTGTAGAGTATTGGGCTCTTATAACAACATAGTAATAAGAGAAGTACATTAACATAAGCGGTTTTTCCACAGATTCTGGATTAGCAAGTATGCTGGATCATCAGATGTAAAAATAATAAGAAAAAAATAAGCTTTATATCAATTACTTTAAAAAATGAACATGAATGGTGTGGTGGGGTTCACATGTCTGGCATGAAGCAGCCAAGTAATCGCCAATATTTCTGTATACCAAAGACAAGAGAATTGGTAAATTGTCATGGACATGTCTGTAGCCTTCACTTTCAGACCCCGGCCTCTTCAGCTGTGAACCTCCCATACCTAAGGCTATGTGCCCACGATCAGGCTATAGCAGTGTTTTGACATCCAAAATACTGCATTCTAATTGTGCAGATAAATCCGCATGTGTTCATTGAGCCATGCAGATATACCGCATGTAATGGCTATGGGTGAGACTATGCAGTGGGTCTGTATAACTGACATGCTGCGGCTGCACGTGTGCCCTGAAAAGCTGCGGCTGCAGGTGTGCCCTGTAAAGCTGCGGCTGCACGAGTGCCCTGTAAAGCTGCGGCTGCTCGAGTGCCCTGTAAAGCTGCGGCTGCACGAGTGCCCTGTAAAGCTGCGGCTGCACGAGTGCCCTGTAAAGCTGCGGCTACACGAGTGCCCTGTAAAGCTGCGGCTGCACGTGTGCCCTGTAAAGCTGCGGCTGCACGAGTGCCCTGTAAAGCTGCGGCTGCACGAGTGCCCTGTAAAGCTGCGGCTGCACGAGTGCCCTGTAAAGCTGCGGCTACACGAGTGCCCTGTAAAGCTGCGGCTGCACGTGTGCCCTGTAAAGCTGCGGCTGCACGTGTGCCCTGTAAAGCTGCGGCTGCACGAGTGCCCTGTAAAGCTGCGGCTGCACGTGTGCCCTGTAAAGCTGCGGCTGCACGTGTGCCCTGTAAAGCTGCGGCTGCACGTGTGCCCTGTAAAGCTGCGGCTGCACGAGTGCCCTGTAAAGGTGCAGTTGCACATGTGCCCTGAAAAACTGTGGATGCATGTGTGCCCTGCAAAGCTGCGGTTGCACGTGTGCCCTGAAAACCTGCGGCTGCACGTGTGCCCTGTAAACCTGCGGCTGCACACGTACCCCAAGTAAGTATTAGATCCCTTGCTGATTTTGTAAGTTTGCCCAGTGACAAAGACATGAACAATTTTAAAGGTAGGTTAACTTTAACATTGAGAGATAGAATATCAAAAATAAAATCCAGAAAAACACATTTGTATAAATTATATAAATGTATTTGCATTTTGCAGTGTGAAATAAGTATTTGATCCCTCTGGCAAACAAGACTTAATACTTGGTGGCAAAACCCTTGTTGGCAAGAACAGCAGTCAGATGTTTTTTGTAGTTGATGATGAGGTTTGCACACATGTCAGGGGGAATTTTGGTCCACTCCTCTTTGCAGATCATCTCTAAATCATTAAGATTTTGAGGCTGTCGCTTGGCAACTAGGAGCTTCAACTCCCTCCATAAGTTTTCTATAGGATTAAGGTCTGGAGACTGGCTAGGCCACTCCATGACCTTAATGCCTTAGTTGCCTTTGCTGTATGTTTTGGGTCATTGTCTTGCTGGAAAACCCAGCCACGACCCATTTTTAATGTCCTGGCAGAGGGAAGGAGGTTGTCACTCAGGATTTTACGGTACATGGCTCCATCCATTCTCCCATTGATGAGGTGAAGTAGTCCTGTGCCCTTAGCAGAGAAACACCCCCAAAACATAATGTTTCCACCTCCATGCTTGACAGTGGGGTTGGTGTTCTTTGGGTCATAGGCAGCATTTCTCTTCCTCCAAACACGGCGAGTTGAGTCAATGCCAAAGACCTCAATTTTTGTCTCATCTGACCACAGCACCTTCTCCCAAGGAGCCTTTTATAAAGGTGAATATGTAAGACAGCTGTCTTTAATGCAGGTAGCGAGTTGATTAGGAGCGTCTAACTGGTCTGTAGTAACCAGAGCTCTTAATGGTTGGTAGGGGATGAAATACTCATTTCTCACTGCAAAATGCAAATAATTTTATATAATTTATACAATGTGATTTTCTGGATTTTAGTTTTGATATTCTATCTCTCAATGTTAAAATTAACCTACTCTTAAAAATTATAGACTGTCTATGTCTTTTGTCAGTGGGCAAACTTACAAAATCAGCAAGGGATGAAATACTAATTTCCCCCACTGTATATACCATGTATAAGTGCGGCTGTATATGTACCGCAGTATAAGTGCGGCTGTATATGTACCGCAGTATAAGTGCGGCTGTATATGTACAATCAGTAGCGTAGCTACAGGGGGGCAGCGGGGGTGGTGGCCCCGGGCTCTGAGGGGACCCACTCGGAGCTAGGCTATTGTAACTATATCGGCATGCTGTGCACGCCGACACAGCTACATTCTGCGGCAGAGCAGGGAGAATCGACCTCCCTGCTCTGCCGCTATAGGGCCCCTTAGCAGGCCAGGGGCTCGGTGCCAGCAGTGGGCCCACCGCCCGTGCCATCGCAGGGTCAACTGTATCGGCTGGATGCCAATACAGCTGACCGCATTGATGAGAGAAGGAGCGTTACGCTCCCATCATCGCCCTGTCAGTGTCTCATGCAGACACTGACAGAGGGCACGATGGTGTCACTACCCGGCGCCCGCTGTCAGGAGATGAGCGGGAGCTCACCTCAGAGCAGCGGAGGAAGCAGGAGGAAGAGAGGGGAGTATTGGATTTATTTTTTTTATGGAGGTGCATTATATTAAAGTCTGCCTATGGGGGGCTGGATTATATAACAGTCTGCCTATGGGGGGCTGCATTCTATTACAGTCTGCCTATGGGGGGGCTGCATTATATTACAGTCTACCTAAGGGGAGTACTATATAGAGTCTACCTATGAGGAGTGCATTATACTATAATGAGGATTACCAGGTGCATTATACTATATGAAGGCCTATGGCAAGTGAATTATACCATATTGAGGACTATCTGGTGCATTATACTATATGGAGGCCTATGGAAAGTGCATTATACCATATTGAGGACTATCTGGTGCATTATACAAAATGGAGGCCTATGGGGAGTACATTAAACTATATGGCAGCCTATGAGGAGTGCATTATACTATAGAGTCTGCCTATGGGGGTGCATTATACTATAGAGTCTGCCTATGGGGGTGCATTATACTATAGAGTCTGCCTATGGGGGGTACATTATACAATATAGAGTCTGCCTATGGGGAGTACATTATACAATATAGAGTCTGCCTATGGGGAGTACATTATACAATATAGAGTCTGCCTATGGGGAATGCATTATACTGTCCAACAGAGTCTGCCTATGGGAAGTACATTATACTATATGGAGGCCTATGGGGAGTGCATTATACTATATGGAGGCCTATGGGGAGTGCATTATACTATATTGACGACTATCTGGTGCATTATACTATATGGAGGCTATCTAGAGGGACATCATACAGTGTGGAGATTACAGTGATGGGGCCATCATGCAGTTTTGTAGCCATCAAACAGTTTGGGGGATACTAAGAGGTCAGTATACATACAGTGAGGGGCCATTATACTATGTATATGTGTAGAGGAGCTGAATGGGGGGAGACTTGGGACATTATTAAATGCAAAGTGGGCACTTAATGTTATAGGGAACTCAAGTTACTGTGACTGTCAAAGGGGCATACAGAGCATTAATTACTTTCTAGGGGACAAAATGTGGTTACTGTTTTCTAGGGCACTTGCACCTGGCATAACTATATTATAGAAAGTTGTTTTAGAATTTAGAGGGCACAGAGAACCACACAGAAGGTGCAGTAATAAGGACACATACGGCAGCAGCACTGGGGTACCAACAGGATGAGGAAGTTGTGCAGGAGGGGGATAGATGGGGAAGGTGCTGAAAATATGAGACGTGAAACGTGTCTTTGTTAAATTCTCTGCAGATGAGTACTGGCTGGAGAAGTTGTCATGTCGGTCTGGGCCAGATGGAAAAGACCAGAAAAGTGAACTATTCCATCAGAAAGAATGCCAGCTGTAAGTCATTATCAGTAACTGTGCTGTGATCTCTTACATGTTCTGTAGGACTGGTATCTACCGCTGACCATATGGCAGTAACATCCATGTTGGTCTCTATATAGAGATTATTTTCAGCAACAGCGCGGTTATCTGCTGAGGTTCTCCTACATCCACTGTTAGGGGGCATCACCCAGTTATAGTCAAAGGTTACCTGGTTAGGGGCCTACTCAGAAGTTTCGCCCCCTGAGCCAAAACCCTAGCTATGCCTCTGTGTACCCTGTATAAGTGCGGCTGTGTCTGTACCCTGCATAACTACCCTGTAAAACTGCGGCTGTACATGTACCCTGCGTAACTGCGGCTGTACATGTACCCTGCGTAACTGCGGCTGTACATGTACCCTGCGTAACTGCGGCTGTACATGTACCCTGCATAACTGCGGCTGTACATGTACCCTGCATAACTGCGGCTGTACATGTACCCTGCGTAACTGCGGCTGTACATGTACCCTGCGTAACTGCGGCTGTACATGTACCCTGCGTAACTGCGGCTGTACATGTACCCTGCGTAACTGCGGCTGTACATGTACCCTGCATAACTGCGGCTGTACATGTACCCTGCATAACTGCGGCTGTACATGTACCCTGCATAACTGCGGCTGTATATGTACTGTACCCTGCATAACTGCGGCTGTATATGTACTGTACCCTGCATAACTGCGGCTGTATATGTACTGTACCCTGCATAACTGCGGCTGTATATGTACTGTACCCTGCATAACTGCGGCTGTATATGTACTGTACCCTGCATAACTGCGGCTGTATATGTACTGTACCCTGCATAACTGCAGCTGTATATGTACTGTACCCTGCATAACTGCAGCTGTATATGTACTGTACCCTGCATAACTGCGGCTGTATATGTACTGTACCCTGCGTAACTGCAGCTGTATATGTACTGTACCCTGCATAACTGCGGCTGTATATGTACTGTACCCTGCATAACTGCGGCTGTATATGTACTGTACCCTGCATAACTGCGGCTGTATATGTACTGTACCCTGCATAACTGCAGCTGTATATGTACTGTACCCTGCATAACTGCACTGTATAACTGACATGCTGCATCCCATCCCATCCACTGTGCTTGTAATGTTGAACACAACGTTTTGGACGCAGTGCAGGTGAGCTATTCCGGATCATGGGTATATACCCTAATATTTCATTACCTGAAGCTTGTTATCGTAATACACTCCTGCAGACGTCATTAGGTAATGGCCTATTATTTAAATCATGTTTTTAAGTCAATTGTATTTTTTTTTTTTTTTTTTTTTTAACTCATGCAACTTTCATTTTAGCCTCTGGGCCCAATACATTGATACTTCCTGTTCTGAATAGAAAACTTTTCAGCAGTCTCCTTATCACAGACAATAATGAAAATAACAGATAACACTTCTATGCACAATAAAGAATACAGAATCTATCATTCATAGTAGCTGTAACAGCTCACCTCCTCCTCCTGTACAATGACTGATAACACCTCTATATACATTAGATAACACAAGATCCACCATTCACAATAGGTGATGTCACAGCTCACCTCCTCCTCCTCCTCCTGTACAATGACTGATAACACCTCTATATACAGTAGATAACACAGGATCCACCATTCACAATAGGTGATATCACAGCTCACCTCCTCCTCCTGTACAATGACTGATAACACCTCTATATACATTAGATAACACAAGATCCACCATTCACAATAGGTGATGTCACAGCTCACCTCCTCCTCCTGTACAATGACTGATAACACCTCTATATACATTAGATAACACACGATCCACCATTCACAATAGGTGATGTCACAGCTCACTTCCTCCTCCTCCTGTACAATGACTGATAATATCTCTATATACAGTAGATGACACAGGATCCACCATTCACAATAGGTGATGTCACAGCTCACCTTCTCCTGTACGACTGATAACACCTCTATATACATTAGATAACACAGGATTCACCATTCACAATAGGTGATATCACAGATCACCTCCTCCTGCTGTATAATGACTGATATCTCCTCTATATACAGTAGATAACACAGGATCCACCATACACAATAGGTGATGTCACAGCTCACCTCCTCCTCCTGTACAATGACTGATAACACCTCTATATACAGTAGATAGCACAGGATCCACCATTCACAATAGGTGATGTCACAGCTCACCTCCTCCTCCTGTACAATGACTGATAACACCTCTATATACAGTAGATAACACAGGATCCACCATTCACAATAGGTGATATCACAGCTCACCTCCTCCTCCTGTACAATGACTGATAACACCTCTATATACAGTAGATAACACAGGATCCACCATACACAATAGGTGATATCACAGCTCACCTCCTCCTCCTGTACAATGAATGATAACACCTCTATACACAATAGATAACACAGTAATTACCATTCACAATAGATGTCACAGCTCACCTCCTCCCTCTACCTGCACAGATCATAGCATTTCCAGGAAATACTTCTGTACAAGCCAATGAGACAGTATATAAAGCCAGTCTATTTCTGCTGATGCCCATCTGCTTGCTATAAAGAACAGGAACAAGGAATCTAGTTCTAGGCCTAAAGGAATCCCTTTGCCTATCTCCACTTGTAGTTAACAGCAGGGACAAAGTAAAGGACTGCAGTAATTTACATGACCGCCTACTCTGCCTCACTGTAAGATAGGAGAGTGATGTTTTTTAATACTACCTTCTTAAAATCCTAAAACAGCCACATTTCACCGTAATGACTACACTAGCCTTTACGCTTCTGCGATCCTTTCATCTCTGAGTTATATGTAATGCTGATCAAGAAAGACCAAGAAAGGAGAACTGGAAAAAAACCTAACACGGAAAATCATAAAACTAAAGCAATAATCTCCATGATCCATGGTACTCACAGTAGGAGTCAGTGCTGGGACGCCGGCGGGTGAAGGGACTTCTTCTTTCACCGGAGATGCTGCTTCGAGTACAGGGCTGGGCGTCTTCTCCGCAGAGGGTACGATGGCCGGATTATTATTGTTGTTGTCTTCGGTTTCGGAGATCTGGTTTATGATCTCACTGCTGATCAGTTCCTCTGTGATGGGTGAACACATCTTATTGTCATTATTGTCTGCGGAGACCTGTGGTTCTGGTACTTGTGGGGGTGAAGGAGGTTGGGGAAGAGGAGGAATGGAGGGGACAGCGGCTGATTGCAAGGAACCAGCCTCTTCTATGTTACCGTTAGTGCCAGCGTTGCCATTGTCCACGTCGGCCAATATGCCAAAGTCCTGCGAGTTGCACTGTTGGTAGAAAGGTGGGGCCTCCATTCCTCCAGCCAAAGTATTGAAACGCTGATACAGCAGTTTCTGAATGTTGGGTCCGCTGGGACCTTCCGGCTCAGTTATAGAACTCCTCTTCTTCAGAGGTCTTGGAGCATTGGCCAGCTTTCTCCTCAAAGCTTCCAGGTCAGCATCACTTTGATATCGCAGAGGCGAATGCACGATTGGGGTCAGTTTGGTGGGGCTCAGAGGACGGGGTATGTTCTCTACACCGTTATTGTCACCCGCAAGAGGAGCGGCCTCTCCATCCTTATCAGCATTGGGTGGTGGTCCAGAATGTAGGAAAGGAAGGGGTGAAGAGTTGGAGGAGCTGGGCAGGACAACTGGTTTTCCATATACTGAAACAGATGGATACAACACATTAATATGGAAGACTAACCCTTTGTAAGGCATCACACGTCACCACGGCGGCTTTTCATTATCATGCCCTGTATAGGTTCCATGTAAATCTGGTTACCCCTTGAATACTTTTCATATCAGAAATCCTGAAAGACTTAATAGCAGTAATTAAAGACTTTGCAGTGTTTCCAGTATAAAAAGTTACCTTTTCAAAACATTTTCCCATACTTCCTTAGGTACGGCGGTCTCCTCCCCCATCTGGCAGCAGATAATACAGTCCCTTTCAAACTTCCTCGTTACACAGTATTCTCAGTTTAACTTCAAAGGTTCTGACAATTTCTATTAGTCATTATGCCAGTAGCCTCTTTAGAGAGGAAGAGGTCAAGAACTATAGCACTACCGTTTGGCTGTAGAAATCCTAAACGTCAACATCGACCCTTTAAAGAGTATAAGGAGGCAAACCAGAAATTCTATATTCAGACACCTGTTTTGGGGTGTCTGCCCATCATCAGTGCAAAACAGAACTGATTTGGCTGGGTGAGAGGCCTCTGACAGGAGGTCTAAGGGGTAAAGGTTCTTAGGCCAAGTTGATGTAGAGAGACTTATAGGCCATGCAATGCAATATGCAAATAGCCTCTTTAGAGAGGAACTCTACTGCCACCTATTGGAAGAATTGTCTACTATGTATTATTTGGAGCACTAATACCAGGCACATCCACACTCTTGGGAAGGTCACGCTCTAGCAAGTGCCCCTACCCCTTCTCGGTTCTGATAGGGGCCGGACCCCCAGTGTTCTTTTTTTGCTGGCCAATTCTAATGAGAATATGACGTATAACCTGACTGGTGTCTGGTGGAGGTATGACAGTCATACTTTGCTCTATAATGGGGCACTGTGCCTGCAGGTGCAGATAGGACCCATGACCCATACACATTAGATACAGACATTACAGAGAAGCTATTGTAGTCGTCTTTGGTACCTGCTTTGACAGACTTGTTCAGGGTGTTATACACGGCTTGCTGATAGTTCTTTGGTGGGGTTGATTGCTGAAGATACATAGAATAAATAGAGCTGGAGTTCACCGTCTGTGGCCCTTTTCTTGGGGACTGAGGCCTCGATCCTTTCTCAGCCAGGAAAGGTCTTATGGCCACGGTTAGAGGAGGGTCAGGTCTAGTGTCTGTCCCAGGGAACATGGGGGAAGAGGAAGGCGGGTAGGTAGGGCTCGGGGGCACAGAGATTCTTTGTTGTATTTGCTGCGAGGAGCCCGGAGGATGGACGTTGCTGGTTGTGGGGAGCGGTAGAGGCCGGGTGCGGGTGTTGGATCCAGATCCAGGTCTTGGCAGACTTCCATCTTTTCTCCTTTCCAAAGAATTTGTAGCGCTCAATGGAAGAGGACCCTGGTACATGCCATAATTATGTGGCAGAGACTTGCTCAACCCGGGCATTGGAGATGGTAGCTTTCCAGCATCACCAGACTAGGGAAAAATAGCGAGTAAATTTAGAAATTTAAGGGGTATTCCCATCTTTAAGATTGCATCCCAATAAGTAGTAGCTGTAATAGTAATATTAGCAAATACCTCCAATTAGAAATGTAGTATAGTTTTTCTGATTCACTATGTCTCTTTCCTCATGTTCAGGTAGTGCAGGATCTTAGGTATCCATGGTTACGACCACAGATAAAGGGACAGTTGGCTAGTTGCTAGTGGGCATAACCATGGATACCTAAGGTCCTGCAAAGTCTGAACATGAGGAAAGACATAACGAATCAGAAAAACTATACTACATTTCTAATTGGAGGTATTTGCTAATACTCTTATTATTACACCTACTACATATTGGGATAGAATCAGGTTGATGGGAATATTCCTTTAACGAGGCATAATCTTTGACACTTCTTTGTACACTTTTTAAAGGGAACCTGTCAGCAGGATTGCGCACAGTAACCTACACACAGTGTCAGGTCGGTGCCGTTATACTGATTACAATGATACCTTGGTTGATGAAATCCGTCGTATGGTTGTTCTTTAATCTTTATTTTCAGTTTGTAGTTAGTGAGATTCTCGTGCCCTAAGGCGAGGCTGGTCTTTATGTGGTGCTCCGATTAGGTATTCACACACAAGAATCTCATTAACACAAAACTGAAAATAAAGATTAAGAAACAACCACGAGACGGATTTCATCAACCCAGGTATCATTTTATTCAGAATAATGGCGCCGACCTGACACGGTGTGTAGGTTACTGTGCACAATCCTGCTGACAGGGTAATGGTGGTATGTGAGTTAGAGCGCTCCATCTGAGAGAAGCACAACATGCTGATGTAATTACATAGGCTCGTGATATATTAAAGGGGTATTCCAGCCTCACGATATTGATGACTTATCCTTGTCCACTAGGAACCCCAGTGATCCGGAGATTGGCCCTAGAAGCTGACAACCGGACTTTTCACAACACCTTTTTTGATATAGCAGAACTGTGTGCTCGACCTCCGCTCCCCTCCATTGTCTATGGCACTACTTGTAGAAGCCCAGTTATTTCCTGCAGTCCCATATACAATTAATGAAGCGGAGGTCGAGCATGCACATGTTCACTTAATTAAAAAAAAAAAAAAAAAGTCTCTGCAGAGCCCACTTCCCAAATCCAGGACCCCAGTTTTGTGATCACTGGGGGTTCGAATGTTCAGATGCCCAGCGATCACTAAGTGATCTCCTAACCTATGGCTAACGTATTTTCTTGACAACAACCCTTTAATGAGCAGCGATGGCGGGTGGGATACTCACCAACTTCTCAGTGGGTCCTACAGCAGAAGACGGTAAGGGCTGGGTGGATATAGGTGCGTTCTTGAAGCCGGGCTCCATACTTGATTCGTTCCAGTCCGAGGTGTTGAGTGGAGGCGCCTTCACCACGGACATTGTGCTTTGTTTCAGCGTCGGCCAACTCGTATCATTACCTGGAAAGTCAGGATTGTTTGACCATAGGGCATAAAGGCAACACTTTCCAAACACAATACTTATACCCCAGGCCAAAAATAATATAAAATTATCTCAGAATTATCAAAACTAAGAAAGGATTAAAAAAAAAATAAAAGTAAATGAATTATTGTGACAATAGGATTAAAAAAAAGCCAATGTGAAGCATTAGTGACTTTTCTATATCTACAGTTGACATTGGAGAGGTACTACGGATTTATCACACACAAGCCCGTTCTCTCATGTCAATGGACCCGTCTATCTGTCATGGTTGGAATATGAATAGGAATAGTCAGAGAGACAGCCATTATCAGACAGAGGGACAGCCAAAAATCTGATATGGTTGAAGGTCTCTCAACGAGAGCCCATTCATTTGTATAGCACTGCGATATAGCAGCCGCACCCCCAACCTAATGGCTATTCTCACAAGGGGCTAAAGATGGAAAGTGGCAGCATCGTAGACTTTATTTTGGGATTCTGTCAGTTCAGGTCACTAAACCCTCAGTGATAATTCGACTATAGAAACGCAGAGGTGTAAAACCTGTCTATCCCGACTGCCTTTTCGATCCTAGTTTTGCACTGCGCTGATAGGGGGCTGCTCGCAGTCCTTAAATTGACAATATCAGTTCCATCATAGAAAAAGTTTCCATGATGCTCATCTGTGTCCCCGGTGACTTCTCTCTGCCCCAGTTTTCACATCAATTAACAGCAAAACCAGGGAGCAGAAAGAAAGAAGGTCAAGAGGCCTATTAAAGTCAATTAACCCGCGTCTCATTACAATTAAGAATGTATTCTCTAATATAGAAGTAGGAACGTCATGGCATTGACAACGACCAGTGGACTCCTAACATCCGAGCCAAAATTTGAGTGGCTCTGATCACACTTTCCCCATAGTGTCAATTTTTTTTCTTTTTTCCTGGATCTGACAATGTTGAGTCACTTTAAGACCATCATGTGTAAATGTCATTTTTTCAGCTGCTTCTAACTATTCAGGTAAAATGGATGTGATTTCATGAAAATTGCCACCCACTGTGCGTGTTAAAAGACCCTGAGGAACTGCATTCATTGGTGCGTTAATTTTTATAGGCTCCTATGAGGAGCCTTGAAAAAGCATGTGTTTTTACAACCTTTTTTTTTGTGTGGAATCACGTTTCTGCATTAAAAAAAAATGCATAAATAAAAAACACTGTCAAATCTGCACAAAAGAGCAAAAAGAAAAAAGGGAAAATGCATAAAAAGGGTATCAAAAAGCACAACAATCAGAGCTGACTGCTATTGTGTATTTTGGTACGCACACCTGTAGAAAATCACAATGGAAAAAATGCAAACTTTCCGCATGTAAAAACTAATGTCTCTAACGTATATGAAATATTTCTCAGTCTCTTAGGTGCATGACCTTCCAAATGGTGTCACCCCCTTCTCCACAACTTATTCTCATAAATGGGGTAGTACAACATCTTATAGTGATCATACGATATGCAAATTACTGATCAAGACATTATGTCAACAAGATCTGCAAAAGTGAAGTCAGTCTTGATGGGACAGCTATGGGCACAAGTGCACAGCCTAACATATAACCAACAATTTACATTCACTAAGGCCTAAAAAGGAAAGATCATGCTTGGGTTATCTTTCTAATCCAAGTCTGTGTTCCTTAGTCAAGCCTGTATGCCAGTAAACTGATAATTAATATTTATGGGCTGGGAGAAGACCCCACTACAGCTCTCTCCAGAACAGGATGCATTTGATAACACAGCACATAGACTGATTAGAGTGATCTGGTGCGATTCGGAAAGCAAAGGGTAAGAATTCCTGCGGAGCAGACTCACTGTGCAGGGTGTCAGAGAGGCCAGGTGCCTGATGGAAGACACTGTGGTCAGGAGACTGAAGACAGGAGGTGGAAGACGAGCGCACAGGATCCGCTAGAATGTCTAAATCTGAAACCTTCCAGGGACCTGGAGATTTTTTCACAAAGTCACTGTCTCCCTCTATTGGAGGACAGGAGGCCACCCAGATGTCAGAAGGAAAAAAAACATCACGGAAAGAGGAAAAAAAAAAGCACGAAGACCAAGAGAAGACACAAGACACAGGACAAGACATTAGGATGTAAAAAGAATAGTGAAGTGAGAAACAAATACACAGAAACCAGTGTAATAGTACAAGAAATTAATATCAGCATCATAATATGGTGTGAGATCTGGAAAGAAACTTTACTTTTTAAAGAGGAAGTATCGGACCTGAATCTATCATTTCAAAATTAAATGAATCGCTGACTAGTAGGGGGTGTGATCTAGAGATACATAATTACAACACAGCCATCATGGATGTCTGTATCATTTACTTGTTCCATGTGGTTAGGTGTAAACCACCAGCAATGAAAGCCAACTGCTGGCACCATGGGGCAGGGATTCTGGGTAGTATGGCGCTTAGTGGAAATGCAAATCTCTTAAGATCCAATCCCAGAGCTGCATTCACAATTCTGCTCACCTCAACTGGAAATCGTAAATGAGCTTGTTTCAAAATGCACCCCTAAAAAAGCTCAGCCGAACTCCATTGGGACTGTTAATTTTCCCCAATATCGATTAACTAGACAGTGCCTGGTGTGAAATAAAACCCAGCCAGAACAAGGGAGATTTCAGCTCTGAAGTCTGAAGAATCATGAATGCAGCTGAGAACTATAATATAAGTGGTTAAGGGTATATTTAAGTGGTATATATATATATATATATATATATATATATATATATATATATATATATATATATATATATATATATATATATATATATATATATATATATAGTGGTAGGATATATTATAGAGAATAAGTCTGTGCTCAATTAGCATAAAATAAATTGCAACCGTTATTTATATAGATATGGCGTCTTATAAAATTGTAAGTAATAGTATACTAATATTCTGTAAGAACAGAACAATGCAGGTCAAGGATCAGTACTTCCCCTTTAAATAAAGCTGTACAATACACATAAGATGATGGTTCACATGAAGATGATTGGTACTCAACAGGACAGAAATCTTAAAGGCAATGTGTGCACTTGGGCAAATAAAAATCAGGCAAATATATTTCAGCTTGACTTTAAAGGGGTGGTCCGGTGCCACTCATTTCCTCAATGGGAGTCGAGATGTGCCAATGACGTTCCAACTACACATAACTGCAGATTGTGCGAGAGTTCCAGCTGATATTTGTAGAGAGAAAGTCATCTGCATTATGCTCCTCTGGATACAGAAGTGAGTGGCACAGGACAACCCCTTTAATTCCCGATGCCGTCTCTAATGGACAGCCCATTAAATTTCTAAACATACTTTGCAAACAATGACTTACCAGATTTGGAGCGCTGCTGTGTTCCAGTAGCAGCAAGTGACAGAGATTGAGGTTTGACCGGGTCAGGAGGCAGCGGGTAGTTGACTGTGCTTGGAATTTGGATGTAAGGACCCACGGCCGCTACTCGCCCCGATGCCGATAACGTGGACTGAGGCGACGGCGTTCCATTGATGCGATTCAGCTATGATTTAAAGATTGAAACGCGTCAGTGATGGACTGGAAGGAGGCGATACACCATGAAAATGTTAACAACTCCACCAAAACCATTGTTAAAAGTAAATCTTACGGGAATGTTTTCTTTTTGACGTGCCTCAACCTTCTTCTTGTACAGACGCTCACGCAGCTCGTTGATCCGCTTGTCCATAATGGCCACCTCCATGTTGCGCTTGTTTAGCAGTTCCTTCTGCTGCTGGAGCTTCGTGTTCTGCTCCTGGTTGAGACGATTTCTGATCTGGAGGACACGAGATGACTGGTTACAAGGGAACCATATTGTGATGAGCCCTAGCAGAATAAGTTTTCTCCACCTGTGTACGGTGACACTTTGCAGAGGTCAGCACGTGTGACGCCACTCACCTGCAGCTCTTGATAAAGCTTCTTCAGCTCCAGAGCGGCAGGACCAGTCATTTGTCCGTAAGCCTGGAAACCATTTAACTTTCCTTTCCGGAGGTCCTCCAGCTGCTGAGACAGCTGCTCCACCTTCAGCACAGCCGCCTGGAGCTCCTGCTGCTTCTCCTGAAACATGTCACTGATGTGCTCAATCTCTGTAGCTGTAACGTAATGGGAAAAGCGTCAGTGGGGATCGACTGCAACCGACAAAGACAAGAGTCTGGGACATATACAAGGCGGACTTCTGGGCACTTCCCTAATGTATTATATCACCACCATATTACTAATGGAGGGACCTGATGAATCTACAAATGGCTTCCACGAAGGACGTGAGCAGACGTGACACTTGCACTACTGCCCAAGTATGAAGGGTCCCACTGACCCTGACGGATCAATGGAGGGGTCAGTTGTGGAACACTGTGACCCCTTCAAACGGCTGATTGGAGGGGGATTGGAGAGCAAAACCCCCAAAATATTGATGACCTATCCTAAGGATAAACCATTAACTTTCACGTCCTTTATAACCCCTTCAAGATATATTTGCATCCAAAGTTGCTGCCGAGACAATCTCTTTAAACCCCTTCACGACATCCGCCGTATATAAACAGCGCATGTCAGGAACGGGTGTATGGACCGGGTTCACGCAGCGAGCCTGTCCCATATCGGCAGGTGAGGGCTGTGCATTACCCGCCAGGTGACGGCTGTGCATTTCCCGCCACGTGACGGCTGTGCATTAGTCAGGACCTGAGGCTACCAATTGCGGGTAGAGAGGTGCTCTGCCCGTGATTGTAAACCTTTTAAATGCCGCTGTCAGTCTCCGATAGCGGCATTTAACACACATCAACTTGCGCATGCGTCATAAAGTCCGTTCATCGGCATGCTCGTGACGTGATTGCGGGTAGCTGATGGGCTGACATGACAGCCGGGAGTCTGCTGATGACCCCAGTGCCTATCATTACAGAGCTCCTTTGAACAAGAGACTGTGACCGGGCGTCAGAGGAGACTGTGATTTCTTCTATAAGCAGCGATGTTGTGGTATCGCTGTATTTAGCACAAGTGATTGGACGATCGCATCTTCAAGTCCTCTAAGGAGGCTAACAAGAACAGGGAAAAGTAAAAACAAAAAGTTAAAAAAATATATGGAAAAAAAAATAAATCACTCCCTTCTGGCCCCATTGAAAATAAAGATATTAAAAATTAGCAATACACATTTCTGGTTATCGCTGAGTTCAGAAAAGTCTGATCTATCAAAATCTAAAAACAACACGATCGGTAAACACTAAACGGAAAAAAATTCAAGAACACTAAAATTACGTTCTCCAAAAAATGCTGTAACAAGTGATCAAAAAGTCACATCTATCTCAAAATAGTACAAATAAAAACATTGTCTTGCCCTGCAAAAAACAGCTCCAAATGCTACGGGACTTGGAAGATGGCGATAACTCCAAAAAATGATAAGAAAAAAAAAACGGAAATGGGCTGCGGTGTGAAAGGGTTAACACAGCAACACCTACACAGGTTCCCGTTCATGACTTTGCTGTAGTCCACTTGTCCTCTCATGGCCCGGATCTTCTTGAGTTTGTTCTCCTGCGTCTCCACTCGTTCTTTGAGCTTCTGAAGTTTTTCGGTTTCGGAGACGGCCTGCAGCTGACGACGCTCCTGTTGCTTCAGATAACGCAAACGTTGTTCCTGCCGATGAAGATAACAGAACAAAGTTTAGGTACAAAAGATGATAACAGGAAAAGGAAAAAAAAAAGCAAAACTCGAGGCGACCGGAAAAAGACAATGGAGGAGGTAAACATGGATTCCCTCACATCTGCGAGTCTCCCTGCGCCGCCGATTGCTTTCTGAGACCTGCAGTCGCCATCATGGCTCCCTGATGTCTCCTAAACTAGAGATAAGTAGAGGAGAGAGATCATAATGTTCACTGTGATGAGTTGCAGAGACGGGAGAGCGCCACCCGTGCCAGCGGACACCGCGGCACCTCCACGAGGCCATGGAGTAATCTGTGTTGGTGGGATTGGCACGGATTATTCTGCACAGCGAGTCAGCCAGAAAGCACAAAGACGGGCGGACAGCAGAGAGGACACTAAAGGCTGCAATAAATAAAAGAACCAGTCACGTCAGTCCCAGCAGACAAACCCTAGGCTCTCTGGCTCCACAGACTGCGCTGTATGGACGCATGGGTGTAAAGAACAGCATGGTACAGCCGGCGATTGTCAAACCTACACTAAATGCAAACAGCCCCCGAATACAGGAACTCACCATCCACTCACAATGCATCAAGGTTTGAATTTTATAGAAAAAGCTTATAACAGCTAGGGGGCGCCGCAAACTTTTAGGTCTACAGATATATATGCACAGATAGTATGGCCTTCCCTGGAAATAAAGTTGACATAAATCATTCTCTCTGCCTATATGTAATATTACTATGGCTTGTACTGTCGTCCAGCCTCCCCCTGTAAATTATGTAGGCACAGATAGTACTACCTTCCCGTTTCTCCCTATAAATGATGTAGGTATATACAATACTGCCTTCCCGTTTCTCCCTGTAAATGATGTAGGAACATATAGTACTGCCTTCCTGTTTCTCCCTGTAAATGATGTAGGTACATATAGTACTGCCTTCCTGTTTCTCCCTGTAAATGATGTAGGTACATATAGTACTGCCTTCCTGTTTCTCCCTGTAAATGATGTAGGTACATATAGTACTGCCTTCCTGTTTCTCGCTATAAATGATGTAGGTACAGATCGTACTGCCTTCCTGTTTCTCCCTGTAAATGATGTAGGCACAGATAATACTGCCGTCCCGTCACCCCCTGTAAATTATCTAGGTACAGATCGTACTGCCTTCCTGTCACCCCCTGCAAATTATGTAGGTACAGATAGTACTGCCTTCCTGTCTCTCCCTGTAAATGATGTATGTAGAGATCGTAACATCTACCTGTAATTATTATTGGTCTGGATAGTATTGTATTCCTGCCCAACTGATAAATGAGGTGAGGTACAGACAGTAACGTCTCTCTCTCTCCCTGTAAAAGATATTGGTATTGATAGTTCTCTCCTCCGCCCACCACTGCCACCTCCAACTCCCCTCATCTCTTCTGAGAAGTTTGCCACCTACTTCAAAAACAAGATCGATCAAACAAGGCAAACCTTTACTGTTCCACCACCCCAACCACTCCATATACCAGACCTCTGCCCTTCCCTAATAACTTCCCTCTCCAACATCACTGAAAGAGAGCTTACTCACCTCCTTTCCAAATCACACCTCACCACCTATGCACTTGACCCCATCCCTCCAACCTGCTCCCCAACCTCACTAACATGCTCATTCCAGCCCTAACCCATCTCTTCAACCTATCGCTATCTTATGGTACCTTCCACTCTGCCTTCAAATATGCCACCATCACACCCATCCCCAAAAAAGCTAACCTTGACCCAACTGCTATGTCCAGCTATCGCCCCATATCACTGCTCCCGTTTGCTTCCAAACTCCTTGAGCAGGAACTTTGAACTTTCCTCCCACCTCTCATCTAACTCTCTTCTTGACAACCTCCAATCTGGCTTCTGCCCTCATCACTCCACAGAAACTGCTCTGACCAAAATTACTAATGACTTACTCACAGCCAAAGCTAACAGACAGTTCTCCATCCTCCTCCTTCTCGACCTCTCCTCTGCTTTCGACACAGTCGACCACTGCCTACTGCTACAGATTCTTTCTTCCCTTGGCATCAAAGGCCTTGCACTGTCCTGGATTGCTTCATACCTTTCCAACCGCACATTTAGCATTTCCCACTCCCACACTACCTCCTCATCCCGCCCTTTCTCTGTTGGAGTCCCTCAAGGCTCGGTCCTAGGGCCCCTACTTTTTTCCATCTATACCCTCGGCCTAGGACAATTCAAAGTCCCATGGCTTCCAGTACCACCTGTATGCAGACACCACTCAGATCTACCTCTCTGGCCCAGATGTCACCTCTCTGCTGTCCAGAATCCCGGAGTGTCTATCAGCCATATCCTCCTTCAACTCTCGCTTTCTAAAACTCAATGTAAACAAAAGCAAACTCATCATCTTTCCCCCATCTTGCGTATCCCCCCTACCTGATCTATCTATTACAGTAAACGGCATCACGCTCTCTCCTGCGCCTGAAATCCGCTACCTTGGGGTAACTCTCGACTGCCCTGTCCTTCAAGCCGCACGTCCAAACTCTTGCTACCTCCTGTCACCTCCAACTCAAAAATATTGCCAGAATCCGTCCCTTCCTCAGCCTACAATCTACTAAAACTCTTGTGCATGCCCTCATCTCCAGCCTCGATTACTGCAACACCCTCCTCTGTGGCCTTCCCGCTAACTCTCTTGCACCGCTCCAGTCTGTCCTCAACTCTGCTGCCCGGCTAATCCACCTCTCTCCTCCCCTGCTTCTCTCCTCTGCAAATCCCTCCACTGGCTCCCAGTTCCCCAACTAATCCAGTTCAAACTACTAACACTGATCCAAAAAGCCATCCACAACCTGTCCCCTCACTATATCTCTGAACTAATCTCCCAATATCTTCCCTCACGTAATCTTCGATCCTCCCAAGACCTCCTACTCTCCTCCACACTTATTCGTTCCTCACACAACCGCCAATATTTCTCCCGAATATCCTCCATCCTCTGGAACTCCATGCCTCAACACATCCGATTATCCACCACCCTCAGATCCTTCAGATGGAACCTGAAAACCCATCTCTTCAGGAAAACCTACAGCCTGCAATAATCATTCTGCCACGTTACCAACCACCAGAGCTGCCGCCTCACCAACCACCAGAGCTGCAGCTCCCCTAACCTTCTGTCTCCTCCCCATTATGCCGTAGAATGTAAGTCCGCAAAGACAGGGTCCTCTCCCCTCTGTACCAGTCTGTCACTGTAAATTTGTTAACTGTAAACATTATCTATAACCCTCTACGTAACCCCTTTTCTCATGTACAGCACCATGGAATTAATGCTGCTATATAAATAAATAAGTAATAATAATAGTACTACCCTCCTTGTCTTTTTTTCTGGTAAAATTGAAATTGTTACATGCAGTACGTCTCTTCGTCTTTTTCTGTTGTTTATAAAATTGGTACAGGTAGGACCGTCTCCTTGCCTTTTCTGTTAATGATTGTAGTGAAAATATGTATTTGTAGGCGATGTATGACAGGCAGTAAATTAGCATCTGTTCTTAGGCTGCAGCTCTTCACAAAGGTCATAACCTATGTTATCTATCACAAAGGTAGTTTTCCTGATTTCAGGGTCTCAAACCCCAGGGTGCCTTCCTGAGAACATACAGAATTGGAACCATTTCACACACCTGATGCCTTTGAAGGAAGACGCCAAATGGGACCTAGTGCAGCCTGACACTTGCTATTTACTATGGGAAAGAAAGGTTACAACAAAAAGCTTTAGAAAACAAATAATGCATTTATTGGTAAAGTAGCTGTGGTCCAGTCACAAACCAGGAATTAGAATATTAACCTGAAAGGTTGGTCTAGAGATCTGATCTAATCTGGCTAATCGGACATGTCCGCTCTTCGCCAGTCGTTACACTGGCTGCCCATTCATTATAGGATCCAATTCAAAGTACTTGTTCTCACCCACAAAGCTCTCCACAGTGCGGCACCCCCTTACATCTCCTCCCTCATTTCTGTCTATCGGCTTAACCGACCGCTGTGCTCTGCGAATGACTTTCGACTAACCTCTGCACTAATCCGTACCTCCCACTCCCGACTCCAAGACTTCTCTCGTGCTGCGCCAATCCTCTGAAATGCTCTACCCCAAGATATTAGGACCAACCACAACTTGCACAGTTTTAGGCGCTCCCTCAAAACACATTTGTTCAGAGCGGCCTATCCCGTTCCCTAATCAAAGTCAGTGTGTGTGTGTGTGTGTGTGTGTGTGTGTGTGTGTGTGTGTGTGTGTGTGTGTGTGTGTGTGTGTGTGGCCCATTCACTACTTCCATCTATCCCCCACTCCCTAACCGCACCTCCCTCCCCCACACCTGTACTTTGACTCTCCCCCACCTCATTGTAGATTGTAAGCTCTCACGAGCAGGGTAGTCCTATTTTGCTTAAATTATTGTATTGTTAACATTGTTACTTATGACTTTTGTGTTTGAAACTCTTAAACTGTAAAGCACTGCGGAATATGTTGATGCTATATAAATAAAGATTATTATTTATTATTATCACCTCCAGGCTAAGCCTATAAATTGGGCTCTCCACAAAGAAAGTTGTTCACAAATTGAGGGCAGCCAAGCTATTGTAATCCATTTCATATCTCCCACCGCAACAACGGCCCCCCCGCCAAGGGAACAGAATACCAGACTGCAAAGTTTAGATTTTCTGTAAGTTTTCTAGCTTTTATTTTAGAAGTCTTTTGCATATGTATGTATGTCACTTTGTATATCCATATTTTTATATCCTTTTATTGTAAGCACTGTACCTTTTCTATTAAAGCTTAAAACTTTAATAAGTTTGAACCTTGTATACTCTAAAAGAATCCATAGCCCTAGAGTGTGTAATCTTGGTGATTGGCAGACAGTAGTAGTAGTAATATTTCCGGGACTCATCGTCCATATGTTCGGTGAGGGGTGGCAGCGTGTTTGAAGTGGAGTGCATGGTCTGTGTCGGGGTGTGATTTATGCTCCCATTGCAGCATAGGACAGAGGTTGAATGCCGGATTGAGTGAGAGGAGATATATCAACCCTTGAAGGCGCATCCCTCAGTCACGTGCTGAGAAGGGGGTACGTGACAATGATATTGGTACAGGTAGGACTGGCTCCTTGTCTTTTTTCTGTTAATTATATGGGTACAGGCAGGACTGTCTTCTAGTCTAGAGGCCAGGTTCTGAATTGGTTTCCATGTTCAGAAGAATCCCAATCCATGGTGAATCATTAGTCACGAGCTTAAGACCCAGAATTGTCGAACAGCATCAGTATCTCATGGGGATCCCCTATGCTGGATTTCCTTGGTTGAGCAAGCCTAATTAACTAAAAATGTCTAGAAATACTGTCTGTGACCTGAAACTATCACTTCTTTCTGTAGATTACAACCAGTAACCTACTTTCCAGCAGACTCTTAGTACTAAAATGCTGCCAACATTCAATTCCTAAGTAAATTATCATCTTGTATATATAAATTACAGGACTTGTCATACAGACGTCGACAAATTACTCTTTTGTTTTGTCTGAAAAAAATGACTAGACAAATACATAAACTGTGGAGTGATGGAAATTGCAGTTGCACAATCCTTAATTAAAAGTGTCCCCAAAGTTAAAGTAATGCAGAGCAAATGCGCCCGCAGAGCTCTACTGGCCGGTACCTGGCAAAAATAGGGAATTTTTTCCTATTGGTTCCTTTTGATCACTATGATACATGCCATCACAGTGATCAAAAGAAAAAAAAAAAGTAAATCATACCCTCTGTCACCCCCTTAGTTAGATAAAGTGATGTAAATAAATTACTTTTTTTAATTCTATTTTTTTGCAGTTAGGATTGGGGCTAGGGTTGGAGTTTTTTCAAAAGTAAAAGTAAAAAAAAAAAAAAAAAAAAGGACGATGGCTAGTGTTGAGCCCTAGTGCTTGCTACTTGAGTTTGCATCGGGTGCTCGGCTATGCACAGAGTATCGCGGATCCAACATAGACACCCAAATAAAACTAACAGCCGCAAAACCACAGTTCAAATTCACCGCAGTTAAATTTTCCAGGTGCACTCGCCTCTGCACAGTGAGACTTTTTCCTCACTGTGCGAGCGGTGATCTCACTGACGTCATTGCAGTTCAGCCCGACTGGGAACACAGCCTCAGTGACCGGCAATAACGTCACCGTCTGTCACTGATGCTGCTCTCGCAGCAACTCATTCTCCCAGTGGTTCTCAGCCTGGACGGTCGCATCTTGGCACCGTCCAAATTGAAAACTGTTTATCCCCGAGACATGGATTACGGCGTGGCACAGAACGACAGACAGGTGAGGGATGTGGTTTTTTATTTTTGTTATATTACAGAAGAAGGTGGAATTAGGCGTTAGGGGAGTATAACTGTGTTTGTTATTTTTAAATTAAAAAAAAGTTAAACTGTGCTTTGTTTTATTTCAAATAAAAAGACTTTATCCTTGCTGTGTCTTTATTTACCACTTAATTATAGGATTAGTAATGGATAGATGTCTTATAGATGCTTCTCCATTACTAATAAGTGGGCTTGATGTCACCTGATAATACAAAGGTGACATCAACCCCACAAATATGAACTCCACTTGCCACCACTACAGGGCAAGTGGGAAGAGTCGGGCAAAGCACCAGAATTGGCACATTTAATAGATGTGTCTTTTCTAGGCAGCTGAGAGCTGCTATTTTTAGGCTGGGGAGGCCAATATCCATGGCTCCTTACCAGCCTGAGAATACCAGCCCCAGCTGTCTGTTTTAGCAAGGCTGGTTGTCAAAAATAAGAGGGACCCCATGCTGTTTTTTTAAAATTATTATTATTTATTTAAACAGTTAAAAAATCAGAGTGGGGACCCCTCTATTCTTGATAACCAGCCTTGCTGACGCCGACAGCTGAGGGTTGCAGGCCCCATCAGTGAGTTTTGCCTGGCAGGTCATCAAAAATACAGGGGAATCCACACAGGTTTTTTTTTTTTTTTAAATTAGTTATTTATAGCGCAGGTACCATCTGTTAAATACTCCCATCAACTGCTCCTGATCTCGCTGTTATTAGTAGGAGCAGTAGTCCTATCAGCTGACAACAGTAACCGGAGGTAAACTTTATACCTCCAATCACAGCTGCTGGTTCACGCTTTCTTTTGACAGTGTGGGAACCGCGGCTGTCTGACCAGCAGTGATTTCATCGCTGATCAGAAGTGGTGTTTGCTGCTCTGTTATGCACATGGCAGCATGGAAAATACTGGATCTTCGGGCCCCCATTCAAATCAATGTGCTCCGGGTTCAGGTACTGTTCTGGTATCCAAACTCAAACTTTTTTTTAACTGTTCGGCCGAACCTGCAGAACCCAAACATTCAGGTGTTCGCCTATCTCTACTCAACACTAATGACGAAATATTCAACATAACAACCTACATGTTAAATTCTGTGTCGTACCTGTAGGTTCAAAACACTCGCTATACCCCTGGATAAAGTCCTTGAGGGGTGTGGTTTCCAAAATGGAGTCACTTGTGGGGGTTGCCACTGTTTAGGCACATCAGGGGCTCTCCAAACGCAACAAGGCATCCGCTCTCAATTCCAGCCAATTTTGCGTTCAAAAAGTCAAACGCTACTCCTTCCCTTCGGAGCCCAAACAGAAGTTTTCCTCCACATATGGGGTATCTGTGTAGTCAGGAGAAATTGCACAACAAATTTTGGGGTCCGTTTTCCCTCGTTACCCTTGTCGAAATAAAGGTTGGGTCCAAAGTATATTTTTTTGTGAAAATAGTTAAACGTTCATTTTTTTCTTCCACATTGCTTCAGTTCTCGTGAAACACCTGAAGGGTTAATAAACTTCTTGAATGTGGTTTTGTGCACCTTGAGGGGTGCAGTTTTTAGAATGGTGTCATTTTTGTGTATTTTCTCTCTTATAGGCCCCGGAAAGTCACTTCAAATATGGTGTGGTCCCTACAAAAGTCGTAGTTACTCACCGATAACGGTGTTTCTCAGAGCCCATGACAGCACTACCAGAGAGAGGGAATCCGCCCTTCAGGGACAGGAAACCTACAGGATAAAAAGGGCGGTACCTCTCTCCTGCCTCAGTTTAGTTTACAGAGCATCAGAGGTCCTCCAGGTTAGTGATAACAAGAAATACACATTTTAGCAAAATAATTATGAAGATTACACCGTGTCTAAATCAAACACACACTTCGTATAATAAAGTGCTCACCGCACACGTGATAAGGGGGGGGAATAAGCAGTTGCTGTCATGGGCTCTGAGAAACACCGTTATCGGTGAGTAACTACGACTTTCTCAGTCGCCCATGACAGCACTACCAGAGAGAATTGCAGAGATTATTGCTTTAGGGAGGGACCACAGCCTGCAAGACCCTTCTTCCGAAGGTTAAGTCCGACGAAGAGGCTAAGTCTAAGCGATAGTGCCTAAAGAAGGTTGAAGGTGTTGACCAGGTGGCTGCCTTACAGATTTTATCTATTGGTACCTCCGACCTTTCGGCCCAGGAGGTCGCCATAGCCCTTGTAGAGTGTGCCTTGAGTCCTTCAGGAACTGCATTTCCCGTGGACGAGTATGCCAAGGCTATCGCATCAGTAACCCAACGAGCTATAGTGCCTTTGGAGGCTTTGAGTCCTTTCCTAGGTCCCTGAAAGCAGACAAAAAGACAGCCTTCCTTCCTACACTGACGGGAGGATTCTAGGTAGTGTATTAGACACCTTCTCACATCTAAGGTGTGGAATTTTTCCTCTTTTTGATTTTTCGGGTTTGGACAGAAGGAAGGAAGGATTATTTCCTGGGATCTATGGAAATTGGAAGCAACTTTGGGTAGATAAGCAGGGTCTGTTCTTAATATTACCCTATCCTCCATGATTTGTGTGAAGGGAGGGTTCGCAGATAGAGCCTGAAGGTCACTAATCCTACGGGCAGATGTTAGGGCTGTAAGAAGGGCCGTTTTGAGGGATAAGATTTTAAGTGGTATCGAATCTATGGGTTCAAACGGGGGTTCTGTCAGAGCTGATAGTACTAAATTTAAGTCCCAAGATGGAGGGTTTCTGATTTTTATTGGCCTAGACCGTACAGCGGCTTTAATGAATCTTGCTATCCATGGGTTAGTGGCAATACTATCATTGTATAACGCCCCTAAGGCCGCTACTTGTACCTTTAAGGTGCTCACCGATAGGTTTGGATATGGGCCTTTCTGTAGGAACTCTAATATTTCGACCACTGGAACCCCATCTTGTAGTCTTACCCCGGAGGTGGACAGAAACTTTTTCCAAGTTTTACCATAAATTTTAGTTGTTATTGTCTTCCTACTTTTTAATAGCGTGGAGACTAAATTATCTGAGAATCCCCTTGCCCTTAGCAGTGACCTTTCAAGTTCCACGCTGTCAAGTGTAGATTTGCCGACTGAGGGTGGAACACCGGCCCCTGTGATAAGAGGTCCGGAAGATCCGGAAGGACCCAGGGATCTGTGACCGATAGAATCCTCAGCCAGGAAAACCAGGCCCTTTTGGGCCAGAAGGGGGCTATTAGAATGATACTCGCCCTGTCCTGTCTTATCTTCCGTAGGACTGCCGGTATAAGTATATAAGGGGGAAAGGCATATGTCAGACCGTGAGTCCAGGGAATCGAGAATGCATCCAGTGCTCGGGGGTTCCCTCTGTGGTTTAGAGAACAAAACTGTTTTACTTTTCTGTTCTCTATACTGGCGAAGAGGTCTATTACTGGTACCCCCCAGATTTTTGTGATCTGATCGAAGACCCTTTGGTTCAGAGCCCATTCCCCCTGTTTTAGCTGGGTACGGCTTAGGAAGTCTGCCTTTTTGTTCACTACGCCTCTTATGTGCAACGCCGAGAGGGATAGGAAGTGATGTTCGGCTAAGGTGAAGATTTGGGAGGTAGTTTCCATCAGGGCTTGGGATCTGGTCCCCCCCTGGTGGTTCAGGTAGGCCACTACTACTTGATTGTCCGAGAAAACCCGGACATGTTGTCCCCGTAGTTTGGGAAGAAAAACTGACAGAGCATGGCTCACTGCGCAAAGTTCTTTTTGATTTGAGGATACCTGGTATTCTCGATCTGTCCAGACCCCCTGAGTAACACTGTTTCCCAGGTGAGCTCCCCATCCCGTGGGACTGGCATCCGTGGTAACTACTTGATGTACATCTATCACCCACGGAACCCCCTATGATAGATTGTTGGGATCTAGCCACCAGTCTAGGGAACGAATAGTGTCTGAACTTAGAGTCATGTGACCTTCTAGGTGTCCCCTCAGTGTAACCTGATTTTTCAGGACATCCCACTGGAGGTCTCTTGTGTGGATCTGAGCCCACTGTACTGCCGGGAGACAAGCAGAAAGGGACCCTAGTAGTGACATCGCTCCTCTTAAGGTCATATGAGGGTTTGAGCGAGCTCCGGACACAATGCTTAGTATTTTTTGTTTCTTCAGGTCTGGAATGCGACATTCCTGTAAAACCGAGTCCAGAGTTAGGCCCAGAAACTCTTGCACCATGGTCGGTTCCAGTTTTGACTTCTGGAGATTTAGGAGCCAACCTAATTCTGTTAGAGTTTTTATCACTCTGCTGCACTGTTGGCGACAATGTTGGGCTGAGTTGCTGACAATCAGGAAGTCGTCTAGGTATGGTATTATAATAACATCTTCCTCCCTTATGTGGGCCATCATTTCTACTACCACCTTGGTAAAACCACGGGGCGCTACCGAAATGCCAAACGGGAGGGCCTTGTACTGGTATTCTTTTACTACTCCCTCCATGACTACTGCTAGTCTGAGGTATTTCTGTGAGTTTTTGTGGATGGGGACGTGATAGTACGCGTCGCTGAGATCCAACACTACCATGAAACAATTTGGAAACAGGTTTTTTATTGTAGATCTTATCGATTCCATTTTGAATGTTTGATTCTTTACATAACTGTTTAATCTCCGTAGATTTATTATTGTGCAGAAGGAACCGTCCAGCTTTGGAATCAGAAACAGTGGGGAAAAGAATCCTTTTCCTCTTTCCGGTAATGGAACCTCTCGGATCACATCCTTGGTTATGAGTTTTGAGATTTCTAGTTCCAAGGCCTGTTGTTGCCACCATGAAGGTTTCAATGGAGTGACCACATAGTGTTGGGGAGGAAGGGTGGTAAAGTTTATTTGAAGTCCCATTTTTATTAGGTTTAAAATCCAAGTACTGGAAGAGATTTTTTCCCAGGCCGGAAGGTATTGAGACAGTCTCCCTCCCACCCTGGGGGAGGTGTCACTTAGGGTTTTTTTTATTTCTGGGGGAGTTGCCAAAGAGGAAGCCCCTGTCTCTATTTCTCCCCTCCTCCCACCTGTTCTGTTCTCTAGGGGGGCGTCTGCGGAAAAATTTCCTGTTCCGAAAGGGCCGCCTAACGTATGGTGCGGCCAGGTTAGGGAACCCCTTCTTATCCCCTGCTTTTTGTAAAATGTCATCTAGGGTTTCCCCAAACAGAAATTTTCCCTCACATGGGATTGAACAAAGTTTTTGTTTTGTCTGTAGATCGCCTGGCCAGTTTTTCAGCCACAGCGTTCTACGAGCTGCATTGGACAGGGCTGCCGATTTTGAAGTCAGTTTGATAGAGTCCGCCGAAGAGTCGGCCAAGAAGGCTGCCGCCCCCCTAATCATGGGAATTGATTCGATGATTTTTTGTCGGGATACTCCATCCCTTAACTGTTTCTCCAGATTGTCTATCCAAATCATTAGAGACCTGGAAGTACATGCGGCCGCTATGGTAGGTCTTAAACATCCCCCTGCTGACTCCCAGGCCCCTTTTAGGAAGGTGTCGGCTCTTTTATCAAGGGGGTCTTTTAGCGTACCCATGTCCTCAAAGGGCAGTGCAAATTTCTTTGACGCTTTAGCTACTGCCACATCAAGTTTAGGGGCTAGAATCATCTTCCGCAAAAGGATATTTCCTTTTAAGGGAGGGTACAGATGAATTTTTTCTTTCTGGCTTTTCCCACTCCTTTTTAATCAGGGCCTGCACGTTTTCGTTAAGTGGAAAAACTCTGCGTTTTTTCTGGCCCAGGCCGCCAAACATAATGTCCTGTACCGTTTTGTCAGGACGTGGGTCTAGGACCCCCATTGTAGATCTTACAGTTTTTACGAGGGCATCTATTTCATCTAAGGGGAAGCAGTGGCGGCCTCCACTCTCAGAGTCTGAGGAGGAGGAGGAACCTTTCTTGTCTGACACATCCTCATCAGAGCTAGAAGGATCGGAGTGAGAAAGGGGGACAGGTGTTCTCTCCTTAACCCCCTCCCCTTTAAGGGATTTAAACGCTGTTTCTACCTCTGATCTTATTACTGAACGTAATTCAGAGGCAAAACTAGGGGTTTCTTCACAAAGGACTTGTCCTATACAGGAACCGCATAATTTCTTATCCCAGTTCTGTAACAGGGGTTCTCCACATAAGGGACAGTCTCTATGTTTAGTTTTCTCTATTTTTTAGGCAAGAAAAAAAACGAACAGAAAAGGGGACCCTATTACTTGGTGAACTTTCACGAAGATCACTCACCCATCTTGCGCAGCTACAGGTACCAGTTCTGGAGGAGGCACGGGATCTTGTATGAGACCCGAAGTAGAAGGTGTCGGCTGGCTGGAGATATTGGAGGTTTTACTCTGCGGCGTGGAATGGCTCCTGGAGCGGGTACTTCGGGTGTCTGCAGAGGTCCTTCCGCCCGACTTGCGCTGGTGGTGACGCTGCTGTTGCTGCGGTGGTGGCTGTAAGGGCTGCGCCGGCTGGAGCTGCTGATCGCTGTCCGCCATAGTGGGACTGCATGCAGCAAAGGGCGCTCTCACAGCGGCGTTTTAAATAGTGCGCCGATCACCCCTCCTCCAGGCTGCGTTGCAGGGTAGCGCTGGTCCCCAGTGCGCATGCGCGCTCCCCGGGTCCCGGAAGTAGACAGCGTCTATATCCGGTGCGGCGGCCATCTTGGTGCTCTCACACACCAGGTCGTCGCTCCGGACCGGGCCTCTCTGCAGAGGCACACCGGGTCCCTAAAGCCCCTACCCCAATCCGGGGAGGCAGCCGCGCTCCCCTCCGCCCGCTCTGCAGCCCCATCGGACCCAGAAGCGGCGGCGTCGGACACCGAGCCAGCGGTGACAGGGGCCTCCCCGCCGTCATACCTCCACTGGTCGGCTCCGGATACAGGTACCGATCCTGAGGGTTCCCCTGTCAGGGACAGGAAACAAAACTGAGGCAGGAGAGAGGTACCGCCCTTTTTATCCTGTAGGTTTCCTGTCCCTGAAGGGCGGATTCCCTCTCTCTGGTAGTGCTGTCATGGGCGACTGAGAAAAGATGGTTTTGTACATTTTGTTGCAAAAAATGAGAAATTGCTGATCAACTTTTAACCCTTATAACTTCTTTAAAAAAAAAAATAAATGTTGCTAACATTGTGCTGATGTAAAGTAGGCGTGTCGGAAATACGATTTATGAACTATTTTGTGTCATAACTCTCTGATTTATGGGCACAAAAATAAAAAGTTTGAAAATTTAAAAATTTTCTAAATTTTTGCCAAATTTCCATTTTTTTCATAAATAAACATAAGTCATATCGAAGAAATTTTACCACTAACATGAAGTTTAATATGTCAAGAAAAAACAATTTCAGAGTCAGTGAGATCCATTGAAGTGTTCCAGAGTCATTACTACATAAAGTGACAGTGGTCAGAATTGAACATTTTGGCTTGATCATTAAGGTCAATATTAGCTTGATTTAATTGTCTATTCAGCACATTCACGCACATGTTGGATCCTCCTGAGAAAGAGGCAGTATTGGTTTCCTCTCCTTCTGTATAATTCACTGGACAATAAGTTGTCTGCACTAGACAACCCCCTTAACAGACACCTGCCACTTGTATAAAAAAAAAAAAAATACAATAAATTGGATATATTTATTGCTTGGTGTAAATGCCGCTGTTCTGAATCCGGCGATGTTTTTCTTTTGTTCCTGTGCCTCTCCATTCCGTAGATATGGCCCCCTCTTCCTTGTATATAAATACACTCTTGTAAGCTAAGTGGGTGTGGTCATCAAAAAAACACCCACAGAGACTTGTTGAAGACCAGGCCCATGACTAGATTTACAGACGAGGAGGCCATATTTCAGGAATGGAAAGGCGCAGAAACAAAAGAAAAACAGCGCCAGATTCAGGAGAACAGCGACATTTACACAAAGTAAAGTAATTATGGTACATAGTTCTGTCATTACTTAACTTATCATCTCACTCTAGGCATACTGTACTCACCTTTGCCACCAACATCTGTTGTTGATTCTCGATCTGCTGCTGTTGGCGTGAGGCCATATCCTGCAGCTCTGAAAGAGTCAGCTCCACTCTAGGGTTGCCCACCTAAGTAAAAAAAATAAATTAAGCTCTGATATAGTTAAAATTGCTATTATACATTTACATACATTAAAATATACAAAATCATGGTTGACCTCAAAATCCAAGTGATTGACACAAAAAAACAAGATTGCATGCACATGATATGATATATCAGTGGGGACTATATGGATGAATTGCATGTCCTACACCCTCCCAACCTCCAGACACCATGCGCAGAATCGGTACTAGGTCCCTTTAATTCCGCGCAATCTAATTCTGACAGTTTTCAATTTCAAAGTAAGACAACGTAATAATAATTCAAGTTAAGTAAAAAGAAAAGGATTTCCGTATTAAGATAAAGTCAGGTAGCCAGGAAATCGCAGACATCTCGAAAAATCTGGTTCCTATTATAGCACAATCTCCAGAGTATACAGCGAACCAGCACAGAGTCAGAGTCAAAGGGCCCAGATATAAGGTATATACATCACCAGAGCGGTGTATGGAAGCTTCGACTAGTCATGCTAGTTGTGCAGATTAATACTTATCCGGCTCTGTGCACAATTTTCGCAGGTTAACAAAAACATGGAACCTTCATAAAAATATATAATCAATAAAAAAAAATTAAAAATAAATAGGAAATTTTAAACAAAACGATTTGTGTGCCAGGAGCTTCTATGATGGATCATTCAGGGTAGGTTCATGTGGATTTTGGAGTGGAGTGAATTCTGCTCCTACATGGACATGATAAAATGCTTCAAATACTCTCGGAATAAGTTTTCTATTTATATCAATGGGAAAATACACCTATGTGGTATGCATGGGGCTTTTTTCCAGATAACTTCTTCACATTACATACATTTCTTAGTAATTTGTTTTTAGAAACATATACAGTACAGACCAAAAGTTTGGACACACCTTCCCATTTAAAGATTTTCCTGTATTTTCATGACTATGAAAATTGTAAATTCACACTGAAGGCATCAAAACTATGAACTAACACATGTGGAATTATATACTTAACAAAAAAGTGTGAAACAACTGAAAATATATCTTATATTCTAGGTTCTTCAAAGTAGCCACCTTTTGCTTTGATGACTGCTTTGCACACTCTTGGCATTCTCTTGATGAGCTTCAATAGGTAGTCACCGGAAATGGTCTTCCAACAATCTTGAAGGAGTTCCCAGAGATGCTTAGCACTTGTTGGCCCTTTTGCCTTCACTCTGCGGTCCAGCTCACCCCAAACCATCTCGATTGGGTGGGCTCTGCTCTGGTGACTGTGGAGGCCAGGTCATCTGGCGTAGCACCCCATCACTCTCCTTCTTGGTCAAACAGCCCTTACACAGCCTGGAGGTGTCTTTGGGGTCATTGTCCTTTTGAAAAATAAATGTTGGTCCAACTAAACGCAAACAGGATGGAATAGCATGCCGATGCAAGATGCTGTGGTAGCCATGCTGGTTCAGTATGCCTTCAATTTTGAATAAATCCCCAACAGTGTCACCAGCAAAGCATCCCCACACCATCACACCTCTTCCTCCATGCTTCACAGTGAGAACCAGGCATGTAGAGTCCATCCGTTCACCTTTTGTGTGTCACACAAAGACATGGTGTTTGGAACCAAAGATCTCAAATTTGGACTTATTAGACCAAAGCACAGATTTCCACTGGTCTAATGTCCATTCCTTGTGTTCTTTAGCCCAAACAAGTCTCTTCTACTTGTTGCCTGTCCTTAGCAGTAATTTCCTAGCAGCTATTTTACCATGAAGGCCTGCTGCACAAAGTCTCCTCTTAACAGTTGTTGTAGAGATGGGTCTGCTGCTAGAACTGTGTGTGGCATTGACCTGGTCTCTAATCTGAGCTGCTGTTAACCTGCGATTTTTGAGGCTGGTGACTCGGATAAAGTTATCCTCAGAAGCAGAGGTGACTCTTGGTCTTCCTTTCCTGGGGCGGTCCTCATGTGAGCCAGTTTCTTTGTAGCGCATGATGGTTTTTGCACCTGCACTTGGGGACACTTTCAATGTTTTCCCAATTTTTTTGGACTGACTGACCTTCATTTCTTAAAGTAATGATGGCCACTCGTTTTTCTTTACTTAGCTGCTTTTTTCTTGCCATAATACACATTCTAACAGTCTATTCAGTAGGACTATCTGCTGTGTATTTACCAGACTTCTGCTCAACACAACTGATGGTCCCAACCCCGTTTATAAGTCAAGAAATCCCACTTATTAAACCTGACAGGTCACACCTGTGAAGTGAAAACCATTCCCGGTGACTACCTCTTGAAGCTCATCAAGAGAATGCCAAGAGTGTGCAAAGCAGTCATCAAAGCAAAAGGTGGCTACTTTGAAGAACCTAGAATATAAGACATAATTTCAGTTGTTTCACACTTTTTTGTTAAGTATATAATTCCACATGTGTTAATTCATAGTTTTGATGCCTTCAGTGTGAATGCACACTTTACATAGACATGAAAATACAGAAAAATCTTTAAATGAGAAGGTGTGTCCAAACTTTTGGTCTGTACTGTACATTAACAAAATCAATACATGTACGTCAACAAAATGTTTATACTAAGCGACTGAGCTGCGTTTTTTTGCTGTCATCTCCAAAAATGACTGCAAAAACTAAGCGTTTCGCCACAATTTTCGAAAATCTTGTTCAAAAGACATTGCATGATAACATCATGTCTCTCCGCTCAGAACAGCGGAGCTGTGGACACTTCCTGTGCCGCAATCTCAACACTTACTAGACAATTCTGCTCTAGAAATAATATTCCAACCGATACAGAGTACAGCTCCGTATTACCCCACGGACAATACCTATGTATAGGACTAGAATGTGCCCTTTGTGGAGAGTCTAAAGACGATGCAAAATCTAAACAGATGCACAATTTCATAGGGCGAGGAAAAAAAATATTTTAAAAAAAGGAAATAAACCCCCCTCTCCTTATATGCCGTGATTCAGTTACATAAAGGGAATGCAGACATACAAAGGTAATGTAGCAAGAAAAGCTGGAAATATAAACGTCCATTATTAGAACGCACGGAATGCGGCGCACGATACAACATTCTTCTGTTTAACCCCTCAACAGCCAGACAAACACCTTCCAAATCCCTGGGGTGCACTCTACATCCTTCCTGGAAGTGAAGGGGTTACAGGAGCGCGGCCAAATCCCGCAGCACAATTAGTGTAAGAGGCAGCAGGAAATCCTCTTAATTCAGTGAGCATTAGAGGCGCAGAGACAATGTGCTGCCACCCACTCTCCAGCCTGAAGGAAAGCAGCACAGATACATGGCGGTGTATGGGGATAGGGATGGCGGTGTATGGGGATAGGGATGGGGGAACCTGTAGCTTGACGAGCTGCGCTTTCCTCCTCGCCCACATCCTGGTAGGGTGGCTATTGGGGGGACGCTCGTAGGCCAGGGTCTTGCCGAGTGACTGCAGGCGCTGAGGCAGGTGCTGCTCTCGAGGAGTGTGCACATGAGTGACAGGCGACAGGTACGTGCCTGGGAGCGCCTCACGTCCCAATGAGAGCGCATCTCTGCTGTAATCCTACACATTCCCACAGCTTAACAACAGGCCCCGAATATTAGATCCTCCCTTTCTTCAGCCACAAAATTAATAATAAGCAGCGGGCTCAGCCCACACATAGGGAGAATTCACACAGGCTCTTAAGAAATAGTAAAAAAAAACAAAAAAAAACAACACTTTACAAAATTAACCCCTAATGACCGCCAATACATCTTTTAACTGACCTGAGATATTAGAGAATAGCCTCCCCATACAGGTGACAATCCAGGAGCTGTTGGCTGGACACTATAGCCGACAACTTGCTGTATCAGCCACAATCAGTGTTTGCGCCATCCAGATCCGTTTAACCCCTAAGGCTGGGTTCACATTACGTTTAAGCAGTCCGTTAGACAGACTGCGTTACACCGCGGCATAAACCAGCGGTGTAACGCAGTCCGTTAACGCTGCCATTAAGCCCTATTTCGGGCGCATCGCCAACGCATGCCAAAACGGGTGTGCGCTAGCGATGTGCCGTCATTGAGTGACGGACCCTCGGACGCGGGCTGCAGCATTTCTGGGTCCGTCACCACTAGCGCAGATAGAGCATCTGCTAGCTCTATCTGCACTAGGGCGATCAAATTTCGGCACTTGCATTAACAGCAGACCGTTTAACGCATGTGTTGAACGGGCTGCTTTAACGCAATGTGAACCTACTGTAGCCTTAGATGCTGCTGTCAATAGTGACTAAATCATATAAATGGTTAACAGAGTGAGGGGGCTTCCTCTTTATCCCAATTGGTGCCCTCAGATCATGATTGTGTGGTCCTGATGTTTGTGATGGCAATTCACAGCCAAATAGCGGCCTTAGAGTCTGACGGCTGTTGTAACCTGTTCAGAAGTTAGAGGCATTTAAGTAGTAAAAATCTACATTTTCATTCCTATTATGCCAGTTTGCATTAATTCCTGAAAAGCACCTGAAGGGTTAATAAACTACCTGACTGCAGTTTTCAATATGTCAGGGGGTGCCGTTTTTGAAATGGTTTAACTTTTGGGGGTTTCCCAATATATGAGGCCCCTAAAGGCACTTTAAACATGGATAGGTCCCTAAAAAAATAAATTTTGTAAATTTCCTTGAAAAAATGACTGATACATTTTTTAACCTCCTAAAATGTTACCAAAATAAAATAACATTTTATAAATGGTGCTGATGTAAAGCCGACATGTGGGAAATGTTATTTATTAATGCATTTCTGCGGTATGACTATCTGGATTAAAGGGATAATCATTCATAGTTTGAAAATTGCTAATTTTTTAACATTTTTCTCAAATTTCTGATTTTTTTTTATAAAACATATCAACCTAAATTTACCATTATCATAAAGTATAATGTGTCATGAAAAAAACAGTCTCAAAATCACTGGGATTTGTTGAAGCGTTCCAGAGTTTTTACCACATAATGTGATACTGGTCAGATTTCAAAAATTTGGCTCCGTCACTAATGGGTTAAAGGGAGTCTTCTCAGTCCCCCAAAATCTGCATCTAAGTAGTCGCAGGTTCTACTAAGAGGAGCCAAAACCCTCAGAACTTTTCTTTATTCCTACATGCAAAAGAGGTGCTTGGAGCACTGTGGGCGGGGCCATGCAGTTTGGGGCATGGTGGGCGGGGCTGCACAGTATGATGCACCCTTCCTTGCCACTATTTTTCGGACCCCACCCACAATGCTACAAGAACCTAATTTGCATATGAAAATACAGAATGGTTCCCCCAAAACTATGCAGGCGATTTTTTTATTTATTTGAAGCTATGGCTCCTCTTAGCGCAAGTTTCCCTACAGTGTAAAACCCGAGGGCAGCTGTGGGTTGTGTACACAAATCAGAGGAAGAGGCGTTGGGTCTTCTCATTGAGTGTTGATCTCAGGCGTGATGGAAAATATGGACACTGCCTTCATTCAGCTTTATAAGAGGTCATCATGGGACCACAGAATCACGAGTCCGACTCAATAAAACTTTGAACCAGTTCTATCCAAAAAATAAACGGTGCAGAAACTATATTGGTTTAAAGGTGAACTTAAAGGGGTTCTCCCATTCAGCTGATCAGTGCGGGTCCCAGAAGTCGAACCCTCACCAATTTAGAAGTTACCACTTATGGTGATACCTGATTTCCATTTACTATTATTTACTATTATTGCACTAAGTCAATTAAAATAAAAAGGAAGAATGCAATCAATTCAAAAAAATCTTAACCATGCAGCTCTGAGCGTCTCCATGGTAACAGACTACAAACAAATCCTATGTAGTCAGATTTTACAGTCGTATCTATTGGTTTCCGACTTCTTGATAACATACATTGGCATGTCGGTAAAGTGTAGGGGGCCAGACTGAAGCCACTATGACTGCAGGAGCAGACTTCTTTGTAGTGTTACCATGGTGACATATTGGTCATCTGCATGGGAGATGTAGATGCAAAGCTATATATTTTTAATTAGAACCATTTTAATAGTTACTTTCATTTTTCTTGCATTAGAATAATAAAATCCTCCAATGTCATTTAATATCCTTTAAATCTATTAGCGGTGTATATCTTGCTATTTGCACGCGTAATCGAGAAGACAATATCCTATTGTAATGTTTTCTACAGGCATCTATAGGGTTAAGCGTGGTGTATGTGTTGGCTTTTGTCCTGTGCGTATGGGTGTGTATGTGTGGGTGGGTGGGTGTATGGCGTTCTATCGCTTTGTTAGAAGGACTCGGAGTATTAGGATATTAGCTGGAGAATGCCTTCTACGCCATTGTGTTTATTACAGTCATTCCAGCAATGCGGGTAGTGCCACCCCCTACTGACAGGACCCTCTGATCCAAGCCATCGCTCACATCTGGAGAGCCGCATGCGGCCAGGGATGGGCAGCACGCACACAGCGCCTCCCGGGAAAAACATGACAAATTAAAGAGGATTTTATATAATGGATCACAAAAGAAAGTTCTCACTTGAAGCGACTTTAAAGAGTAATCATCTTTTTAATTATTACTTCATAATTCAATAGCACATATGAAAATAAGAAACCCTCTAACAGGTCTCATCAGCGAAATCTGCTTTTTTTACTCCCAATTCTTACCTAAAATCTGTATTTGCTTAAAGACATACTGTAGATTCCCCTTTATGGAGATAGGAGATGACAGTTGGTGCTTCTAAAATCCTATCCTATGGCGCTAGATGCCGACAGACATTTTGCTGCAAGTTCCTTACAACTTTATGAGCACCAACTATCACCTCCTATCTCAGCAATGGGTAAGTCTGTATTCACTGATGACAGACTTCACCTATGAATTGAGGATGCTGAGAAAGAATGAACAGTCCTGGAGGAGAAAGAAGCAGATTTCTCTGATAAGATACAGCAGGTGAAATAAATAGTGAGCAGAACCAATTTCATAAGTAAATCTATTTCTAAAGGTGCTATTGACATGAAATTCTCACCAGATGTCAGTAACAACCCATCCAATCCACAAAGGCAAATAAATCAAACCATCGCTGTCCATAAATCAAGTTATGTGTAATAATGAGAAATGACACAGGGATAAAGTATTGAACACATTTAGGCTATGTGCCCACGTTCAGGATTTTTAGCGGGTTTTTTTCATGTTTTTACCGCCTTTTTCCGCTGCAAAAACGCTTAAAAACACTTACATTAAGCATCCCATCATTTTAATGCATTCCACAATTTTTGTGCCCATGCTGCGTTTTTTTCCGTGAAAAAAACGCAGCATGTTCATTAATTTTGCGGATTTTTCGCGGTTTTGCCGCTATATTAGACTATGTGCACACGGTGCGGATTCGTGGGCCGATTTTTCCGCACCGTTTTTTGAAAAATCCGCAGGTAAAACGCACTGTGTTTTACTGTGGTTTTCTTGCATTTTTTGTGCGGATTTCACCTGCGATTTTACACCTGCGGATTCCTATTGAGGAGCACAAAGAATTGACATGCTGCGGAAAATACAATGCAGCGTTTCCGCGCTGTATTTTCCGCACCATGGGCACAGCGGATTTGGTTTTCCATAGGTTTACATGGTACTGTAAACCTGATGGAAAACTGCTGCGAATGCACAGCAGTTAATCCGCTGCGGACCTGCAGGCAAATCCACACCGTGTGCACATAGCCTTATTGCATTGGGTAGCTCCGGAAAAAAAACGAGAAAAACGAGGAAAAAACGCGAGCGGAATTCCTGCGCAGGGAGTCCAGTTTTGCTCAGGAAAGTTCTGCAGACATTCTGCAACGTGGGCACATAGCCTTACTGTAAACTTATTTAATACTTCGTACAAAACCCGTTGTTGGTGATGAAGCTCCAAGACGTCTGCTGTATGGAGAAACCAGTCGCCTGCATTGCTCAGGGGTGATATGGCCCATTCTTCCACACAAACACTTCACATCCTGAAGGTCCCGTGGGCTCCTTCTAAGAACTCTCAGCTTTAGTTCCTTCCATACATTTTCTATTGGATTCAGGTCCGGTGATCGGCTCGGCCATTCTAAGCAGCTTCATTTTCCTTTCTCTGAAACCAATTGAGAGTTTTTTTGCCAGTGTGTTTGGGATCATTGTCTTGCCGAAATGTCCATCCTTGTTTCATGTTCATCATCCTGGTAGATGGCGGTAGATTTTTTTTCAAGAATGTCTTGGTACATTTGTCCATTCATCATTTCTTCAGTTATTCAGCATATGCCACTGGCAAACTTCATATAACAGTCCCACACCATGATGTTCCCACCTCCATACTTCACAGTACAGGTATGGTGTTAGGGGTGATATGTAGTGCCTTTTGGCCTCCACACATGGTGTGTATTATGGCATCCAAAGAGTTAAATTTTTCTTCTCATCTGATCAGACTATATTCACTCAGTACGTCACAGGATTGTCTAAATGTCGTTGAGCAAACTTTAAAACGCGCTTGAACATGCCTTTTGTTCAGCAATGTAGTCTTGCGTGGTGAGCGTGCATACAGGCCATGGGGGTTGAGTGCATTACTTACAGCTTTTTGAAATAACTGTACTTGCTGATTCCAGGTCTTTCTGTAGCTCTCCATAGGTGGTCCTTGGCTCCTGGACAAATCTTCTGACAATTCTTTTCACTCCTATGTCTGAAATATTGAGGAGAGCACCTGGTTGTGGCCAGCTTATGGAGAAATGATGTTCTTTTCACTTCCGGATTATGGCCCCACAGTGCTCACTGGAACCTTCAGTAGTTTAGAAGTTCTTCTTTTAACAATGAAATCAGTATGTTTCCAACAATAAGGTTGCAAAAGTCTTGAGATGGCTCATTGGTTTTTCCCATCATGAGAGGCTTCTTGTGTGGCACCTTGGTAATGAGACACCTTTTTATAGGCCATCAGTTGAACCAGCTGATATTCGTGAATAAGTGGCAGGATTGCTTTCTAATTACTGATAGATTTCTGCTGGTGTCATGACTATCCATGGATTTTTGCACCTCTCTATTCATGTGTTCAATACTTTTTTCCTGTGTCATTCTCATTATTATACATAACTAAATTTCTGGACATCTATGGTTTGATTTCTTTGCCTGTGTGGATTTGATGGATTGTTCCCAACATCTGGTGAGAATTTCATGTCTTTAGCACCTTTAGAAATAGATTTACTTAGAAAATTAGTGACATGTTCAATACTTATTTCACCCGCTGTATATTACAAAGTTGCTTATCTTCACATGTGCAATTGGTAACAAAACAAAATCAATAAATAAAATGATAGTTACTCTTTAATACTTTATGGGTCAATAACCAATGATGCCCTTAAAATCTATAGATGTAATTAACTGCCCAAAGCGTGTGCCAGGAAATTAATTTGCAGCGCTGGGTGACTACACCAGCAATCACTGCTGGCTGCAAAGCAATTTATTATATAAGCAGCCAATATGGGTATGTGATTGGTGCCAAGCTCTAAGACGCACCCATGGGTCTAGAAAAGTATGTACCAAAAGGTCCCAACCACTTCAAGACCTAATAACTATATAAAATGTGTGGTGAGCGGAGCCGCGTACTAGACCTGCAGCAGTACAGCAAGCTGCATAATGCCCTGGACTGCCGACACTGCCCTGAGGTGCCAGATTTAGGAAAAGTCCACCAATGTATCGTAGCTGTATTTTCTGCTCTGTATTACAGCCGACTACGGTTCTTGTGACGCAGACTGCCATAGGTATCTATGACACTGTTGGTTCCTGGCTTTTATACGCCAGAATAGAGATATGCTAAATCCGACCGCCATGTGATGCTACATTTATTCCGCAACAGGTCCTCCAGGGACAATGCCAAGATTGGCAAGCATTTAAGGGCAAAATCATCCGCTAGCTGGGGGTGCCCTATGGGCCACAAATTTAAAGAAGTTGTCTCAGATGAGACCTTACTCTTAATGGGGTTTTATCTACCATTATCGCTGGTCCGTATTATGCCTGCTAGTCCTAGTTAATGGAAGTTCACCGGAGCATATAGCGGTGATTACTTTTGATCCATATCACGACTGTTGGTCCCAGTATGGGAAAATTTGCCTGAGCATTCCAACCACAAACCCTGGGTCCAACCAACATCATCATATATAGCTATGATACTAGTCCGGGTCACGAACCAGAAGTAACAGTTACTTTACAAACAAAAGGTCTGCTTTAGTGTCTCTCCGTTCCGGATTGTAAGCGGGGTCCGAAGTGGAGAAACCAATCATTATATCGCCCGTATGCTCCAATGCCTTGATAGTGCACCCCTTCCTTTATAAGGAAGGGTGCATACGATTATACTCTAGGATTTTTAGCCATGCGGCCATTGAGAAAGACATTCATCATTGCTGGGTAATATAAGTGTCTTCTTCATAAAGGTCTCGAAAAACACACAGTGACATCCAGGATGGCTGCGGTCAATTATGTTAGGGGCCGCTGCTGTTTACACAGGGAGTAATATGCTGAATGCGGCATTCTTGTGCTGCTGACTAAGAGTTAAAGGCTTATTAACACTCCATGGCGGTGTGAGGGAGGTCAGGAGAATGACCCAGAAGCCTGGCCAGGAGCTCTCCTCATACACCAGGCACGTGTGCAGGGATTTTCGGATTACATGCTTTCAGAAACTGATGCAAATGTTACGGGTTACTGTGAATCATGGGGTCACTCGGTTATTCATACAGGCAGGTTATCATGGCGCCAATACTGTATTATTCCATAGCTCTTTAGCACCAACGTCTAATCTACAGAAGCAGAACGTTTCATCTTTGTGTAGATACAAAATCTGTATGTTGCATTACAAATAGTGGAGGAAAAGTTTTTAAAAAGTAATTTAAAGGAATTGTCAAAGATAGAATAAATTTGCCGCCTTTTATCTTTGCAATCTCACTACATAAATAGAGAAGAGCTATACTATCAGCCAGACCCCACTAACAAGAAAGGCACCGTTTCTGTGAAAAAGCAGCCATGTCTTCCTAATATCATACAATCCCTTTAAATCCCGCCCCTTGGACTTGCTTCTCAAAGTTCAGAGTCCGGATGGTAGTCTCTCCTGCTAGCACACAGCGATTGTCTGTTTCCTGTAAGAGTATTTAATGCAAGCGTCAGTCATCGTGTACAAATATGGAAGGCCACATTTTGGGCTCACTAGTTCTGACAAGAGGGGCCGTGTTATTCGCCTCTCCTAGGTCCAGTGCCGGGCACCACTACGTCCTTCTCTTTTGGCCAGCTTTCTCTGTTGCTTGGGGCCATTGCCATCAAACGCACCCCACTGATTTCAAGCTCATAGGCCACCTTAGACACCTGGCATCCACACTGCTATCATGGACTGCTCTAAGACTCTCTTCCAAAACCAGCTCTGCCTGGGACCTTGGGACAAACCCAGCTCAGTCACATTTCTAGTTAAGTCTGCCACACTGCTGGCCAGATGCATCTTGGACTCAGACACACCCAGCCTTACCACACAATTGTGCCAACTCTGCCTTGGACTCACGTAGCTCTGCTATATTACTGACTCAACAGTGCCGTACTGCGGTGACAACTCTGGTACCTCACTGTGCAACTCTGCTATATAATTATACAACTCAGCCCTGGTTCTTCAATTCTGAGTAAATTCTGCTACGTCGCCAGCCCAGCTTTGCCTTTAATCCTCAGCTCTGCTTTATCGGTTCCTTTACTCCTGTAAGAAGTACAACACTGCCATAATCTCATCCCTGATGCATCGGATGTTGTGCTTCCCATTTTCTCCTGTTTCCATTCTGCCACCATTGCTTCAGGTGTTTATCCGGATCTCCCTACTGCACCAACGTCATCGGTCCGTGCTGCATAAAAACTGCTCATCCAGATCAACGGTTGTTGGGATCCATCTCACAAGGGCACACATAACAATACGGAGCCAGAAAGACTTGTTTGTGCACTACTCGTATTAAAAGTTCAGGTAGTACAGCAACAGATTATCTTGGATGTTTTACTAAAAAAATAAATGGTAATTAACATTTACCCAAAGGGAATAAAAACATTTCAAGACAGAACTGTTGCTCACTAATCAGTTCCAACAAGGCAGAGAAATTAAATTTAAGCCCCGAGCTTCACGAGACATTACCTCAAACTAAAAAGTCTTTGCCGGGCAGACGAGAAATTATTAGGTTATGTTCAAGTGGCCTGGAAGAAGCCGGAGATAGAGGAAGATTTCCGGGAAGGGGATTAATGTACGGACACAGATTCTCAGGGTAAGGGCGCTCCTTCTACATGGTCCTTCTCTTCTATAAACCAAGGATGGGACTGGACCACCAAAATGGGAAAAAAGGAAAACATTGCCCCTTTCTTCTCTCCTCCTTGGTAGAAACTACATAGTACATGTATACGGTATGAAAAATAGGAGATTAGGGTCTCCGTGTGAAAAAAGCTTCAGCAACGAGAGAGAATGCATATATTTGCTGCAGATGCTTAAAAAGCTGTAAAATATCATTTGCAATATAATATACAACAATATATTATATATTTTAACTATATTTTTCCTGGTTTGCTTTTAGTAAGACTGAAACAATAATACAAGTAGATGAAGCTACCCCGAATAACAGGACTCACAAGAGCCCCAAAGGAGACGAGGATGTTAATCAGCAAACGGAGACCAAAACTTGGACTCCTTGTGAATTTTTTTGTTATCTCTCAATGTCCAGCTTTTCAGCCAGACACCACTGTAAAGTTGCATATTTTGGACTGATACGAAGTGTGAACCTAGCCGGGCTCCGACCGATGGGTGAGGAAATACAGGCATTGTTGTGCATCTTCCTGATATTGTTACATGGTCTACCAAAGTGACACGGTTGGTTCCTCTGGAACGAGATAAGATGGTGTCATATTAGCTTCAAACTCTTCCAATGTAAGTCACTTTTACACCCGGATTTTTGGGTAAAAGAACAAATGAAGCAGTTAGATTATCTACGTGTATCAATAACGGTAATAACTAAAATTAGAGTGAAGAGAAATAACATGGGCTTCTTTAAAGTTGTGTGTGCGCTTTGAGATCATCACAAATGTGAAAATAATTTAAAAAAATTGGAGAATGGAGTTTGTAATTAAGAGACAATGAAATATCTCCAGTTACAGTCACACTGCCCCACAAAACAGACACATCCAGAACCACGCAGCTTAGTCAGCCGGCTTACCGTCAGTGCCACCGTTGTATGCCGCTTTATACTGGCCGAAGAATGGCGCCACACAGACTGATACTAAAATACTGAAAAATGTTTAGAATTGAGAGTCCTCAGTGGTTGATACCTTTTAATGGCTAACTAAAAAGATGGTAACAAATTGCAAGCTTTCAAGACTACACAGGTCTCTTCATCAGGAATAGACTTACGGTATTTAGATTTATGGAACTAAAATACTGTACATTAATAGGACATCATTAATCCCAAATGGATCATGATTACCAGGGCTGTGGAATTGGTAAGCCTAGCCTCCGACTGACTGACCCCCGACTCCACAGCACCGGTCACTACTGAGCATGTACATAAAGTGCAGCACAGATTCATCTCAACTAAAAGCCGAGATCCTTAGATCAGGAACAGAACAGACATTAATTGGACATTTCATAACTTTCCCAAATTATGAAAGCATTTACAGCACATCCTGCTTTGTACAACTGTACACAATTTATTATATATTTGAGCCCTGAATGACCCTTTCTGAGGTGCTGAGACAGAACTGTAAAGATGCTTGGTTCACCAGAAATAAAGAAGTAAAAGGAGAGCGACAGAGGGAGAGCGACAGAGAGAAGGCGACAGAGGGAGAGCGACAGAGAGAAGGCGACAGAGGGAGAGCGACAGAGAGAAGGCGACAGAGGGAGAGCGACAGAGAGAAGGCGACAGAGGGAGAGCGACAGAGAGAAGGCGACAGAGGGAGAGCGACAGAGAGAAGGCGACAGAGGGAGAGCGAGAGCGCGAAGGCGACAGAGGGAGAGCGAGCGCGAAGGCGACAGAGGGAGAGCGAGCGCGAAGGCGACAGAGGGAGAGCGAGCGCGAAGGCGACAGAGGGAGAGCGAGCGCGAAGGCGACAGAGGGAGAGCGAGCGCGAAGGCGACAGAGGGAGAGCGAGCGCGAAGGCGACAGAGGGAGAGCGAGCGCGAAGGCGACAGAGGGAGAGCGAGCGCGAAGGCGACAGAGGGAGAGCGAGCGCGAAGGCGACAGAGGGAGAGCGAGCGCGAAGGCGACAGAGGGAGAGCGAGCGCGAAGGCGACAGAGGGAGAGCGAGCGCGAAGGCGACAGAGGGAGAGCGAGCGCGAAGGCGACAGAGGGAGAGCGAGCGCGAAGGCGACAGAGGGAGAGCGAGCGCGAAGGCGACAGAGGGAGAGCGAGCGCGAAGGCGACAGAGGGAGAGCGAGCGCGAAGGCGACAGAGGGAGAGCGAGCGCGAAGGCGACAGAGGGAGAGCGAGCGCGAAGGCGACAGAGGGAGAGCGAGCGCGAAGGCGACAGAGGGAGAGCGAGCGCGAAGGCGACAGAGGGAGAGCGAGCGCGAAGGCGACAGAGGGAGAGCGAGCGCGAAGGCGACAGAGGGAGAGCGAGCGCGAAGGCGACAGAGGGAGAGCGAGCGCGAAGGCGACAGAGGGAGAGCGAGCGCGAAGGCGACAGAGGGAGAGCGAGCGCGAAGGCGACAGAGGGAGAGCGAGCGCGAAGGCGACAGAGGGAGAGCGAGCGCGAAGGCGACAGAGGGAGAGCGAGCGCGAAGGCGACAGAGGGAGAGCGAGCGCGAAGGCGACAGAGGGAGAGCGAGCGCGAAGGCGACAGAGGGAGAGCGAGCGCGAAGGCGACAGAGGGAGAGCGAGCGCGAAGGCGACAGAGGGAGAGCGAGCGCGAAGGCGACAGAGGGAGAGCGAGCGCGAAGGCGACAGAGGGAGAGCGAGCGCGAAGGCGACAGAGGGAGAGCGCGAAGGCGACAGAGGGAGAGCGCGAAGGCGACAGAGGGAGAGCGCGAAGGCGACAGAGGGAGAGCGCGAAGGCGACAGAGGGAGAGCGCGAAGGCGACAGAGGGAGAGCGCGAAGGCGACAGAGGGAGAGCGCGAAGGCGACAGAGGGAGAGCGCGAAGGCGACAGAGGGAGAGCGCGAAGGCGACAGAGGGAGAGCGCGAAGGCGACAGAGGGAGAGCGCGAAGGCGACAGAGGGAGAGCGCGAAGGCGACAGAGGGAGAGCGCGAAGGCGACAGAGGGAGAGCGCGAAGGCGACAGAGGGAGAGCGCGAAGGCGACAGAGGGAGAGCGCGAAGGCGACAGAGGGAGAGCGCGAAGGCGACAGAGGGAGAGCGCGAAGGCGACAGAGGGAGAGCGCGAAGGCGACAGAGGGAGAGCGCGAAGGCGACAGAGGGAGAGCGCGAAGGCGACAGAGGGAGAGCGCGAAGGCGACAGAGGGAGAGCGCGAAGGCGACAGAGGGAGAGCGCGAAGGCGACAGAGGGAGAGCGCGAAGGCGATAGAGGGAGAGCGCGAAGGCGACAGAGGGAGAGCGCGAAGGCGACAGAGGGAGAGCGCGAAGGCGACAGAGGGAGAGCGCGAAGGCGACAGAGGGAGAGCGCGAAGGCGACAGAGGGAGAGCGCGAAGGCGACAGAGGGAGAGCGCGAAGGCGACAGAGGGAGAGCGCGAAGGCGACAGAGGGAGAGCGCGAAGGCGACAGAGGGAGAGCGCGAAGGCGACAGAGGGAGAGCGAGAAGGCGACAGAGGGAGAGCGAGAAGGCGACAGAGGGAGAGCGAGAAAGGGATAGTGAAAAAGCGAGAGAGAAGAGATTGGTTGAGATTATGTAAAATAGACAGGTCTGAAATACAGAAGATAGATGCGAAAGAGACAGAACAGAAAGGAGAAAGCAAAAGAAAATAGACATAAGAAATAGAAAATGGAAGAGAGATACAAGTAAGATACAAAATAAATAGGGGAGAGATACAAGATCTATAGATACGAAATAGATACAAGACAGACAGATATAAAAGAAAGATATACAGTACATTGAGCAAGGCTGAACACTGTCTCTCTGAGAACTGCACATATTAGGTACACAATGAAATCTACAAAGCTTAGCAGTAATGTAGATGTGTCTCCACCAACTGGAAGCAGAAGAGACATCACACCGTATAATACATCTACGACTAATTCCAGAAAACACAAGGTATACTGTACGGAGCCTTCTGTTACCGTTGTGACGCTCCCCCATGTGACGGTGTAGGAGGACACTCTGATCTTGCTGAATTCTCCATCAGAGGTGATCTCCTGAACGCTCTCCAAGTGGGTCAGCTCCATGACAGGTTTTATTTTAAGGAATTATCAATGGAAGCCAAAGGAGGTTTTGAAAAAACAAAAACTAAATCAAACCATGTGGAGCAGGAAGGAAGAAATAACTACAGCATAGAAATAGTCCTTCATGCTCCAGAGCTGAACTCCAGGAAAAGTATATTGTAATTTCACACTGCGGTGGCGTCCGGAATATTGGTGCGCGGCGTTATCAATATGAAAATCTGTCCTTGTGCGTGGATCAGCAATCAGTGACATGGAAAAGACTAGTGGATTTTGCCAGCAGTCAGACACCTAATCAAGGCAAGATCAAGCTAGCTGTCAGCTCCCATCAGCGTCATGTCCTGCACAGTCTGTACTAGCTGCGCGAGGTCTGCATGCAGCACATCACATCCCCACCCACCCGCATCCCCTCATCTCTGCAAAAGGAAGGTGCCTGCACATTACCAGCATAGTATTTGCATTTATCCAGAGAGGTTTGAACAAAATGAATTTTCATCAGGTACAAACAATCTCTGGGGACGGGGGGGGCTCGGTGCGCTCACTAATCGAGAACACGGCTGTTCAAGAGTTCACAATCATTTCAAACAATAAAGAATCGGGGGAAGAAGATACTTCCATGACTCACACGTTATGCAAGTACAGGTGACCGGCCCACAGCTATTCATGGAGGGGTTGGGATCTTAATCACTTGAAATATTACTTTAGGGGGCTGAACTATGAGTAATTTTCTAATAGAAAGCAAAGGGGGGGGCAAGGGCGAGGAAAGGGGAGGCAAGGAGGAGGAAAGGGGAGGCAAGGAGGAGGAAAGGGGAGGCAAGGAGGAGGAAAGGGGAGGCAAGGAGGAGTAAAGGGGAGGCAAGGAGGAGGAAAGGGGAGGCAAGGAGGAGGAAAGGGGAGGCAAGGAGGAGGAAAGGGGAGGCAAGGAGGAGGCAAGGGGAGGCAAGGAGGAGGCAAGGAGGAGGCAAGGGGAGGCAAGGAGGAGGCAAGGGGAGGCAAGGAGGAGGCAAGGGGAGGCAAGGAGGAGGCAAGGGGAGGCAAGGAGGAGGCAAGGGGAAGCAAGGAGGAGGCAAGGGGAGGCAAGGAGGAGGCAAGGGGAGGCAAGGAGGAGGCAAGGGGAGGCAAGGAGGAGGCAAGGGGAGGCAAGGAGGAGGCAAGGGGAGGCAAGGAGGAGGCAAGGGGAGGCAAGGAGGAGGCAAGGGGAGGCAAGGAGGAGGCAAGGGGAGGCAAGGACGAGGCAAGGGGAGGCAAGGACGAGGCAAGGGGAGGCAAGGACGAGGCAAGGGGAGGCAAGGACGAGGCAAGGGGAGGCAAGGACGAGGCAAGGACGAGGAAAGGGCGAGATAAAAGAGCAGAGGATTTGAACTCTAGGGCCAATTACTGGATGTAGCAATCCTAAATGTAATATTAACCCTTCAAAGAGAGTCTTGCTACATGATTTAGGATAAGACGACAAACCAGACACTCCATTTGCAGACACATGTTTGGGAGTGATCTGGATAGGTGAGAGGGCCTCTGACAAGTCCTTTTTAATTTAGGAAAGAGTGGCACAAGATCCCAAATTACTAAACAATGATAAGTATAATGGTTCCTGAAGCTAAAGACCTCTACACGTTACATATACCACAAAAGCACAGGCACCAGCCACCCCCTCTTGCACCTTCCTATTTGGGGGAACCCTGGGTCCATTCCTAGATCCCATTTTCAAAGACAATAATGTCACATTTATCAAAACAAATTTCTTTGCTGCCACTTGTTTGTCCACCTAAATGATATGACCTGACACTAAAATTATAGTTTAAAGCCAGAAATAAAACACAATGACACACTTATTTCAGAAAACAGCTTAACCGAGGTGGCAAAGCCCTGAACAAAGGGAATCCGTGCGCTGTTCTTGTGTGGCGGGCACGGACATGCGTTGTTTTAATTACCGGTCTGCAAAATATCATGGTGCCATGCCACGTCAGATTGGCAGCTGCGCAGAATGAAAAGTACACAACTGGCAGGAAAAGTTACTTTCCATCCCTCCACAAGAAGTTACGTAACTTCTTAATTCATCTTTAATTTCCGGCATTGATTTAGTAATTCGAGCCTTGCTGTTGCCAAAGTAAACCCAAAACATGCATGCGACTGCCGTGCCTGTATCTGAGCAAGTGTTAGACCGTAGGAAGACGTTTCCAGGCTAGGCACATATGTAGGTAAACTATGGCACATGCTGTGAAAATACTATGCTAAATGAGACCACAGACCTAATAGGGCCCAACCAGCATCTGCCGGGCTAGTATATATATTAATATAGCTATTATAGGCGAGCATAACCTTCTATAGTCTGCAGACCCCCCAAAAGTGGTTCAAACTCATCTTATGTTTCCACCACGCGTAAAACCATAAATTAGTGCCCATAAATCGATCGAAACCAAGGATGCAATATCCCCAACAAGTTATGGTGAAATCAGAGAATATTTATAATAGAAGTAAAGCATAGTCTAGCAGAAGGAGATTCTGGGAAAAGCCCAGAAGATGACCATATGTAGTGAGAAGGTGACTACCAAGGACAAGACGGACGGATGTACCCGAGAACTGACAACAATAAGAGAAGCCAGGACACCATGGTGGAATTATAGGCAACCTGCAAGCCATGGCGGCAGTAATGATCCCAGGCAGAGGCCCCATCATCTACAACAACGGTTTAAGTGATAACTTGTCTTACCCCATTTTCAAGACGCTTCTCTCCAGTCAGTCCGTTCCTCTGATTTGGAGCCTGACGAGCAGCTAAAAAAAAAAAAAAAAAACTAAGTTGGTGTACTTTTGTTTCCTTATTTTTTAAGTGACCTGCGAAAGAAAATAATCCTAAAGTGGAATTTAAAAAAAAAAACAAAAAACGTTCTCCACTATTTAATGAAAATTACAACTAGAAATGAATAAGAATAGAAATCCACGAGAGAATATTTTGTACAGCGGCATCCCATTGCAGACGAGGGATCGCCTCCACCCCAGGAGATCTATTGTTCTCATAGCTGTATAAGAATGTTAGTCCTTCATTGTCATTTTCTTCCTTCTTACCAAAATAGGACAAGTGTATTTTTATAGCAGCTGTGGCTCCAGATCCCACAAGAAGCCACAGAATTTGGGTCAATGCTAATACGGTTTTTCTGAAGGTGCCAGGTATAGGTGCCAGTACAACTAAAAGAATGACACCAGTCTTGTAGTAATCCCATGTGCCAGCGCTGAGAAATCAAGCTTAGAAGTCATATGTAAAATAGCCTGAAAGTGCACTGACACCCCCAATGCACTTGCAAATTAGTCTGGCAGTGCACTGGGGGCGTGTCAGTGCACTTTCAGGCTAATTTGCATATGACTTCTAAGCTTGATTTCTCAGCGCTGGCACATGGGGTTACTACAAGATGGGTATCATTTTTCTTGTTGTTGTATGCCCTATACAGCCGTACTACCAGTTTTAGTAGAACAATAAACTAGAGCGGTTCCCTATTAAGATTAAATGCGTATTTTCTGAGGCAGAGATCTAGTGCTGATCCTTGGATACTTGGCATTTCTGCAGCCACTTCATAATTCGCCCTGGAGACTCAAGCCAACTTTAGGTAGGAGGCTACCTATTTCTGCTTTGATTTATTCTGTGATGGGACCAAAAATCAGTACAGAAAATTGACAGCTTACCAACACATTGGAAGAAATTAAAAAGGGTGAAATCTGCAGCACATCAGCAAGAATCAGCATGTCGCGCCTGCAGATTTTCCAAGGATTAGCCTCAGTTTTGCGGCTAAGTCAGAAGAGGATTCGCTGGGAGCAAATGCACCGCCACATGCCAGCACACAGTATACACATTATTGCCTTTTAATGCAGTGGTTCATTTCCATTTCTCAGATGTATTTGGAGTTTACCCAAGAAAGTGATTCAGTGGCCAAATCTAGAAAGAAGCCAGCAGAAACAGACGCTCTTCCAACCGCAGCTCCGCGTATATGACAAGTCCTAACAGTGGCACCAGTGCACGGTGACCCAGCGCAGGGCTCTGCTATACATCAAGTGTTAAAGTGTCATGATAGTAAAAGTGCTGGCAGCTTGCCAGGCCAGAGGATATAACAGAGGCGCACATTCCTGCTCGGGCCATTATGACGCACGGGCGGCTACTACTCTGACGGGAGAGACTCTAGTTTTCCAGGAAGCCGGAACAGAAATTCGCCATTCATCACAAGATCAGTATATAAAATAACAAGCAGGGCAGCAAGAGAAGAAGTGTGCCAGGAAGATGTATAATACATCCGTACGGTCACCGTTCTTCCAAAACTCGGGGTATTGCAGCTCATTCCCAATCAAGACTCTTAGCATTTTTTTGTTGGTCCTATTCAGCAACCTCAGGTGCGCACTCCCAATATTTCAGATCTCAGACAGTGGTTGTTGGTAGCTGTATACTGTGCACCATGACGCCCCCTAGTACCGGATCGATAGCAAGTTTTTCAGCGTTTCTTCATGATACAGAGCTTACCCTGTTCATTGCTTTCTGATGGGAAATCGTCATGACGTAGGAAGAACTTCACCTCCTCCTTTCGGGGACCCCATTTTTGTAAGTGCTCGAACATCAGGTGATCAAAAGGCAAAGGTCGTTCTAAAAAAAGACAAAAACACGAATAATTACACCAGATGTAATAATTGCAAAAATACAAAAAAACTCAATTTTACCTTTAGATTCACTACAAGTTTCAATGAGGGCCCTGAGCACAAGAGCTTACAATCCATGAGGAAATAGAGGGAGGTGGTGGTTACCGGTGAGTAAAGAAGTCAGTGTCTGAGGGATAACTGAGGTATAGGCCAGCTTCACACGCCTATGTGCAGATCATAATGTCCGGACCAGTGACGGATCTCCTGAGCTAAACATAACAGCTTCAGAGACATACATGAGATGGATGAATTTGGGTCGGGAAACCTGTGACCAGTCCCATACTTGGCTGTCCCCCAAACGGGCTGTGAATTGCGAATGTGTGAAGCGGGCCCGAAATCCAGGCACTAATTACTGAAATGTAATTGGCCTGGCTGAACAGATGCATAAAACAGTAGCTGTTAGAAATTAAACTGATTGTCTGGGGCAGTGCATCCCAGTGAAATGATGCAGCACAAGAAAAGTTCTGCAGACGGCAACAGGAGATTCTGATTAAAATTAGTCTTGGATCAATGGCAAAATGAAGAGCACTGGTAAGGTCGTACAGATGTGGAAATGTAGGGTGGTGTACAACTGTGGAGAGGACAGGTAGAGCGGTAGACAAAAAGGAGATGTAGGGTGGTGCAGTACTGTGGAGAGGACGGGTTGGGTGGTAAACAGATGAAGAGGAGATGTAGTGCTGTGCAGCACTGTGGAGAGGACGGGTTGGGTGGTAGACAGAAAAAAGGAGATGTAGGGCGATGCAGCACTGTAGAGAGAACGGTTTGGGTGGTAGACAGATAAGGAGGAGATGTAGTGCTGTGCAGCACTATGGAGACGGGTTGAATGGCAGACAGATGAGGAAGAGATGTAGGGCGATGCAGCACTGTGGAGAGGACGGGTTGGGTGGTAAACAGATGAAGAGGAGATGTAGTGCTGTGCAGCACTGTGGAGAGGACGGGTTGGGTGGTAGACAGAAAAAAGGAGATGTAGGGCGGTGCAGCACTGTGGAGAGGATGGGTTGGGTGGTAGACAGATGAGGAGGAGATGTAGGGGGTGTAGCGCTGTGGAGAGCTTTGTGGCGCAGGGTAACAGGTTTATACTGTATTCTACAGTGGATGAGTCATCAGTGTGGTGACTGGCACAGGGTAGAGTCATGGCGGTAATAGTCGGACTAAGGGATGAGCCTGACATTTTCTTGATTGGAAACGTCAAGCATGTTTGATTTTCAGCTGTTGCACAGAACACGCAGGACACATTGCAGGACGGATGATCAAACAATTTTTCCCCATTCTGCTGGTACAGAGTGGTATAAATAAGACGGAGGAGGAACACTGGACTCAGGAACGTCTCCTCCTGTAAGTTTACAGCACTGAATTACATTTTGAAAAAAAGTCCTGTATAAACTCTGTGCTTTGGTGACCTTGACTGTCTCCGCTTATCGCAAACACTAACAGCTGTCTGGCCGCGATGAGCTGCAGAGCCTCCAACCATATTTATTATGTTCAAAAACCATTACCAATGAGTCATCAGGACGGCGAAGAGGGGGAAGAAAAATCGTCAAAAATACATGAGTCAACCAGGCTGCGTTTCTGATTTTGTAAAGGTTCTGTCAGGAAGCGTCTCGAGCGCTCAGAAGAGACGAGCGCGCTAATGCATTTCAGCAACAAACATCTGGAAGCCGGAGCCCCCAGCGCTGGCGAACTCTAAAAAACATTAAATGCCTCCGAGGAGGGGGAGACGAGGGGCCGCACGGTGCCTGGCCTATCCGATCCTGTTAGATAAAGTGTCCCTTACATTACATGCGGCAGAGCGAGAATTATTAGACGTATTCATCCAAATTGTTATTTGGAACAGAAAAATTATTCAGCGGTAATTAATGGGGCAAACAGCAGCCGAGTACAAGGATACAAGCCGCAGGGTATCAACACAGGGATGATAGTCATTATGTAAGGGTTTACCTCCAGGTATTCACCCACAGGGTCCAGGTATACCCCTCCCCCACAGGGGTCCAGGTATACACCTCCCCCACAGGTGTCCAGGTATACACCTCCCCCACAGGTGTCCAGGTATACACCTATAGAAGAGCCCCGTATGCTCCTGCTGGTAATAATATCTGGGCGCAGCACCCCGTATGCTCCTGCTGGTAATAATATCTGGGCGCAGCACCTCATATGCTCCTGCTGGTAGCAATATCTGGGCACAGCGCCCAGTATGCTCATGCTGGTAACAATATCTGGGCGCAGCACCCCGCATGCTCCTGCTGGTAACAATATCTGGACGCAGCACCCCAGTTTGCTCATGCTGGTAGCAATATCTGGGCACAGCGCCCAGTATGCTCATGCTGGTAACAGTATCTGGGTGTAGTGCCCCATATGCAGCCACTTGCACAGTATATGGGGACAGTGCCCTGTTTGCACCTACTGGTACAGTATCTTGGTGCAGCACCCCATATGCAACTACTGGTACATTATCTGGCTGACGTGACCCATAGCTGCCCGCCAGCACAGTACCTGTTAGCAGTAGCCCATATGCACTTGCTGGTATAGTATCTTGCAGCAGTCCCCCATAACCGCTCGCCAGTACAGCACATGGCTTCAGTACCCCCACATGACCTATGTGTTGCCGTCTGTGAATTAGATGTGAGGGCTTCCTCTTCATATCCTGTGTTACCACGTCACAGAGCACGTTGTGCTCTCCGCGCGTTTACCAGGCACCTGCCCCGCGCGTTTACCAGGCACCTGCCCCGCGCGTTTACCAGGCACCTGCCCTTGTGTGAGAGCCATGTACATGTGGCTACACAGAATACAAGCCTTTTCTGCACCACGACCGCACATACATGCATGGGACTTGCTGCAGATTACTTTACAAATCCAATTTCAGACAGAAACCTTCTCTACAATCCGCAGAACTAGAACAGCGGTGAAAATGTTGTACATGCATAGCAGCATGTCAAGAAGCCAGGAGTACAGAGATCAGCCCTGGGCCAGTATTGCGGTGCCATGGCAGAAGGGGCGAGTGTAATGGGTTTTGTTTGTTTTTTTCATTTAACATGGAGCTGTTGCTTTCCACAGGAAAATTAACAACAAAATTTGCCACAGACTGGGACGGGGATGGAGCAGAGACCGGTACAGGGAGCGAGAGAGCCAGAGACCGGAAAGGGAACCTCCACAACCCCATTCCATCCATTTTTCGTATTTTATACTATTCAAAACCCTTTATATCAGCAGTACAACCTCTAACTTTCCATCCAACATCGTTGATTAACTTTATAACGTTCAAGCTCCATTTGATTCCCATATTATAGGACGACTTACCGTTCCCCCGCCACACTTCTGCCAGGTGGCACGCGCCTTCTCCAGGCTCCTTGCAGAACTCCACCACATCCCGGCACGTTGTCTCGGGAGTTATTGGGACTTCAGTTAATATTTGTTCATTGTTACTGAGAAACACTGTTAATATAGTCTGAAAGAGAAAAAGATAAAGCGCCGGTTACACAGGTCTACGGAGGGACAAATACATTTTCTAGCATCAATGAAACATAAATGAAGACTCTGGAAAATGCTGATGCCTTGATGGTACACCAAGTGCAGGGACTGAAAGGGCAGGGTATAACAAGCCCCCTCCAATCCTACACATCAGTTGCCTTGGAGAGTTGATTTAACCTACATTTTATAAGGCTCATGACCCATAAACATTAAAGGAAACTATTCCACTTTGTCTATGATTATTGCAGAATTTTTCATAATTTGGGGTTTGGAAATGAGTAACGTCCTGGCCATTTACAAGGTGAAATTTTGAAGTAGGGAAGGGTCATGAAAATGACATGGAAGACTCTGTGAGGGCACTAGAGATTTTACTGCAACGTGTGAATAAACCCTACGCAGGAAGGCGATAATGTATGCAGATGTAGGCACTAAATAAGCAATGCTAATGTGCTGGTACACCCGGAGGAACATCCACCGCAGGTTCATTTTTCTGCTTATTTGACTGTGCACATGTAATTTGGACGCAGAAACTAGGTCACCGGAGAGGACGTCTCCTCGTGTGTCACCAGACAGAACAAGAGCTTCTTTATTTACCGTACATGTATTTTCTAGCACCTCTTAACAATGGTGGCGTCTATGGGAGGTCTACACGTTTCTACATCTGTCTGACAACACAGGACTTATCCAATATTATGGATTCCAAACTAAAAGGAATTTTGTTTTTTAGCTCTATATTTTTATGAAATTCCTTTGTTATCTACTTAGAGTAGCTCCTGAAGTACCAGAAGAATAAAAAATAGTGTGCATACTATAGTGAAAAAATTACATGTCAATTAGAGCATTGGCTCTCACAACAAGCCGAGCAGCGGCATGCAGCCTTACATCACCAAGCACAATGCCGAGCGTCGGATGGAGTAGGGTAAATCATCTACCACTGGGACCTGGAGGAGACATTGTGCCGCGATGGATCACACTTTTCTGATAGAGGAGTATGGGTTTGGTGAATGGCAGAACGTTACAAGCCCGAGTGCATTGTGCCGCTATACGGTTTGGTGGAGGAGGGATAATTTCCAATATGTCTTGTTGAAGAAGTAAGATTTTCCTTCACTGGAACTAAATGGCCGAGGCTGACCCTCGTGTTATCCTATGGGCTTAATTTTCAGGGGTCGGCCTCGGTCCTTTAGTTCCAGTGAAGGAAAATCTTACTTCTTTGGCAAAAGATATTTTGGACAATTGTAGCTTCCAGCTCTGTGGGCACAGTTTGGGGAAGGCTTTTTTTTGCTCTCCAAGACTAATAGCACCCGCGTGGTGCACAGGGGCCCTAGGCAGCTGCCTAGTCTGCCTGCCCCCAACGCCGGCCCTGACTGTGACCAATCCATAAAGGTATGGTTGGGAAGTCTGATGTGGAAGTACATGCCCCAACCTCAACCCCATCCAACACCTTTGGGATGAACTAGAACAGTGTTCCCCAAGTCCGGTCCTCAAGAGCCACCAACAGGTCATGTTTTCAGGATTTCCTTAGTATTGCCCAGGTGAGAATTGCATCACCTGGACAGGCAAGCACTCAATGACCTGTGCAATACTAAGGAAATCCTCAAAACATGACCTGTTGGTGGCTCTTGAGGACCAGACTTGGGGAACACGGAACTAGAACATAGACTGTGAGCCCGGCCTCTCCCCCAATATCTCATTATCCTTTCAACTCCAAGTCCACTGATTTTTCCAATCATGCCGTCATCTACTGTATATTACATTTGTCCAAAAATTAACAAAATTAGGACAATTATTTTGGCTTTTCTACAAGATATTTTGCTTTATATTCCTAAATGAAAATTGACTATTGGAAAAAAAAATTATAGGAAAAAAAAATAAATCAAAGCAATCCAAAAAGCAATGGAGACTTGGCCCGCTTCTTACTCACACAACACAAAGAAACGTTTGCTGGATGCTCAGCTTATTTCTACGTGATATCTCATTATATGATGTATAGAAGAGGAAACTAATACACGCAAATAGGCAAATATACAGAAAAGTCGTAGTCGTTAGACGAGCCGATCACATGAGTATTTCTAGACATATCTGAACAGTTATACCTATTCAATTCTGTGTGCCACCCAGCTTTCCCAGAGCTCTGAATGGCAGACACCCGGCAAAATGGCTACAATCTTCGTAATGCGATAATAGAATAAATTTGCTTGTATGTATAAATACCATTATGACAAACTTAGCTCTGCTACATCTGCAAAAAAGAAAAAAGACTACTTCTACCTTTCTGTGGATCTTGTTCTTCGCAGATGTGGCTCCCGCCTTATCCCGTGGCAGAGACTTGTCCTTGGCTTTAGTTATGAGGCTCTGCAGGATCATGGTGAACAGATTCTTCATGTGAAATTGCGCAGAAAAAGGGGATCATTTAGGGGAAAAAGCGGTGGGATCCCCGGATCTCAGCGACGAGATCCCGTGCAGGCGAGCTGTGCTGCTGGTATTTGGAGGACGCTGATAAGGAGCAATGAGGACACAAAGCAGGCCGCGGACGTGACAGCTCGACGATAGGGTGGATGAAGCTTCGCCTAATTAGGCAACAAGCGCTGGGAGAGATCTGTACACCGTGCACCCTGGGGCGGCGAGAACACGGGGGCAAAAAGTCAGTCCAAGAACCGGAAGCGTCTTCCAGTATGTAGGCACGGAACATATGATGCGCAGCGCAGGACCCTCGTGTTAAAAGGGCCGAAGAGTAAATATTAGCGCAGGCGAGGTGGAATTTCAATAGACCGCCCAAAAATCTCCAGATCAAATTGCCATATGTTTAGTACATAATAATAAAACTAAAATTTGCTGCAGGAAAATCAAGTGTTTTTTAAACTTACTGTATTTTTAATGAAAACCCATCACTTGCCATAAATATGTATATGTTTTTTTTTCTTGGTGTAAATGCCGCTATTCTCCGGAATCCGGTGTCGTTTTTCTTTTGTTCCTGCTCCTCTCCGTTCCCAAGATATGGCCTCCTCTTGTCCTGTATATGAAGCTAGTTTTTATAGCCAAGTGGGCGTGATCCTAAACAAATTCTACCCTAAAACCATGCCCAGTTGCAGTCGGAAACTGCATACATTACTAAACCTGATGAAACTGATATATTTACCTCCTTGAACATCCATGTAAGTATGGCCATTTCCCTGCCTATTAACAACATGAGTGAAACCCCCTGTGTCAGGATTACACAGATTACACAGCCATTCTGATACGGTTCTTCAGAGGAAGCACACCAGCCTCATATGGTCCAAGGGATCTGTTTATTATTGTATGTGGTTTGTGCATTTTGGAGGTAGATCCACTTGAAGAATACAATGTAAGACGACGACAATAGCGGACGGGCCAGTATAACACTGCAGATGTGCGGTGCTCCCTGTGCGATCCCGGAATGCTTCCCCTTCTGCATCGGATACATTACTACACAGGACAATAATGCGATGAGACAGCGTCAGGAAGGAAGAGGGGCGGAGCGGGGCTTTGCCCTAACAAAACATTCAAACGTCTAGGATCTATACAATCATATCCTGCTCAACCGGAGAGACGTGGGTCTTTAAAGGGCCAAGGTTTGCTATAATGAGAACCGCTCGTTAGAAAGGTAAATTGCATTCACTTTCTGGATGTGTCAAAAAGACAAAAAAAATAAATTAAAAGCTGATGGCAGCCACTGACATTCTTACTGTGTCTGCACGTGCCTTTATTTAGTCCCAAGACTTTAATATACGGTACTCCAAAAGTTAGGCTGGCCCTAGAGACCACCACTGGAGAGGGGTCTGCACATAGCACATGTTGAAGGGGTTCCTTGAAACAATTGCAGAAGCCACGTGCTAAGCAAATAGCTGGCGCAGAGGCTGCAGAAAGCACCTGACTACAGCACATACCGAGGAGGAGAAGTAGTAGTAAATACCTCCAATTAGAAATGTAGTATAGTTCTTCTGATTTGCTATGTCACTTACCCCATGTGCAGGGTATTGCAGTAGCTTAGGTATCAATGGTTACAACTACTCATATAGTGAGTTAGTTAGCTTTCAGTGGTCATAACCATGGATACCTAAGCTACTGCAATGCGTGCACATGGAGTAAGCGATATAGCTAATCAGAAGAACTATACTACATTTCTAATTGGAGGTATTTGCTAATATTATTACAACTACTACAAACTGGGATAAGATCTTGGGGATGGGAATACCCCTTTCGGTAAGAAAGATTAGATTGACAAAAAGGCGAAGGACAAGTTTATGGCCCCGTTAGAGGTTTTGCTTTGGGGCCCACATGCCTCTGGACACAACTTATTCTAAGGAAATTAATGGGGTTCACGTTATATTCTTTTTTCTGCCTCCCAGAGTCTGGTGGAATATTCTTGTATGCCTAAGAACAAGAGACCTCCCGTTACCGGAGAACGTGTTATGACAGCAGAGCTATGCGCCATCATCCCTGCACAGACAAAACAACTGCAGAGAGTGTTTAGGACAAGTATCTGAGCCGCCATAATCATCCCCTGGAATGCCCCGGACCCCGGCTCCGCACAACATGTTTTCGTGCTGAAAAGTCAATGACTGGGATGGAAAAGCCTTGCAACTCCTCGCATGATAACGCTCCGGTGTAAATATTCAAGGAATGAAAGGACAGGAGCCCGCGGGTGCCAAAGGACCAGCTACAGGGTGCCTGCAGGGGGCGCTATAACATCTAAGAGGGTCACCAAGGAGATCATTTGTGAAGATGCACCCCTCATTATAAATGCAGAATCAGGGTGCAACAGATATCTCATAAGGAAAATCGCACGTCCGATATATAAGGGGGGAAGGCAACGAGATGTGAACGGCAGTTCATGTAATTGACCGCTGCAGCTCATCATAATAAGACACAAGAGGACGGTACCGTGAGAAGATTAATTAAGGTAGTAGACAATGATTGATCAGTTTACCTCCAGCAGCTCCCATACAAGAGGAGAAAATAACGAGCTGCTATATGCCGACAACGTCAATGGCTGTGTTCACACACTGCGACCATAGTGTGGTTTTCTGCCATTTTTTTGTTTTGTTTTTTTTTAACAAGATAGGTCGGTCTTTCTTTCTTTACAGGATCCGGCCTAATCGGGGCATTATGTGGACCACACAATTATTGTAATTGGCCCAGTGTAATGCTTTAATTCCCCTGTGGAGGCGCTGTAGAAAAACTGAACACTGCAAGAATCCAACCCTTCTATGTAAATTAAATCTCCACCTGCTATATATTTCATACTGGGATTATTTATATAGAGGATATGCTCCTTTCTGAAAGCAATTTAAAGGGTTATTCTCATCTCCAAGATCCTGTCCCAGTATGTAGTAGGTGTAATAATAATAATAATAATAATAATAATAATAATAATAAATAATATTAGCAACTTCCCCCAATTAGATAACGTAGTATAGTTCTTCTGATTAGCTATGTCGCTTACCCCATGTGCAGGGCATTGCATTAGCTTAGCTGGAGCTGTGAGAACGACACATGCTGCTATTCCCCATAGACCCTGGTTTAAGGGCTAATGGCTAAAATGTTGCTACTAAGTAATCTACATGTATCACAGTGGTGATATATAGGTGCAACATGGAATAAAATACTTATTGCATGTTCACCCACAATTTGGACTCTTTCTTCCCAAGCTTTGTCTTCCACTCCATGCAAGTGATTAGTGGAAGCCAAGACAAAGAGTAGGGAAGATCTCAGCAATATAGGACCTTTGGGAAAGGAAGTACGTAGGTACAATAGTTGGGGGAAAATGCCTAAAACTGCAGTTAGCCTTAGACCAAATTATAAACAGATTTCACCTTAAAGGGACAAAATGTTACTAATCAGACTAATGGTACGGCTGCGTAGGTCCTAGTATAACAATAAATACGACACCTGTCTTGTAGTAATCCAATGTTCCAGGACTGAGAAATCAAGCTTAGGAGCCACATGCAAATTAGCCTGGAAAAGCTCTTCTTCTCCGAGTGCACAGACACGCCTCCAATGCACTTCCAGGAAAATTTACATGTGGCTTCAAAGCTCAATTTCTCAGCGATGGAACATCGGATTACTACAAGAAAGGTATCAAACATTAAGTTGTTCTACTACCTATACAGCTATTCTACTAGTGTCAGCAATAAAGTTTTCACGATAGGATCCCTTTAAGAGGAACAGCCTTGGGGCCACAGCAGGGATGCAGTATCCATCCCATTTACACATCACAATAACCATAGCTCTTAGCAGATAAACAACTTAATGGCTTAAACAAGAGAGGCTAAAAAGATTAAAAAAAAATATTTCTACAGAAAAAAAAGGACATTTTTTGGTCTAGGAACAGGAATAGTCTCTGCTAAGATGGGCTCATAAAAAAAAATCCATTACTTAATTATAGATCATACAAGATAAAATTAAAGCCCTCAGATGACAATTTCAATAGTAACCAAAATTGGAAAGTAAAGCTATTTCCCGAGTCGCCAAGAAACCCGAATCTCAGCTATTTTCGCTGAACAATTTAACAGTTTTTTTTTATCAGTTATTTCTTTTGAAAAAGCAGCAGAGATTCTAAAAGAAAAACAATAAAATGTATGAAAATATATATATAAAAAAAAAAAGAAAAAAATAGTAACAAAATAGCAAGTGAGCAGCGCAGCACGCGCATGAACCCGGCCTAGCGGTGCTAATTCCATCTCGGCAGCTAAAGAGCATTATAATGGGAAATTATTATTAGCGCCTTTAGCTCTACTTGTGATGCTAATTCAGTTAGCGCCATGCACACTGGGACTCTCGTCCGGCTCGATTTTATTTTTGGAGCTGCATATGGTATGATATATGGTGGATGCGTTTTATCAAGCAGAAACCACTTTAGCAAAAGCTCCTTTTTCTGTAGAGTTCTTAGGTCGTGTTCACATTGAGTCTTTTTGCAGAGTTTTTGGAATGGAAACTAAGCAGAAAGTTTGAGGCTTTTTTTGGTTTTGGTGAATAATGCCCAGTATATGAAACACGTGCTATAGAGGGAGCACATGTAATCAGCACCCAAAAACAACCATAAGGGTATGTGCACACGTTGCGGATTTGACGCTGTGGATCTGCAGCAGTTTTCCATGCGGTTTACAGTACCATGTAATCCTATGGAAAATCAAATCCACAGTGCACATGGAGCGGAAAATACCACGTGGAAACACTGCGGTTTATTTTCTGCAACATGTTAATTCTTTGTGCGGATTCCGCAGCGTTTTACACCTGCTCCATAATAGGAATCCGCAGGTGTAAAACCACAGGTGAAATCTTCACAAAAAAATCCGTGGGTAATCCGCAGGTAAAACGTACTGTGTTTTAGCTGCGGATTTTTCAGAAAAGGTGCGGAAAAATCCGCACACGAATCTGCAACGTGTGCACATAGCCTAAAAAAGCACGAAAAATTGCACGAAAACTCAGCAAAAGGTGTGCAGATCATTACTACTTGATAAGGGGGCTCACAGAACATTGATAAGGGGGCTCCCAGATCATTATTACTTTATAAGGGGGCTCACAGTTCATTACTACTTGATAAGGGGGCTCACAGATCATTACTACTTGATAAGGGGGCTCGCAGATCATTGATAAAGGGGCTCGCAGATCATTACTACTTGATAAGGGGGCTCGCAGATCATTACTACTTGATGAGGGGGCTAACAGATCATTACTACTTGATAAGGGGGCTCACAGATCATTACTACTTGATAAGGGGGCTCACAGATCATTACTACTTGATAAGGGGGCTCGCAGATCATTGATAAAGGGGCTCGCAGATCATTACTACTTGATAAGGGGGCTCGCAGATCATTACTACTTGATAAGGGGGCTAACAGATCATTACTACTTGATAAGGGGGCTCACAGATCATTACTACTTGATAAGGGGGCTCGCAGATCATTGATAAAGGGGCTCGCAGATCATTACTACTTGATAAGGGGGCTCGCAGATCATTACTACTTGATGAGGGGGCTAACAGATCATTACTACTTGATAAGGGGGCTCACAGATCATTACTACTTGATAAGGGGGCTCACAGATCATTACTACTTGATAAGGGGGCTCGCAGATCATTGATAAAGGGGCTCGCAGATCATTACTACTTGATAAGGGGGCTCGCAGATCATTACTACTTGATAAGGGGGCTAACAGATCATTACTACTTGATAAGGGGGCTCACAGATCATTACTACTTGATAAGGGGGCTCACAGATCATTACTACTTGATAGGGGCTCACAGATCATTACTACTTGATAAGGGGGCTCGCAGATCATTGATAAAGGGGCTCGCAGATCATTACTACTTGATAAGGGGGCTCACAGATCATTACTACTTGATAAGGGGGCTCACAGATCATTACTACTTGATAAGGGGGCTCACAGATCATTACTACTTGATAAGGGGGCTCACAGATCATTACTACTTGATAAGGGGGCTCACAGATCATTACTACTTGATAAGGGGGCTCACAGATCATTACTACTTGATAAGGGGGCTCGCAGATCATTGATAAGGGGGGCTCGCAGATCATTGATAAGGGGCACCATTTCTCAGGACTAACTCCCCAAACCAACTCCACAGTTCTACTACCCCACTGGATGGAACGAATATCACGATCCGGAGCGCACTCTTCGCAGACAACGGCACACGCACATTCCCAGCCTCCCCAGTATCCGGCACCATGGCAGATAATATATCACCTGCACAGCAGGCTGACGAACCCATATACACTTTATAGTCATCTGTGTGGTGCGGTCACACTTATATTTGGACGTCAGACACCATATTCCAGCTTGTTATGACACAGTCAGCGCTGGCTCATGGGATGACACGGGCTGTGTACACTCCACGGAGGATGTCAGCCGCTGACTAAAGGAAGCAATATGCAAATGGAGGACAGCGCAGGTCACATTACCAGGAGCACGTGAAGAATGATCACACATTGCTGCCTCCTCTCTGGGTAATGGAAGAAGGGTGCCAGCCCAAAGACATGCCACAAATGTGTGATCCATGCAGTCACACCGCAGCCAGCCGATGCCAGGGGCGAAGGGTACTGCAACGTGATTCATGCATCGCCCTCTTCCGTATATATATATATATATATATATATATATATATATATATATATATATATATATATATATATATATATATATATATATATATATATATATATTCTCCATTAATTTGGGTACTGAAAACCACGGTTGGCAGTAGAACATCGGCCATACTACTGCTGAAAAAAATTTCAGCAGCAATACATTAGTGTGAACCTTCCCTAGAGAAAATCAGCAGTTGACACTTAGAGGGGTTCTCTGCTTTAAATAACTCATTTCTAAATACCCTATTGAAAAGATAGCGTTGGACCCTCACTTAATAGAAAGTTTAGAAAAAGCATTTTTGGGTCTGGAGGACCTGACACATCAGTGTATCGTATGCTAAGCCCACTGTGTGTAATGCTTCGCTCGCCCTGCGGAGGTGCTGCAGGAAAACTAAACATTTGTTGGCAGGTTACACCACCGATCACAGCTGATTACTGGGGTACTTGGCAGCGGGATGCCGCGTGACCAGCATATTGTTAAAGTGGTCCTTCTAAAAAGGGATTAGGTGTCATAGTAAAGGAGTATCATATCTATGAGGAGGATTGCCATGAAACAAAGTAGTGGCATATCACTATACGACTGGCAGAGGTCCTAAGATCATGACAATAAAGAGGCCAATTTAATCTCTGCATAATTTATCTCTGCATAGCGGAGCTCCTGGCAACTTGGCGAAGTGGTCCTGGAAGTTGTGGCCCCCTCATTCCCAAAATAAGTGGGGGTCCCATAAGACAGTCCCCCACCAATTGTAATAGGATAGTGACATCACCAGGTTCTAAGACGGGAATACCCCTTTAAATAATACGTCTGGAATGCAGGCAAGTAAAAGAGGAAGAACAGCTTCTATATTACAGAGACTTCCTCGTTTGACAAAACAAATAGGAGATTATATCTAATGTAAATTCATTAAAGAAAAAGATGGCTATCACACAACGCTTATTCTGGTTATACAGAAGCCCTGCGCACCTCGTTACAGGACAGCCTCTATACAGCAGCATGGCGCCTCGTTACAGGACGGTCTCTATATAGCAGAGTGGTGCCTCGTTACAGGACGGCCTCTATAAAGCAGCGTGGCGCCTCGTTACAGGACGACCTCTATATAGCAGCGTGGCGCCTCGTTACAGGACGACCTCTATATAGCAGTGTGGCGCCTCGTTACAGGACGACCTCTATACAGCAGTGTGGTGCCTCGTTACAGGACAACCTCTATACAGCAGCATGGCGCCTCGTTACAGGACAGCTTCTATACAGCAGCATGGCGCCTCATTACAGGACGGTCTCTATATAGCAGAGTGGTGCCTCGTTACAGGACGGCCTCTATATAGCAGCATGGCGCCTCCTACAGGACGGCCTCTATATAGCAGCGTGGCGCCTCATTACAGGACGACCTCTATATAGCAGCGTGGCGCCTCGTTACAGGACGACCTCTATATAGCAGTATGGTGCCTCGTTACAGGACGACCTCTATATAGCAGTGTGGCGCCTCGTTACAGGACGACCTCTATATAGCAGTGTGGTGCCTCGTTACAGGACGACCTCTATATAGCAGTGTGGTGCCTCGTTACAGGACGGCCTCTATACAGAAGCATGGCGCCTCGTTACAAGACAGTCTCTATATAGCAGCGTGATGCCTCGTTACAGGACAGTCTCTATACAGCAGAATGGCACCTCGTTACAGGACGGCCTCTATACAGAAGCATGGCGCCTCGTTACAAGACAGTCTCTATATAGCAGCGTGATGCCTCGTTACAGGACAGTCTCTATACAGCAGAATGGCACCTCGTTACAGGACGGCCTCTATATAGAAGCGTGGACCCTCGTTACAGGACGGTCTCTATAAAGAAGCGTGGAACCTAGTTACAGGACGGTCTCTATATAGCAGCGTGGACCCTCGTTACAGGACGACCTCTATATAGCAGTGTGGCGCCTCGTTACAGGACGGCCTCTATATAGCAGTGTGAAGCTGTGATCTCCGATACAAAGGAGGTTCTATAAATGAGAAAAAGATTGTAACTTCTTCCAAAAACAGTGCCAGTCTTGATCAGAGATTGTGTCTGGTACTGCAGCTAAGGTGTACTGAAGTGAAGGAGGCTGAGCTGCATTACCAAAAACAACCTTAGAAACTGGTGAGGTGACATTTTTGGGGAAAAACAAAAAACTGTTGTGGTTTATTCTAATTCTGGATTCACACTAGATTGATAACTTTTTTCTTTTTAGGACGGGTCATCAATACCAGACCGATGGGGGTCGACACCCCAGCACCACCACTGATTTCAGCTCCGGTGGTGGCTGGAGTTAAACAGGTAACTGGTCCATACAGCGCCGTTCACTATGAAGAGGCCGTTCTGGGTTCTGCCACTTGTCTCCCATTCACTTCAATAGGAGCTGAGATGCAGTACCTGAAAACGGCCACTACATGGGGTACAGACCTGTGCTGTTCATCTCCATTCACACTGGAGCTTGGAAACCCTCTTAGGTCAGTTTCGCACACCGGAAATTCACATTCAAAGAATCAGACTGCGATGTATGGACGGGGTGCAGGTCCCCTGACCCAGACTCATCAGCCTCGTATTTATGTATGAGCCTGTTGAGTTCGGGAAAGGAATGGCTACTATACCATGTACAGAGCTGTACTGTTCGCCACAGTTCACAAAAAAAAAAAAATATGATCGGTGGCGGCATCAGGTGTCGGACCTTCACTGATCTGACTCTGATGACCTTTCCTAAGAGCAGGTAGCACGAACCTGGAAAATCCTAAACTTATCTTTTTTAGCCCTAATGTGTAACCGGTCAATAGGCACAGTTTACACAGAAGTAAAAAAAATGATACGACCCAAATTAAACAAAAAGTGACATAACATCCTGACTGCAGCATTCCCTCAGTAACATTACAGCAGAGTAACGCGCTCATTGACACGTCCTCGGTTATCTGGCGCAGTGGTGGGAGCGCTGTTTTGTGCTGGTCAAGGTTGCTGCGTCCACCCCCATAGATTCCAGAGAAATCCTGATAAATCAACCTCTGTTACCAACTAGGACTCACGGAAGACTGCAGAATCCAACAGATTATGGGTGTTAAAGGGGGGATTCGTAAATTTGGAAGTAATGCAATCACTGGGACGCATACCGATCCTCAAAACAGGGGCACTCAGTGGTCCATCATGCTCAATGCAGCTCAGACGCTGGAAATTGAGTAAATGGAGCGGCAGTGCGGATGACCGATCTTCGCTCCATTCACACCCCCTTCAGAGCCCCGATTCTCAGGATCGGTACAATGCGAAATTACAACATTCTTCTAATTTATCCAAAATTAGTTGACGTAGGCTGACCCCGGTGACCATGAGGCTGTCGGACCCTCACGGGCTAGCGCCAGGACTGACCACGCCAACATAAAGTCACTGCACGGCAACTATCAACAGGCTAAAAATGGAAATGATGAACAGGTTAATGATTTCAGGGACGTCACTTCAACCTCAGGCTACAAGGATAGCAGACGTTATGCCGCATTCACACATCTGTGTTTCGTGATGCGATCATTGTCCGGCCGCAGGACAACAGCTTCATAGGCCTGCGACTGTCAAGTATTTTAATTTTAGAGACAAAAAGAGTAAAAAATTGGGTTTGTTTAGAGGTTTTGCCATTGGTGCAGCTGTGCGAGGATCCGTTTTTTTTCAGCCGTCAACTCAGCGACTGAGCTGCCTGACTGTCTGCAGCAGTGTTGGCGTGACGTTAAACAATAATAAACGCTGGGAGCAGCAGCATAGACTCAGGGTTGGACCTGGGGAGGGCACTTAAAGCACAGTTTGTTCTTTAAAAACGAAACTGCGCTGGTTTTCGAAAACCCCTTTCAATGCCACCATCAGGGATGGAGAGTGGCGTTTAAGGGAGTTAATTTCAGAGATCGGTTCACAGCTGTCAGAGGCAGATGTGCTGGCTGTATAATACAGTCCTGAGCCCACTCCACACACCCCAACTCGCCCTATGAAGGACTTATCCGTAAATGGCATTATGGGGGTTAAACAGAAAAAAAATGATATATACACACACATACATATATATGTTGCTGAAACAGCATCACGTCGTGCGCGGTATGGCAGCTCACATTAATGAGGCTGAGCAAGAATACCAGGATTATACCAAGGAACAGAAGGAAGAAAGCAGCCATGTTTTTCAATCCCCCCTATGAGGGAATGAGATATTTATGTAATAAAGGCACCCATGATGATTATACAGTACCAATCCGTGTACCACATATGTACAGGAACAAAATGTCACTTGCAGAAAAGCCCGGTTGGAGACTTTGCAGCACTTGGTTACCATAGAAACAGTAAAAGCCAAAAAGAAAACGCCGAAATTTTTCTTCAGCTCTCCTTGAAGTCGCACACAACACTACAGCCCCCACTGAGCTCACAAAAGGGACACAAATTTGTTTTTAATTCTATAAGTCCAAACATTGAAAACACCACTTAAGGGAACCCCGCGGTTCGCCCACAAGTGACAGATCATTTCCATAGCTTTCCACAGTGGAAAATCCACACCAAATAGTGCAGATTTTGGTGGGTGTGGGAACTTGCGGATTTCCCTGTGGAAAATAGTGAAAGTGTGAGATCCTGTCCAAAAAATACGCACACAAAAAAAAAAAAGCTTTTCAGAGCTTTTTTTTTTTGCCGTTACTCTTTTTCATGTAGAAACCCCAAGACTTTCTATGTTGAGTCTTTAAAAAATAAAATAAAATAAAAAAGCACCGTGTGCACTGTAGGCAGTTTCTGATTAAATGAATAGGGAATGTATTTCAGAAGTATTTGAAGCAGGTTTTCAGATGGATTGTGCTGCAGAATCCACATCAAATAACTGAAAATACTAACTCCTCTTCGTGGAACGCGGCCTCCTGCAACCAATGTGTGACTGCGGGCAGCGGGCACACGGGGCGAGGACTCACAGCAGGAGGCGAGGTTGTGCAGAGATAGGAGAACCACACAAGTGCCGGGGCAGGAGAAGAGAGCGATCCCGAAAAACAGGGCTCTGAAGTTGTGACCTGCTAGGAAATGTGGCATTAAAGGGGATGTCTATGTTTGTGAAGAAAGTCTGCAGTCACTATGCAACTGCTAACGTCTGAGTGCTCCCACTGTGAGCTGTGAAGAATCTCCAATGCCGGTGGTCATGTGACCATAAGTACGATATTTGCATACTTCTGTCCACATATCGACTAAACGTGTGATGCCTGTGAATTGAGCAGAGTCTAGTCTGCACATGATTGCATGTTTGAAAATCGCATACTAACAGCCACACACCTTCCCGCTCTCCCTGCAGTCAGCAGAGAATCCTAACAGTGTACGGTGTGCGCGCTGTGACAACTCAGACGTCTGCAGCTACATAGAGTGACTGCAGACTTTTATCACAAACCTGGACATTCTCTTTCAGAATTCAATTTGTCTACAGTGCCTCCAGAGGAGAAACTAAGCATTACACAATGCCTACTGAAATCAATGAGTTGTCTCTGTAATGAGGGACAGGATGGGTCCTCCTGAGCGGGAGTCGCTCTTTGTAACCAGGAAAAATACCAGAAAACAGTATTGACCATGGGGCGACCATTACTAAAATAAAGGAAAAAAATAGGAAACAAAAGAGAAAAATAAAAGATTATTCGCAAGAAAGGGTTCAGCAGAGCAAAGAAAAACAAAAAACACAAAAAAAACGCTCCAAATTCTCTGCCCACTCATCACAATATACGTATATGTATGTATCTATATGTAGCACCTAAAAATATATTAGTCAGCAGATGACAGAAAAGGACAGAAAGAAAACAAAAACCATTATCTGCATTGTTGTGCGTCCTCGGTGAGCACAAAAGATGTAATTGTGTCAATAATCGCAGCCTTTTATGTGGATGTAAAACCATCCGAATGCAATTCTCCTAATGACTAAGCAGCCTGACATTTCACTGGCATCACCCTCCCAAGAAGTCAGCGGGTTACGTGTTATGGGAGGAATGTCAGCACGTTTTATTAGGGCTTGTGCTAGACATGACTCTGGCGATGTTACTACCGGCACCGGACATGTGCCACAAACACGGCAGACATAACCAAATCCTTAACGATAAAGTCCAGTTTTGACTCTTCTCAGGAACGCTGCAGCCAATCAGTACATGCAACTGCAGTGAGCAACGTGTGACAGTTGGGGCCAGTGATTGGATGCAGCGGTCACTTGCCCCCAAGACAGATTTGTACAACAGAGGCCAATAACTGGCCGCAGTGGTCACACATTGATCACTACTGAGGCTACTGGACTAAGTGCAGTGGTCACTCAATGTCCTTGCCCGTGGAAAAAGCTCAAAAACCGTCAAGGAACTTGATAGGCAAGACTACTATAGGGAGGCCTATGGGAAAATAAGTACCATTGGACCCCCCTACCATAATAAAAAAAAACAAAACTATTTTTTTGGTGTGCGTTATACTGTATACTTCACAACACATTTTAATTATTTGACTGCGCCAGTTTTATCCCCCCAAAAAAAAGGAAAAAAAAAAAAGTAGTGCTTATTCACACTTGCTATTTTTTCGTGCAGAAAAAAAAGTTTTGCAGTAGCAGCAACATAAATATGATTTCGAAAATCTCATTCATAAAGTGCGTTTTTTTCCTTATGTTTTTGGAGATGTGGAACGTTTTTGTTTTAAATCCGCAGCATGGCAGTTATTCCAAATTTTTTACCCATTTTATTGAATGCATAAGTAAAAAAAAAAACACAAAAAACATATTGAAAATACACATAACGTAGTGTTTTTCTTGCCTACACTTTGCGTTTTCCAAGCGAAAAAAAAAAAAACGCTGCAAAAAGCACTGTGTGATCATACCCTTACACTGCAAAACATGTCCGTGTTTTGCATTGGGAGGAAGGATTGGAATCGCCAGCAACCTCGGTCTCTGTGACCGAGTGGCGGAAAAAACCTGAAAACACAAAGATTGTGGATTTTCCTGAAACAGTTTAAAATTACATAGTCCACTAGGTCCTTCTGTCTTTTTGCTCCAAAACGTGGTATTCCTACCTCAGACACAGCCAGGATAGATCATAAATGTCCAATAGGTGCAGGTCCCAAAGCGAGACCAATGTATGCCCAATAGCACCCGGACGCGCGTCAGAGAGTGAGTGCTTTACCAAACAGACAAAAATCAGTCGAAGTACAGTATGTTCTCATACTGCACAGTTTGCGGATGAGAGTGCGCTCGATCCAATTGTGCATGTGGGCACAGTCATGGCTGCACGCTTTGGGCATGACTGGAGAAGACTGTGTATTATGTCTCAGTTTAGTGCAGTTCATAAAAGGTACAAATATCCCAAACCTAAAGCCACAGAACTAGGCCACCGGCAAATTGCTAAAACATATTGATTGTTACTGCAGCCACAAAGTGATTGGAGGAAATCTTCAGTCTGATCTAATGAAAGCAGTCCTTGTGGAGGGGGACGGACGGACAGGGGGACGGAGACGGACGGACAGGGGGACGGAGACGGACGGACAGGGGGACGGAGACGGACGGACAGGGGGACGGAGACGGACGGACAGGGGGACGGAGACGGACGGACAGGGGGACGGAGACGGACGGACAGGGGGACGGAGACGGACGGACAGGGGGACGGAGACGGACGGACAGGGGGACGGAGACGGACGGACAGGGGGACGGAGACGGACGGACAGGGGGACGGAGACGGACGGACAGGGGGACGGAGACGGACGGACAGGGGGACGGAGACGGACGGACAGGGGGACGGAGACGGACGGACAGGGGGACGGAGACGGACGGACAGGGGGACGGAGACGGACGGACAGGGGGACGGAGACGGACGGACAGGGGGACGGAGACGGACGGACAGGGGGACGGAGACGGACGGACAGGGGGACGGAGACGGACGGACAGGGGGACGGAGACGGACGGACAGGGGGACGGAGACGGACGGACAGGGGGACGGAGACGGACGGACAGGGGGACGGAGACGGACGGACAGGGGGACGGAGACGGACGGACAGGGGGACGGAGACGGACGGACAGGGGGACGGAGACGGACGGACAGGGGGACGGAGACGGACGGACAGGGGGACGGAGACGGACGGACAGGGGGACGGAGACGGACGGACAGGGGGACGGAGACGGACGGACAGGGGGACGGAGACGGACGGACAGGGGGACGGAGACGGACGGACAGGGGGACGGAGACGGACGGACAGGGGGACGGAGACGGACGGACAGGGGGACGGAGACGGACGGACAGGGGGACGGAGACGGACGGACAGGGGGACGGAGACGGACGGACAGGGGGACGGAGACGGACGGACAGGGGGACGGAGACGGACGGACAGGGGGACGGAGACGGACGGACAGGGGGACGGAGACGGACGGACAGGGGGACGGAGACGGACAGACAGGGGGACGGAGACGGACGGACAGGGGGACGGAGACGGACGGACAGGGGGACGGAGACGGACGGACAGGGGGACGGAGACGGACGGACAGGGGGACGGAGACGGACGGACAGGGGGACGGAGACGGACGGACAGGGGGACGGAGACGGACGGACAGGGGGACGGAGACGGACGGACAGGGGGACGGAGACGGACGGACAGGGGGACGGAGACGGACGGACAGGGGGACGGAGACGGACGGACAGGGGGACGGAGACGGACGGACAGGGGGACGGAGACGGACGGACAGGGGGACGGAGACGGACGGACAGGGGGACGGAGACGGACGGACAGGGGGACGGAGACGGACGGACAGGGGGACGGAGACGGACGGACAGGGGGACGGAGACGGACGGACAGGGGGACGGAGACGGACGGACAGGGGGACGGAGACGGACGGACAGGGGGACGGAGACGGACGGACAGGGGGACGGAGACGGACGGACAGGGGGACGGAGACGGACGGACAGGGGGACGGAGACGGACGGACAGGGGGACGGAGACGGACGGACAGGGGGACGGAGACGGACGGACAGGGGGACGGAGACGGACGGACAGGGGGACGGAGACGGACGGACAGGGGGACGGAGACGGACGGACAGGGGGACGGAGACGGACGGACAGGGGGACGGAGACGGACGGACAGGGGGACGGAGACGGACGGACAGGGGGACGGAGACGGACGGACAGGGGGACGGAGACGGACGGACAGGGGGACGGAGACGGACGGACAGGGGGACGGAGACGGACGGACAGGGGGACGGAGACGGACGGACAGGGGGACGGAGACGGACGGACAGGGGGACGGAGACGGACGGACAGGGGGACGGAGACGGACGGACAGGGGGACGGAGACGGACGGACAGGGGGACGGAGACGGACGGACAGGGGGACGGAGACGGACGGACAGGGGGACGGAGACGGACGGACAGGGGGACGGAGACGGACGGACAGGGGGACGGAGACGGACGGACAGGGGGACGGAGACGGACGGACAGGGGGACGGAGACGGACGGACAGGGGGACGGAGACGGACGGACAGGGGGACGGAGACGGACGGACAGGGGGACGGACGGACAGGGGGAAGGACGGACAGGGGGAAGGACGGACAGGGGGAAGGACGGACAGGGGGAAGGACGGACAGGGGGAAGGACGGACAGGGGGAAGGACGGACAGGGGGAAGGACGGACAGGGGGAAGGACGGACAGGGGGACGGTGATCGCATGGCTGTGGTGTCAATGGTGGAGACGTATGAGCAGTGCTGGAGCCCAGCCGGCCATCCCAACTGACAGGAAAATCAGCTTTATAAAAAAAGAGGAACACGAAAACCCAAGACAAATCCGCAAATGTGGAGGATCGCACCCCGACATGAAGGGGAGAGAATATGAAGGGACGCACATTGTGTGCTGTGTCCACACCACATCTGGGGCTTCTGTATCCATCCATGTATGGGCACAGGGGGACATGGCGTCCCATATTAAAAGCTAGGGAGGATTCTGTATAGGAAGCCACAAAAGACTGCGCTTTCTGTACACCAATGGATGGCAGACAGGTATGTGGAAAGAAGACACCTGGCACCTGTTGGGCGAACGGGATGTTTGTGCCATCTGTTCAAAGTAGTATAAATAGATGCTCACCCCCTCAAATAAAGAAAAAAAAGACAAAGTGGCAAGAGCGCAACCCTCCCACAAAAAAAACACCATGACATGGAGAACACATGGAAAGAGTGCAGCCAAAAGTCTCACACCCATCACTGCTAATTACCATGGAATCCTACCCTGTCGACACCTCAACTACCACTCAAAAATCAGAAGGGTCTGCAGTGTACCCCCACGTCTATAGATACACTACATACATATATACCGTATATATATATTAGGGCATATGAGTGGTAAAGTATAGCTAACACACAAAATACAGAACGTTTCCCCAGGATTACCGCCAGCTCCAACCATCAGTGGATGCTGCCCATCATAGTAGCCAGATGTAACCCCTGATGGAGCGGCCAAAGGGTTGTGTGGTGCAGACAGCAGAGCACAGCCATCATATACAGCGGGTAAAACTGACCAGGCAGTATGATTCTCCAGGTCAGCGCGAGAACGCAGATACAGTGGGGGAAATAATTAATTGATCCCATGCTGATTTTGTAAGTTTGCCCCCTGACAAAGACATGAACAGTCTATGCTTGCAAATCCGCAGAGAAAACCGCATCAAAACTGAACGGATTTTCAACTGCGTTTTCTGCCAAGAGATGCAGAATCTGCGCAGATTTTTGCAAAGGCAAATCCTCACCATGTGCACATTCCCTAAATAAGACGCTGGGTGAGAAGGAGTCAACTTTTGGTGCAGTAGTAAGAAAATGGAAGAAATACAAAATGACTGTCAACCGACATCAATCTGGGGCACCATGCAAAATCTCACCTCGTGGGGTATCCTTGATCATGAGGAAGGTGAGAGGTCAGCCTAAGGCCATGTGCACACGTTGCAGATTGGGGTGCAGAATTTTCTGCACAACATCTGCCTCTCCTGGCAGAAAACGCAGGTGCAGGTTTGATGCGTTTTTTACGCGATTTTGTGCGTTTTTGTTGCGGATTTCATGCGTTTTTTACCCCTGCGGATTTCTATAATGGAATGGATGCAGAAACGCTGCAGATCCGCACAAAAGAAGAGACATACTACTTCTTTTGATCTCCAGCATTTTCCATGCGGAATTTTCCACACCATTAGCACAGCATTTTTTTCCCTATTGATTTACATTGTACTGTAAATCACTTTGCGTTTGCGGATCTGCAGCATTTCTGTGCAGAAAAAACGCTGCGGATCTGCAGTATATCCGCATCGTGTGCACATAGCCTAAAAGTACAGGGTGGAAACTGGTTAATGATCTCAAGGCAGCTGGGACCACAGTCACCAAGAAAACCATTGGTAATACATTACGCCATAAAGGTTTAAAATCCTGCAGTGCCCGCAAGGTCCCCTGCTCAAGAAGACACATGTGCAGGCCAGTCTGAAGTTTGCTAATGAACACCTGGATGATTCTGTGAGTGATTGGGAGAAAGTGCTGTGGTCAGGTGAGACAAAAATTGAGGTCTTTGACATTGAAGAGAAATGCTGCCTATGATCCAAAGAACACTGTCCCCACTGTCAAGCATGGATGTGGAAACATTATGTTTTGGGGGTGTTTCTCAGCTAAGGGCACAGGACTACTTCACTGCATCAATGGGAGAATGGATGGAGCCATATACCGTAAAATACTGAGTGACAACCGCCCTCCTCCGCTCCCACTACTATTACCAGTCGCCCCTCCTTCCCTCCAAAAATGGGTTGTGGCTGGGTCTTCCAGCAAGACAATGACCCAAAACCTACAGCCAAGGCAACAAAGGAGTGGCTCAAAAAGAAGCACATTAACCCCTTCATGACCTTTGGATTTTCCGTTTTTTCGTGTTCGTTTCTCGCTCCCCTCCTTCCCAGAGCCATAACTTTTTTATTTTTCCGTCAATATCGCCATGTGAGGGCTTATTTTTTGCGGGACGAGTTGTACTTTTGAACGACATCATTGGTTTTACCATGTCGTGTACTAGAAAACGGGAAAAAAATTCCAAGTGCGGTGAAATTGCAAAAAAAGTGAAGTCCCACACTTGTTTTTTGTTTGGCTTTTTTGCTAGGTTTACTAAATGCTAAAACTGTCCTGCCATTATGATTCTCCAGGTCAGTACGAGTTCATAGACACCCAACATGACTAGGTTATTTTTTATCTAAGTGGTGAAAAAGAATTCCAAACTTTGCTAAAAAAAAAAAAACAAATTGCGCCATTTTCCGATACACGTAGCATGTCGAGCTGATGTTTTTAATGATAGCATTTTGGTGCAGATAAGTTCTTTTGACCACCCGTTATTGCATTTTAATGCAATGTCGCGGAGACAAAAAAAACGTAATTCTGGCGTTTCAAATTTTTTTCTCGCTACGCTGTTTAGCAATCAGGTTAATGCTTTTTTTTTATTGATAGATCGGGCGATTCTGAACACGGCGATACCAAATATGTGTAGGTTTGACTTTTTTTATTGATTTATTTTGAATGGGGCGAAAGGGGGGTGATTTAAACTTATATTTTTTTATTATTTTTTTTTCACTTTTTTTTTTTTTTTTTTTTTTACTTTTGCCATGCTTCAATAGCCTCCATAGGAGGCTAGAAGCTGGCACAACGCGATCGGCTCTGCTACATAGCAGTGATCATCAGATCACAGCTGCCGGCGATCAGTAACCATAGAGGTCTCAAGGACCTCTATGGTTACTATTCAGAAGCATCGCTGACCCCCGATCATGTGACGGGGGTCGGCGATGTGCTCATTTCCGGCCGCCCGGCTGGAAGCACCGGTTAAATGCCGCTGTCTGCGTTTGACAGCGGCATTTAACTAGTTAATAGTGGCGGGTGAATCGCGATTTCACCCGCCGCTATTGCAGGCACATGTCAGCTGTTCAAAACAGCTGACATATCCCGGCTTTGATGCGGGCTCACCGCCGGAGCCCTGCATCAAAGCGGGGAATCTGACCTCGGACGTATTATCCCATCCGAGGTCAGAAAGGGGTTAAGGTCATGGAGTGGAGTGGCCTAGCCTGTCTCCAGACCTTAATCCTATAGAAAACTTATGGAGGGAGTTGAAGCTCCGAGTTGCCAAGCGACAGCCTCAAAATCTTAATGATTTAGAGATGATCTGCAAAGTTGAGTGGACCAAAATTCCCCCTGACATGTGTGCAAACCTCATCATCAACTACAAAAAACGTCTGACTGCTGTATTGCCAACAAGGGTTTTGCGACCAAGTATTAAGTCTTGTTTGCCAGAGGGATCAAATACTTATTTCTCACTGCAAAATGCAAATACATTTATACAATGTGATTTTCTGGATTTTATTTTTGATATTCTATCTCTCGATGTTAAAATTAACCCATCCTTAAAATTATAGACTGTTCATGTCTTTGTCAGTAAGCAAACTTACAAAATCAGCAAGGGATCAAATACTTATTTCCTCCACTGTATATATAGGGTGACAGCCGCCTTCATCATACAGAGCACAGCCATCATACATATATACAGTGGGTACGGAAATTATTCAGACCTCTTTACATTTTTCACTGTTTTATTGCAGCCATTTGGAAAATTCTAAACAGTTCATTTTTATCCCATTAACGTGCAGAACCCCATCTTAACTGGAAAAAAAAAAAAACAGGATTGTCATTTTTGCAAATTTATTATAAAGGAAAAACTGAAATATGACATGGTCATAAGTATTCCGACCCTTTGGTCAGACACTCATATTTACGTCACATGCTGTCCATTTCCTTGTGATCCTCCTTGGGATGGTTCTACTCCTTCATTGGAGTCCAGCTGTGTTTAAACTGATAGGACTTGATTTGGAAAGGCGCACACCTGTCTATATAAGACCTCACAGCTCACAGTGCATGTCAGACCAAATGAGAATCATGAGGTCAAAGGAACTGGCCAAGGAGCTCAGAGACAGAATTGTGGCAAGGAACAGATCTGGCCGAGGTTACAACAGAATTTTTGCAGTTCTCAAGGTTCTTAAGAGCACATTGGGCTCCATAATCCTTAAATGGAAGAAGTCTTCCTAGACCTGGCCTTCAAGCCAAACTGAGCAATCATGGGAGAAGAGCCTTGGTGAGAGAGGTAACGAAGAACCCCAAGATCACTGAGACAGAGCTCCAGAGATGCAGCAGGGAGATGGGAGAAAGTTCCTCAAAGTCAACTATCACTGCAGCCCTCCACCAGTTGGGCCTTTATGGCAGAGTGGCCCGACGGAAGCCTCTCCTCAGTGCAAGGCATATGAAAGCCTGCATAGAGTTTGCTAAAAAACACAAGAAGGACTCCCAGACTATGAGAAATAAGATTCTCTGGTCTGATAAGATGAAGATAGACCTTTTTGGTGATAATTCTAAGCGGTATGTGAGGAGAAAACCAGGCACTGCTCATCACCTGCCCAATACAATGTCAACAGTGAAACATGGTGGTGGCAGCATCATGCTATGCGGGTGATTTTCAGTTGTATGGACAGCATGACTGGTTGCCATTGAAGGAAACATGAATGCGGCCAAGTACAGAGATATCCTGGATGAAAACCTCTTCCAGAGTGCTCTGGACCTCAGACTTGGCCGAAGGTTCACCTTCCAACAAGACAATGACCCTAAGCACACAGCTAAAATAACAAAGGAGTGGCTTGAGAACAACTCTGTGACCATTCTTGACTGGCCCAGCCAGAGCCCTGACCTAAACCCAATTGAGCATCTCTGGAGAGACCTGAAAATGGCTGTCCACCAACGTTCACCATCCAACCTGACGGAACTGGAGAGAATCTGCAAGGAAGAATGGCAGAGGATCCCCAAATCCAGGTGTGAAAAACTTGTTGCATCATTCCCAAGAAGACTCATGGCTGCAGTAGCTCAAAAGGGTGCTTCTACTCAATACTGAGCCAAGGGTCTGAATACTTATTACCATGTGATATTTCAGCTTTTCTGTTTTAATAAATTTGCAAACATTTCTACATTTTTGTTGTTTTTCAGCCAAGATGGGGTGCAGAGTGTACATTACTGAGAACAAAAATTAACTTTTTTTTAATTTACCAAATGGCTGCAATGGAAAAAAAGAGTGAAAAATGTAAAGGGGTCTGAATACTTTCCGTACCCACTGTATATAGGGTGACAGCCGCCTCCATCACACAGGTGCAGCCATCACACATACATATATATTGTGAAAGCCGCCTCCATCACACAGGTGCAGCCATCATACATATATAGGCTGAGAGCCGCCTCCATCACACAGGTGCAGCCATCATACATACATATATATATATATACACAGAGTGACAGTCACCTCCATCACAAAGGTGCAGCCATCATACATACATATATATAGGGTGACAGCCGCCTCCATCACACATACATATATATATACATAGGGTGACAGCCGCCTCCATCACACAGGTGCAGCCATCATACATACATATATATATAGGGTGACAGCTGCCTCCATCACACAGGTGCAGCCATCACACGTATATATATATATATATATATATATAGGGTGAAAGCCGCCTCCATCACACAGGTGCAGCCATCATACATACATATATATATAGGGTGAGAGCCGCCTCCATCACACAGGTGCAGCCATCATATATATAGGGTGACAGCCGCCTCCATCACACAGGTGCAGCCATCATACATACATATATATAGGGTGACAGTCGCCTCCATCACACAGGTGCAGCCATCATACATACATATATATATATATATAGGGTGAGAGCCGCCTCCATCACACAGGTGCAGCCATCATACATACATATATATATAGGGTGACAGCCGCCTCCATCACACAGGTGCAGCCATCATACATACATATATATATAGGGTGACAGCCGCCTCCATCACACAGGTGCAGCCATCATACATACATATATATAGGGTGACAGCCACTTCCATCACACAGGTGCAGCCATCATACATACATATATATAGGGTGACAGCCGCTTCCATCACACAGGTGCAGCCATCATACATACATATATATAGGGTGACAGCCGCTTCCATCACACAGGTGCAGCCATCATACATACATATATATAGGGTGACAGCCGCTTCCATCACACAGGTGCAGCCATCACACATACATATATATAGGGTGACAGCCGCCTCCATCACACAGGTGCAGCCATCACACATACATATATATAGGGTGACAGCCGCCTCCATCACACAGGTGCAGCCATCATACATATATATAGGGTGACAGCCACCTCCATCACACAGGTGCAGCCATCACACATACATATATATAGAGTGAGAGCCGCCTCCATCACACAGGTGCAGCCATCATACATATATATAGGGTGACAGCCGCCTCCATCACACAGGTGCAGCCATCATACATACATATATATATAGGGTGACAGCCGCCTCCATCACACAGGTGCAGCCATCATACATACATATATAGGGTGACAGTCGCCTCCATCACACAGGTGCAGCCATCATACATACATATATAGGGTGACAGTCGCCTCCATCACACAGGTGCAGCCATCATACATATATAGGGTGACAGCCGCCTCCATCACACAGGTGCAGCCATCATACATACATATACAGGGTGACAGCCGCCTCCATCACACAGGTGCAGCCATCATACATATACATATATATAGGGTGACAGCCGCCTCCATCACACAGGTGCAGCCATCATACATACATATACAGGGTGACAGCCGCCTCCATCACACAGGTGCAGCCATCATACATACATATATATATAGGGTGACAGCCGCCTCCATCACACAGGTGCAGCCATCATACATACATATATAGGGTGACAGTCGCCTCCATCACACAGGTGCAGCCATCATACATACATATATAGGGTGACAGCCGCCTCCATCACACAGGTGCAGCCATCATACATATATAGGGTGACAGCCGCCTCCATCACACAGGTGCAGCCATCATACATACATATACAGGGTGACAGCCGCCTCCATCACACAGGTGCAGCCATCATACATATACATATATATAGGGTGACAGCCGCCTCCATCACACAGGTGCAGCCATCATACATATATAGGGTGACAGCCGCCTCCATCACACAAGTGCAGCCATCATACATATATATATATATATATATAGGGTGACAGCCGCCTCCATCACACAGGTGCAGCCATCATACATATATATATATATATATAGGGTGACAGCCGCCTCCATCACACAGGTGCAGCCATCATACATATATATATATATATAGGGTGACAGCCGCCTCCATCACACAGGTGCAGCCATCATACATATATATATATAGGGTGACAGCCGCCTCCATCACACAGGTGCAGCCATCATATATATATATATATATAGGGTGACAGCCGCCTCCATCACACAGGTGCAGCCATCATACATATATATATATATATATAGGGTGACAGCCGCCTCCATCACACAGATGCAGCCATCATACATACATATACATAGGGTGACAGCCGCCTCCATCACACAGGTGCAGCCATCATACATACATATACATATACATAGGGTGACAGCCGCCTCCATCACACAGGTGCAGCCATCATACATATATATATATAGGGTGACAGCCGCCTCCATCACACAGATGCAGCCATCATACATACATATACATATACATAGGGTGACAGCCGCCTCCATCACACAGGTGCAGCCATCATACATATATATATATATAGGGTGACAGCCGCTTCCATCACACAGGTGCAGCCATCATACATACATATATATGGTGACAGCCGCCTCCATCACACAGGTGCAGCCATCATACATACATATATATATATAGGGTGACAGCCGCCTCCATCACACAGATGCAGCCATCATACATACATATACATAGGGTGACAGCCGCCTCCATCACACAGGTGCAGCCATCATACATACATATACATATACATAGGGTGACAGCCGCCTCCATCACACAGGTGCAGCCATCATACATATATATATATAGGGTGACAGCCGCCTCCATCACACAGATGCAGCCATCATACATACATATACATATACATAGGGTGACAGCCGCCTCCATCACACAGGTGCAGCCATCATACATATATATATATATAGGGTGACAGCCGCTTCCATCACACAGGTGCAGCCATCATACATACATATATATGGTGACAGCCGCCTCCATCACACAGGTGCAGCCATCATACATACATATATATATATAGGGTGACAGCCGCCTCCATCACACAGATGCAGCCATCATACATATATATATATAGGGTGACAGCCGCCTCCATCACACAGGTGCAGCCATCATACATACATATACATATACATAGGGTGACAGCCGCCTCCATCACACAGGTGCAGCCATCATACATACATATATATAGGGTGACAGCCGCCTCCATCACACAGGTGCAGCCATCATACATACATATATATATATATAGGGTGACAGCCGCCTCCATCACACAGGTGCAGCCATCATACATACATATACATATACATAGGGTGACAGCCGCCTCCATCACACAGGTGCAGCCATCATACATATATATATATATAGGGTGACAGCCGCCTCCATCACACAGGTGCAGCCATCATACATACATATATATATATATAGGGTGACAGCCGCCTCCATCACACAGGTGCAGCCATCATACATACATATACATATACATAGGGTGACAGCCGCCTCCATCACACAGGTGCAGCCATCATACATATATATATATAGGGTGACAGCCGCCTCCATCACACAGGTGCAGCCATCATACATATATATATATAGGGTGACAGCCGCCTCCATCACACAGGTGCAGCCATCATACATACATATACATATATAGGGTGACAGCCGCCTCCATCACACAGGTGCAGCCATCATACATATATATATAGGGTGACAGCCGCCTCCATCACACAGGTGCAGCCATCATACATATATATATAGGGTGACAGCCGCCTCCATCACACAGGTGCAGCCATCATACATATATATATATATAGGGTGACAGCCGCCTCCATCACACAGATGCAGCCATCATACATACATATACATATACAAAGGGGGACAGCCGCCTCCATCACACAGATGCAGCCATCATACATACATATACATATACATAGGGTGACAGCCGCCTCCATCACACAGGTGCAGCCATCATACATACATATATATATATAGGGTGACAGCCGCCTCCATCACACAGGTGCAGCCATCATACATACATATACATATACATAGGGTGACAGCCGCCTCCATCACACAGGTGCAGCCATCATACATATATATAGGGTGACAGCCGCCTCCATCACACAGGTGCAGACATCATACATACATATACATATACATAGGGTGACAGCCGCCTCCATCACACAGGTGCAGCCATCATACATATATATATATAGGGTGACAGCCGCCTCCATCACACAGGTGCAGCCATCATACATATATATATATAGGGTGACAGCCGCCTCCATCACACAGGTGCAGCCATCATACATACATATACATATACAAAGGGGGACAGCCGCCTCCATCACACAGATGCAGCCATCATACATACATATACATATACATAGGGTGACAGCCGCCTCCATCACACAGGTGCAGCCATCATACATACATATATATATATAGGGTGACAGCCGCCTCCATCACACAGGTGCAGCCATCATACATACATATACATATACATAGGGTGACAGCCGCCTCCATCACACAGGTGCAGCCATCATACATATATATAGGGTGACAGCCGCCTCCATCACACAGGTGCAGACATCATACATACATATACATATACATAGGGTGACAGCCGCCTCCATCACACAGGTGCAGCCATCATACATATATATATATAGGGTGACAGCCGCCTCCATCACACAGGTGCAGCCATCATATATAATATATATATATATATATATATATAGGGTGACAGCCGCTTCCATCACACAGGTGCAGCCATCACACATATATATAGGGTGACAGTCGCCTCCATCACACAGGTGCAGCCATCATACATATATATAGGGTGACAGCCGCCTCCATCACACAGGTGCAGCCATCATACATACATATATATATATAGGGTGACAGCCGCCTCCATCACACAGGTGCAGCCATCATACATATATATATATATAGGGTGACAGCCGCCTCCATCACACAGATGCAGCCATCATACATACATATACATAGGGTGACAGCCGCCTCCATCACACAGGTGCAGCCATCATACATATATATATATAGGGTGACAGCCGCTTCCATCACACAGGTGCAGCCATCATACATACATATACATATATAGGGTGACAGCCGCCTCCATCACACAGGTGCAGCCATGATACATACATATATATATATAGGGTGACAGCCGCCTCCATCACACAGGTGCAGCCATCATACATACATATATATATAGGGTGACAGCCGCCTCCATCACACAGGTGCAGCCATCATACATATATATATATATATATATATATATATATATATAGGGTGACAGCCGCCTCCATCACACAGGTGCAGCCATCATACATACATATACATATACATAGGGTGACAGCCGCCTCCATCACACAGGTGCAGCCATCATACATATATATATATAGGGTGACAGCCGCTTCCATCACACAGGTGCAGCCATCATACATACATATATAGGGTGACAGCCGCCTCCATCACACAGGTGCAGCCATCATACATATATACATATAGGGTGACAGCCGCCTCCATCACACAGGTGCAGCCATCATACATATATATATATATATGGTGACAGCTGCCTCCATCACACAGGTGCAGCCATCATACATATATATATATATAGGGTGACAGCCGCCTCCATCACACAGATGCAGCCATCATACATACATATACATATATAGGGTGACAGCCGCCTCCATCACACAGGTGCAGCCATCATACATATATAGGGTGACAGCCGCCTCCATCACACAGGTGCAGCCATCATACATATATAGGGTGACAGCCGCCTCCATCACACAGGTGCAGCCATCATACATATATATATATATATATATATATATATATATATATATATATATATATATATATATATATATATATAGGGTGACAGCCGCCTCCATCACACAGGTGCAGCCATCATACATATATAGGGTGACAGCCGCCTCCATCACACAGGTGCAGCCATCATACATATATATATAGGGTGACAGCCGCTTCCATCACACAGGTGCAGCCATCATACATATACATATACATAGGGTGACAGCCGCCTCCATCACACAGATGCAGCCATCATACATACATATACATATATAGGGTGACAGCCGCCTCCATCACACAGGTGCAGCCATCATACATATATATATATAGGGTGACAGCCGCCTCCATCACACAGATGCAGCCATCATACATACATATACATATACATAGGGTGACAGCCGCCTCCATCACACAGGTGCAGCCATCATACATACATATATATAGGGTGACAGCCGCCTCCATCACACAGGTGCAGCCATCATACATACATATATATAGGGTGACAGCCGCTTCCATCACACAGGTGCAGCCATCATACATATACATATACATAGGGTGACAGCCGCCTCCATCACACAGATGCAGCCATCATACATACATATACATATATAGGGTGACAGCCGCCTCCATCACACAGGTGCAGCCATCATACATATATATATATATATATATATATATAGGGTGACAGCCGCCTCCATCACACAAGTGCAGCCATCATACATATATATATATATATATAGGGTGACAGCCGCCTCCATCACACAGGTGCAGCCATCATACATATATATAGGGTGACAGCCGCCTCCATCACACAGATGCAGCCATCATACATACATATACATATACATAGGGTGACAGCCGCCTCCATCACACAGGTGCAGCCATCATACATACATATATATATATAGGGTGACAGCCGCCTCCATCACACAGATGCAGCCATCATACATACATATACATATACATAGGGTGACAGCCGCCTCCATCACACAGGTGCAGCCATCATACATACATATATATAGGGTGACAGCCGCCTCCATCACACAGGTGCAGCCATCATACATACATATACATATACATAGGGTGACAGCCGCCTCCATCACACAGATGCAGCCATCATACATACATATATATATATAGGGTGACAGCCGCCTCCATCACACAGGTGCAGCCATCATACATATATATAGGGTGACAGCCGCCTCCATCACACAGATGCAGCCATCATACATACATATACACATACATAGGGTGACAGCCGCCTCCATCACACAGGTGCAGCCATCATACATACATATATATAGGGTGACAGCCGCCTCCATCACACAGGTGCAGCCATCATACATACATATATAGGGTGACAGCCGCCTCCATCACACAGGTGCAGCCATCATACATACATACATATATATAGGGTGACAGCCGCCTCCATCACACAGGTGCAGCGTGCGCTACAGACACTGCACAGGATGAGAGCCGCACATCCGGGCACACAGTGGGTACATACCGGCATCATGGCTGCAGCTCCCGGGAGCCCCGTGTACGGGCAGGACCCCCGCCCTGCTGCTCTCAGCTCCACGGATCAGGCAGGGAAATCCAAGCACGAAATGGCTGCAGATCCGCAGGGCAGGCCTGTCCTCCTCTCACTGCCGCTTCCTCCTCCCTCTCCTCTCTTCTCCTCCCTCCCAGGCTTCCTTCCTTCCTTCCTTCCTGGCTGCGGGATAGGTAGAGACTCAGGTTGGGAAGCAGAAGGCTGCGGCGCTGCAGAGAGGAGAGGCGGGGACACCGGGGAGGGCGGGGACAGACAGAAGGGCGGGGCAGCGAGGAGGGTGGGGCTCAGGTAGATGACTGACAGATCATCAATTGATAGACAGGTCTGGAAGTGACTGACAGCTGGGCGGGTCCACGTGACGTCGGTAGAAAGCAATGTCAGGAATGAAGGAGAACCAGGCGGCACGAGGTGGCTCCGCCTAGCGGCGCTCAGGTGCAGGGTGGCTGCGCGGACAGTCAGTGACTCAGGGACCGGTGCTGCCGGACGGAAGCTTCAATCACTTACTGCCTGCAAGGAAGAACTCACGTGCCTACAAGCACAAAAGCCTGCAATAATCATGAGATTTATTGCCGCCTCATAATAGGCGGTGCCACATGTGACCCCCCAGCTGTATATCCTACACATACTAGATAAGCAGTGCCACATGTGACCCCCAGCTATATATCACCCCCATATACTAAATAAGCAGTGCCACATGTGACCCCCAGCTGTATATCCTACACATACTAGATAAGCAGTGCCACATGTGACCCCCAGCTATATATCACCCCCATATACTAAATAAGCAGTGCCACATGTGACCCCCAGCTATATATCACCCCCATATACTAAATAAGCAGTGCCACATGTGACCCCCAGCTATATATCACCCCCATATACTAAATAAGCAGTGCCACATGTGACCCCCAGCTATATATCACCCCCATATACTAAATAAGCAGTGCCACATGTGACCCCCAGCTATATATCACCCCCATATACTAAATAAGCAGTGCCACATGTGACCCCCAGCTGTATATCACCCCCATATACTAGATAAGCAGTGCCACATGTGACCCCCAGCTATATATCACCCCCATATACTAAATAAGCAGTGCCACATGTGACCCCCAGCTGTATATCACCCCCATATACTAGATAAGCAGTGCCACATGTGACCCCCAGCTATATATCACCCCCATATACTAAATAAGCAGTGCCACATGTGACCCCCAGCTATATATCACCCCCATATACTAAATAAGCAGTGCCACATGTGACCCCCAGCTATATATCACCCCCATATACTAAATAAGCAGTGCCACATGTGACCCCCAGCTATATATCACCCCCATATACTAAATAAGCAGTGCCACATGTGACCCCCAGCTGTATATCACCCCCATATACTAAATAAGCAGTGCCACATGTGACCCCCAGCTATATATCACCCCCATATACTAAATAAGCAGTGCCACATGTGACCCCCAGCTATATATCACCCCCATATACTAAATAAGCAGTGCCACATGTGACCCCCAGCTATATATCACCCCCATATACTAAATAAGCAGTGCCACATGTGACCCCCAGCTATATATCACCCCCATATACTAAATAAGCAGTGCCACATGTGACCCCCAGCTATATATCACCCCCATATACTAAATAAGCAGTGCCACATGTGACCCCCAGCTGTATATCACCCCCATATACTAGATAAGCAGTGCCACATGTGACCCCCAGCTATATATCACCCCCATATACTAAATAAGCAGTGCCACATGTGACCCCCAGCTGTATATCACCCCCATATACTAGATAAGCAGTGCCACATGTGACCCCCAGCTATATATCACCCCCATATACTAAATAAGCAGTGCCACATGTGACCCCCAGCTATATATCACCCCCATATACTAAATAAGCAGTGCCACATGTGACCCCCAGCTATATATCACCCCCATATACTAAATAAGCAGTGCCACATGTGACCCCCAGCTGTATATCACCCCCATATACTAGATAAGCAGTGCCACATGTGACCCCCAGCTATATATCACCCCCATATACTAAATAAGCAGTGCCACATGTGACCCCCAGCTATATATCACCCCCATATACTAAATAAGCAGTGCCACATGTGACCCCCAGCTATATATCACCCCCATATACTAAATAAGCAGTGCCACATGTGACCCCCAGCTATATATCACCCCCATATACTAAATAAGCAGTGCCACATGTGACCCCCAGCTGTATATCACCCCCATATACTAAATAAGCAGTGCCACATGTGACCCCCAGCTATATATCACCCCCATATACTAAATAAGCAGTGCCACATGTGACCCCCAGCTATATATCACCCCCATATACTAAATAAGCAGTGCCACATGTGACCCCCAGCTATATATCACCCCCATATACTAAATAAGCAGTGCCACATGTGACCCCCAGCTATATATCACCCCCATATACTAAATAAGCAGTGCCACATGTGACCCCCAGCTATATATCACCCCCATATACTAAATAAGCAGTGCCACATGTGACCCCCAGCTGTATATCACCCCCATATACTAGATAAGCAGTGCCACATGTGACCCCCAGCTATATATCACCCCCATATACTAAATAAGCAGTGCCACATGTGACCCCCAGCTGTATATCACCCCCATATACTAGATAAGCAGTGCCACATGTGACCCCCAGCTATATATCACCCCCATATACTAAATAAGCAGTGCCACATGTGACCCCCAGCTATATATCACCCCCATATACTAAATAAGCAGTGCCACATGTGACCCCCAGCTATATATCACCCCCATATACTAAATAAGCAGTGCCACATGTGACCCCCAGCTGTATATCACCCCCATATACTAGATAAGCAGTGCCACATGTGACCCCCAGCTATATATCACCCCCATATACTAAATAAGCAGTGCCACATGTGACCCCCAGCTATATATCACCCCCATATACTAAATAAGCAGTGCCACATGTGACCCCCAGCTATATATCACCCCCATATACTAAATAAGCAGTGCCACATGTGACCCCCAGCTATATATCACCCCCATATACTAAATAAGCAGTGCCACATGTGACCCCCAGCTGTATATCACCCCCATATACTAGATAAGCAGTGCCACATGTGACCCCCAGCTGTATATCACCCCCATATACTAAATAAGCAGTGCCACATGTGACCCCCAGCTATATATCACCCCCATATACTAAATAAGCAGTGCCACATGTGACCCCCAGCTATATATCACCCCCATATACTAAATAAGCAGTGCCACATGTGACCCCCAGCTGTATATCACCCCCATATACTAAATAAGCAGTGCCACATGTGACCCCCAGCTATATATCACCCCCATATACTAAATAAGCAGTGCCACATGTGACCCCCAGCTATATATCACCCCCATATACTAAATAAGCAGTGCCACATGTGACCCCCAGCTCTATATCACCCCCATATACTAAATAAGCAGTGCCACATGTGACCCCCAGCTATATATCACCCCCATATACTAAATAAGCAGTGCCACATGTGACCCCCAGCTATATATCACCCCCATATACTAGATAAGCAGTGCCACATGTGACCCCCAGCTGTATATCCCCCCCATATACTAGATAAACAGTGCCACATGTGACCCCCAGCTATATATCACCCCCATATACTAGATAAGCAGTGCCACATGTGACCCCCAGCTATATATCACCCCCATATACTAGATAAACAGTGCCACATGTGACCCCCAGCTGTATATCCCCCCCCATATACTAGATAAACAGTGCCACATGTGACCCCCAGCTATATATCACCCCCATATCTAATATATAAAGCTGAATGTGTGTGTGTGTGTATGTATGTATGTATGTATGTATGTCCGGGATTGGCATCTGAACCGTAGCAGCTACAGCCACAAAATTTTGCACAGTCACACGTCTGGACCCCGAGAGCGTCATAGGCTATGTTGTGAGGTGAAATTTTAACCCCGCGCTTTCCAATTCACCAAACAATTTTGCCCCTATCTACATAATGGGGAAAAAGTGAAAGGAAAAGTGTTGGAGGCGTCGCAGCTACAGGCACAAAATTTTGCACAGTCACACGTCTGGACCCTGAGAGCGTCAAAGCTATATTGTGAGGTGAAATTTTAACCCCGCGCTTTCCAAGTCACCAAACAATTTTGCCCCTATCTACATAATGGGGAAAAAATGAAAGGAAAAGTGTTGGAGGCAAATTAACAGCTGCCAGATGTGAACAAGGGGGACTTAAAGAATGACAGCGATGGCACCAAAGAGTATATACTGTACAGTTGCTAAGGTGGGGCCCCAACATGGGATAATCACACCACCACGGGGATATGAACACACACACAAAATGCGCCACACACTACCACGTGCTCGAACACATATACCACCCTCAGTGCACATTTCACCACACATACACCAACCTCGCCACATAAAAGTAGAAACACAAAAGTCGCCGCTCAAAACTCGCCACGCGCAAAACTCTCCACATGCAAAACTCGCCACACGTGCAAAACTCGCCACACGCAAAACTTGCACACGCAGAAAAATTGCCACACGCAGAAAAATTGCCACATGCACAAAAGTTGCAACACATGCAAAAGTTGCCTCACACAAAACTTGCACATACTCAAAAGGCACCACACATAAAACTCGCCACGCGCAAAACTCGCCATGCGCAAAACTTGCTGCACACAACTTGCTACACTAACCTGTCACATGCAACTCGACACACAAAAAGTTGCTACACGCATGTCGCCACACAAAACTCATCTCACAAAAGTCCCTACATGCATGTCGCCACACGCAACTCAACACACACAACTTGACACACGAAACTCGCCCTAAAACACACACAAGTCTGGTATCCTTCAAAAATAAAAATCTGATTAATAAGCAGACAAACTACAAGAGCAACAAATGTACCATATAGGAATCCGGCAGCTGTCAGTCACATGACCAGTCTATTATGTGTATGTGTGAGCTAATATATACTGCCAGGGGGTGGGCTTACTGTTGGCTGGGGATTTATCAGGCTGCCATTTTAGCTTACAAATACTGAGGTAAAAATACTGACCAAATAACGTGTGAACGAGGGCTAATACAGGAGGAGATGGCATACAGCTATATACTATATACAGGAGATGACACACAGGTATATACTATTTACAGGGGAGATGACACACAGGTATATACTATATACAGGAGGAGATGACACACAGATATATACTATATACAGGAGAGATGACACACAGGTATATACTATATAGAGGAGGAGATGACATACAGGTACATACTACATACAGGAGGAGATGACATACAGGTATATACTATATACAGGAGGAGATGACACACAGGTATATACTATATACAGGAGCAGATTACCTACAGGTATATAGTATATACAGGAGGAGATGACACAGGTATATGCTATGTATAGGAGGAGATGACATACAGGTATATACTATATACAGGAGATGACACACAGATATATACTATATATAGGTGAGATGACACACAGGTATATACTATATACAGGAGATTACATACAGGTATATCTAATATATAAAGCTGAATGTGTGTATGTATGTATGTGTGTATGTCCGGGATTGGCATCTGTACCGTCGCAGCTACAGCCACAAAATTTTGCACAGTCACACGTCTGGACCCCGAGAGCGTCATAGGCTATGTTGTGAGGTGAAATTTTAACCCCGCGCGTTCCAATTCACCAAACAATTTTGCTCCTATCTACATAATGGGGAAAAAGTGAAGGGAAAAGTGTTGGAGGAAAATTGACAGCTGCCAGATGTGAACAATGAGGACTTAAAGAATGAGAGCGATGGCGACAAAGAGTATATACCGTACAGTTGCTAAGGTGGGGCCCCGACATGGGATACTCACCACACACGGGGATATGAACACAAACACAAAATGCGCCACACACTACCACGTGCTTGAACACATATACCACCCTCAGCACACATTTCACCACACACACACACCAACCTCGCCACATAAAAGTCGAAACACAAAAGTCACCACTCAAAACTCGCTACATGCAAAACTCGCCATATGCAAAACTAGGCTCACGCAAAACTCGCCACACGTGCAAAACTCACCTCATGGAAAACTCACCTCATGCAAAACTTGCACACACAGAAAAATTGCCACATGTACAAAAGTTGCACCACATGCAAAAGTTGCCTCACACAAAACTTGCACATACTCAAAATGCACCACACATAAAACTCGCCACGCGCAAAACTCGCCATGCACAAATCTTGCTGCACACAACTTGCTACACTAACCTGTCACATGCAACTCAACACACAAAATGTTGCTACACGCATGTCGCCACACAAAACTCATCTCACAAAAGTCGCTACATGCATGTCGCCACACGCAACTCAACACACACAACTTGACACATAAAACTCGCCCTAAAACACACACAAGTCTGGTATTGTCCTTCAAAAATAAAAATCTGATTAATAAGCAAACTACAAGAGCAACAAATGTACCATATAGGAAATACGGCAGCTGTCAGTCACATGACCTGTCTATTATGTGTATGTGTGAGCTAATATATACTGCCAGGGGGGAGGGCTTCCTGTTGGCTGGGGATTTATCAGGCTGCCAATAGCAACCAATCACAGCTCAGCTTCTATTTTGCTACAGTTAATTAACCTGAGCTCTGATTGGTTAATATAGGCAACAAAGACATTCTCAGTATAACAAAGCTAATATATGTTGTGAAATGCTTCTATTTGCTTAGTTTTTGCCTTTTAATAATTACATTTCTATCTATTTGTTTTGTGGTTTTTGTGTGCAGAATAAATTTTTGTTAACACATTCTATTTTGCTAACAGCACTCATTAACCCGGGCGAAGCCGGGTAGTACAGCTAGTACTAGATAAGCAGTGCCACATGTGACCCCCAGCTATATATCACCCCCATATACTAGATAAGCAGTGCCACATATGACCCCCCCAGCTGTATATCTCCCACATACTAGATAAGCAGTGCCACATGTGACCCCCCAGCTATATATCCCCCCACATACTAGATAAGCAGTGCCACGTGACCCCCCAGCTATATATCACCCCCATATAGTAGCTAAGCAGTGCCACATGTGATCGCCCAGCTATATATGCCCCCACATACTAGATAAGCAGTGCCACTTGTGACCCCCCAGCTATATATCACCCCCATATACTAGCTAAGCAGTGCCACATGTGACCCCCCAGCTATATATCCCCCCACATACTAGATAAGCAGTGCCACATGTGACCCCCCAGCTGTATATCCCCCACATACTAGATAAGCAGTGACACGTGACCCCCCAGCTATATATTACCCCCATATACTAGCTAAGCAGTGCCACATGTGACCCCCCAGCTGTATATCCCCCATATACTAGATAAGCAGTGCCGCATGTGACCCCCCAGCTGTATATCCCCCACATACTAGATAAGCAGTGCCACGTGACCCCCCAGCTATATATCTCCCCCACATACTAGATAAGCAGTGCCATATGTGACCCCCCAGCTCCAGCTGTATATCCCCCCACATACTAGATAAGCAGTGCCATATGTGACCCCCCACCAATATATCCCCCCACATACTAGATAAGCAGTGCCACATGTGACCCCAGCTGTATATCCCCCCACATACCAGATAATCAGTGTCACATGTGACCCCCCAGCTGTATATCCCCCTCATACTAGATAAGTAGTGCCACATGTGACCACCAGCTGTATATCCCACCACATACTAGATAAGCAGTGCCACATGTGACCCCCCCAGCTATATATCACCCCCATATACTAGATAAGCAGTGCCACGTGACCCCCCAGCTATATATCTCCCCCACATACTAGATAAGCAGTGCCATATGTGACCCCCCAGCTCCAGCTGTATATCCCTCCACATACTAGATAAGCAGTGCCATATGTGACCCCCCACCAATATATCCCCCCACATACTAGATAAGCAGTGCCACATGTGACCCCAGCTGTATATCCCCCCACATACCAGATAATCAGTGTCACATGTGACCCCCCAGCTGTATATCCCCCTCATACTAGATAAGTAGTGCCACATGTGACCACCAGCTGTATATCCCACCACATACTAGATAAGCAGTGCCACATGTGACCCCCCCAGCTATATATCACCCCCATATACTAGATAAGCAGTGCCACATGTGACCCCCCCCAGCTGTATATCCCCCACATACTAGATAAGCAGTGCCACATTTGACCCCCAGCTATATATCTCCCCCACATACTAGATAAGCAGTGCCACATGTGACCCCCCAGCTCCAGCTGTATATTCCTCCACATACTAGATAAGCAGTGCCACATGTGACCCCCCCAGCTGTATATCCCCCCACATACTAGATAAGCAGTGCCACATGTGACCCCAACTGTATATCCCCCCACATACCAGATAATCAGTGTCACATGTGACCCCCCCAGCTGTATATCCCCCTCATGCTAGATAAGCAGTGCCACATGTGACCCCCCCAGCTATATATCACCCCCATATACTAGATAAGCAGTGCCACATGTGACCCCCCAGCTGTATATCCCCCACATACTAGATAAGCAGTGCCACATGTGACCCCCAGTTATATATCACCCCCATATAGGACTTTGCCACCTACTTCAAAAACAAGATCGACCAAACAAGGCAAACCTTTACTTGTCCACCACCCCAACCACTCCATACCCCAGACCTCTGCCCTTCCCTAATAACCTCCCTCTCCAACATCACTGAAGGAGAGCTTACTCGCCTCTTTTCCAAATCACACCTCACCACCTGTGCACTTGACCCCATGCCTTCCCACCTGCTCCCCAACCTCACTAACACGCTTATTCCAGCCCTAACCCATCTCTTCAACCTATCGCTCTCCTCTGGTACCTTCCCCTCTGCCTTCAAACATGCCACCATCACACCTATCCTCAAAAAAACTAACCTTGACCCAACTGCTATGCCCAGCTATCGCCCCATATCGCTGCTCCCGTTTGCTTCAAAACTCCTTGAGCAGCATGTCCATGGTCAACTTTCCTCCCACCTCTCATCTAACTCTCTCCTTGACAACCTCCAATCTGGCTTCCGCCCCCACCACTCCACCGAAACTGCCCTGACAAAAATTACTAATGACCTAGTCACAGCCAAAGCTAACAGACAGTTCTCCATCCTCCTCCTTCTTGACCTGTCCTCTGCTTTCGACACAGTCGATCACTGCCTACTGCTACAGATTCTTTCTTCCCTTGGCATCAAAGACCTCGCCCTGTCCTGGATTGCCTCATACCTATCCAACAGCACATTTAGCGTTTCCCACTCCCACACTACCTCCTCATCCCGCCCTCTCTCTGTTGGAGTCCCTCAAGGCTCTGTCCTAGGACCCCTACTTTTTTCCATCTATACCCTTGGCCTAGGACAACTCATAAAGTCCCATGGCTTCCAGTACCACCTGTATGCAGACGACACTCAGATCTATATCTCTGGCCCAGATGTCACCTCCCTGCTGTCCAGAATCCCGAAGTGTCTGTCAGCCATATCCTCCTTCTTCACCTCTCGCTTCCTAAAAATCAATGTAGACAAAACCGAACTCATCATCTTTCCCCCACCTCACGTATCCCACCTACCCAATCTATCTATTATGGTAATCAGCATCACGCTCTCTCCCGCTCCTGAAATCCGCTGCCTCGGGGTAACTCTTGACTCTGCCCTGTCCTTCAAACCTCACGTCCAAGCTCTTGCCACCTCCTGTCGCCTCCAACTCAAAAATATTGCCAGAATCCGTCCCTTCCTCAGCCCACAATCTACCAAATCTCTTGTACATGCTCTCATCATCTCCCGCCTCGATTACTGCAACACCCTCCTCTGTGGCCTCCCCGCTAACTCTCTTGCACCACTCCAGTCTGTCCTCAACTCTGCTGCCCACCTAATCCACTTCTCTCCTCGCTACTCCCCTGCTTCTCCCCTCTGCAAATCCCTCCACTGGCTCCCAATCCCCCAACGAATCCAGTTCAAACTACTAACACTGATCTACAAAGCCATCCACAACCTATCCCCTCCCTATATCTCTGAACTAATCTCCCAATATCTTCCTTCACGTAATCTTCGTTCATCTCAAGACCTCCTACTCTCCTCCGCACTTATTCGTTCCTCACACAATCGCCTCCAAGATTTCTCCCGAATATCCCCCATCCTCTGGAATTCCATGCCTCAACACATCCGATTATCCACCACCCTCGGATCCTTCAGACGGAACCTGAAAACCCATCTCTTCAGGAAAGCCTACAGCCTACAATAACCGAGCCGCCGTCTCACAACCGCCAGAGCCGCCGCCCACCCCTACCTTCTGTATCTTCCCCACTATCCCATAGAATGTAAGTCCGCAAGGACAGGGTTCTCTCCCCTCTGTACCAGTGTGTCACTGTAAACCTGTTTACTGTAAATGATATCTATAACTCTGTATGTAACCCCTTTCTCATGTACAGCACCATGGAATTAATGGTGCTATATAAATAAATAATAATAATAATATAGTAGATAAGCAGTGCCACATGTGACCCCCCAGCTATATATCCCCCACATACTAGATAAGCAGTGCCACATGTGACCCCCAGCTGTATGTCCCCCCCACATACTAAATAAGCAGTGCCACATGTGACCCTCAGCTATATATCTCTCTCATACTAGATAAGCAGTGACACATGTGACCCCCAGGTATATATCCCCCCACATATTAGATAAGCAGTGCCACATGTGACCCCCCAGCTATACAGTATATCACCCCCATATACTAGATAAGCAGTGCCACATGTGACCCCCCAGCTGTATATCTCCCACATACTAGATAAGCAGTGCCACATGTGACCCCCCAGCTATATATCCCCCACATACTAGATAAGCAGTGCCACATGTGACCCTAGCTATATATCTCCCCCACATACTAGATAAGCAGTGTCACATGTGACCCTCAGCTATATATCTCCCCCACATACTAGATAAGCAGTGCCACATGTGACCCCCAGCTGAATATCCCCCCACATACTAGATATGCAGTGCCACATGTGACCCCAGCTATATATCTCCCCCACATACTAGATAAGCAGTGGCACATGTGACCCCCAGCTGTATATCCCCCACATACTAGATAATCAGTGCCACATGTGACCCCCAGCTGTATATCCCCCCACATACTAGATAAGCAGTGCCACATGTGACCCCAGCTATACATCTCCCCCACATACTAGATAATCAGTGTCACATGTGACCCCCAGCTGTATATCCCCCTCAAACTACATAAGCAGTGCCACATGTGACCCCAGCTGTATATCCCCCACATACTAGATAATCAGTGCCACATGTGACCCCCAGCTGTATATCCCCCCACATACTAGATAAGCAGTGCCACATGTGACCCCCCAGCTATATATCACCCCCATATACTAGATAAGCAGTGTCACATGTGACCCCAGCTATATATCTCCCCCACCTACCAAATAATCAGTGTCACATGTGACCCCCCAGCTATATATCACCCCCATATACTACATAAGCAGTGCCACATGTGACTCCAGCTGTATATCCCCCTCATACTAGATAAGCAGTGCCACATGTGACCACCAGCTGTATATCCCCCTCATACTAGATAAGCAGTGCCACATGTGACCCCCCAGCTATATATCACCCCCATATACTAGATAAGCAGTGCCACATGTGACCCCCCAGCTGTATATCCCCCACATACTAGATAAGCAGTGCCACATTTGACCCCCAGCTATATATCTCCCCCACATACTAGATAAGCAGTGCCACATGTGACCCCCCAGCTCCAGCTGTATATCCCCCCACATACTAGATAAGCAGTGCAACATGTGACCCCCCAACTATATATCCCCCCACATACTAGATAAGCAGTGCCACATGTGACCCCCAGCTGTATATCCCCCCACATACTAAATAAGCAGTGCCACATGTGACCCCCAGCTGTATATCTCCCCACATACTAGATAAGCAGTGCCACATGTGACCCCCAGCTATATATCTCCCTCATACTAGATAAGCAGTGCCACATGTGACCCCCAGCTGTATATCTCCCCACATACTAGATAAGCAGTGCCACATGTGACCCCCAGCTATATATCTCCCTCATACTAGATAAACAGTGCCACATGTGACCCCCAGCTGTATATCCCCCCACATACTAGATAAGCAGTGCCACATGTGACCCCCCAGCTATATATCACCCCCATATACTAGATAAGCAGTGCCACATGTGACCTCCCAGCTGTATATCCCCCCACATACTAGATAAGCAGTGCCACATGTGACCCCCCAGCTATATATCACCCCCATATACTAGATAAGCAGTGCCACATGTGACCCCCAGCTGTATATCCCCCCACATACTAGATAAGCAGTGCCACATGTGACCCCCCAGCTATATATCACCCCCATATACTAGATAAGCAGTGCCACATGTGACCTCCCAGCTGTATATCCCCCACATACCAGATAAGCAGTGTACATGTGACCCTAGCTACTGTATATATCTCACCCACATACTAGATAAGCAGTGCCACATGTGACCCCCAGCTATATATCTCCCTCACATAATAGATAAGCAGTGCCACATGTGACCCTCAGCTATATATCTCCCCCACATACTAGATAAGCAGTGCCACATGTGACCCCCAGCTATATATCTCCCTCATACTAGATAAGCAGTGCCACATGTGACCCCCAGCTGTATATCCCCCCACATCTATATATATAATTGTCTAAGGGTTTTTCTGTCTGTCTGTCTGTCTGTCTTTCTGTCTGTCTGTCTGTCTGTCCTGGAAATCCCGCGGCCTCGACCAATCAGCGACGGGCACAGCATGGCGACGATGATGTCATAATGGAAAACCCGCGTCTCTGATTGGTCGAGGCCGCCAGGCTTCGACCAGTCAGCGACGGGCACAGTCTGCCACAAATTCTGGAATCATTATTGTCCATATACTACGGGGACATGCATATTCTAGAATACCCGATGCGTTAGAATCGGGCCACAGTCTAGTACTAAATAAGCAGTGCCACATGTGACCCCCAGATATATTTCTCCCCCACATACTAAATAAGCAGTGCCACATGTGACCCCCAGATATATTTCTCCCCCACATACTAAATAAGCAGTGCCACATGTGACCCCCAGCTATATACCTCCCTCATACTAGATAAGCAGTGCCATATGTGACCCTCAGGTGTATATCCCCCCACATACTAGATAAGCAGTGCCACTTGACCCCAGCTGTATATCCCCCACATACTAGATAAGCAGTGCCACATGTGACCCTCCAGCTGTATATCCCCCTCATACTAGATAAGCAGTGCCGCATGTGACCCCAGCTGTATATCCCCCACATACTAGATAAGCGATGCCACATGTGACCGCCAGCTGTATATCCCCTTCATACTAGATAAGCGGTGCCACATGTAACCCCCAGCTATATATCTCCCCCACATACTACATAAGCGATGCCACATGTGACCCCCAGCTATATATCTCTCTCATACTAGATAAGCGATCCTGGGCTGGATCCGGGGGCCGCTGGAAGGTGAGTATATAACTAATTTTTTTTTTTTTCACAGGGATATGGTGCCCACATTGCTATATACTACGTGGGATGTGTTATATACTACGTGGGCTGTGTTATACACTGCATAGCCTGTGTTATATACTGCATGGGCTGTGTTATATACTACCTCGCTGTGCTATATACTACGTGGCTCTGCAATATACTACGTGGCTGTGTTATATACTACGTGGCTCTGTTTTATACTACGTGGCCTGTGTTATATACTGCGTGGGCTGTGTTATATACTGCGTGGGCTGTGTTATATACTGCGTGGGCTGTGTTATATACTGCGTGGGCTGTACAATATACTACGTGGCTGTGCTATATGCTACGTGGGCTGTGTTATATGCTACGTGGGCTGTCAGACTCTTTCACCCGGGGCCCTCAAAAACCTGGAGCTGGCCCTGGCTTCACTAATTGGTCGCACCCGGCTAGCCTCGAACAATCAGCGACAGGCGCAGTGCGGCCGCGAATTCACGCGGGATTTGAACCACGCTTCGCTGATTGGTCACGCCCGGCCGGCCGAACCCTGTGTATTCATTGCATTATTCTGAAATCTTCATAAATAAACTACATACATATTCTAGAATACCCGATGCGATAGAATCGGGCCACCATCTAGTATATACAGTATATACAGTATATAATTTGCAGAATCGTCTTCTAGACTTATCTCTTGCGTTTTTTTTTTTGTTTTTTTTAAATATGTTTCATTAACCCCTTAACGACCGCCGATACGCCTTTTAACGGCGGCCGCTAAGGGTACTTAAACCACAGCGCCGTTAATTAACGGCGCTGTGGAAAAAGTGTATAGCGCCCCCCACAGTCCGATTTTCTCCGGGGTCTCGGCTGCCGGGGGTAGCCGAGACCCCAGAGAACATGATTCGGGTCGGTTTTTACCGACCCCGCTTTTGCGATCGCCGGTAATTAACCGTTTACCGGCGATCGCAAAAAAAAAAAAAAAAATCCGGACTTGCGTTTCTTTCTCTCCCCTCTAATGTGATCGCACATTAGATGGGAGAGAAATAGGGTCCCCCGAGCCCCCCACGGTACCTTATGTACCGAAAAAGTTCCCCCTCCGGTCCCCGACCCTCCTCCTTTGTCCTAGTGCTCCAAAATGGCGGGCGCATGAGCAGATGCGCCCGCCAGAACATAACTCCGGCCTCCAGAACTCAGCCTCCCCGCAGTGTATTGGGGTCGGTTTTTACCGACCCCTGGAGCGATCGCAATCCCGGGGGTCTTTACAGACCCCCGGGGTTGCGATCGCTGCATATTGTTTGTAAAAAAAAAAAAAAGTTTGCTTTTCATTTCTCTCCCCTCTGATGTGACCGTACATCAGAAGGGAGAGAAATAAGAGTCCCCAGAGCCCCCCACCATACCTCCGGTGTGTCCCCCTGTCCCCGATCCCCGGTCCCCGATCCAAGGTTCCCAGCCCACAGCTCCCGGCCCCCCTTCTTCTTCTCTGCTGGAAGAAAATGGCGGGCGCATGCGCAGTGCGCCTGCCATGATCTGCCAGCAGAGACCCAGCAACCTGTGAGAATTTTCTCATAGGCTGCTGGGTTTTGATTACTGTGATATGTCCTATCACAGTGATCAAAACCCCTAATGTTTTATAAACATGGCAGCACTTGGGATGTACCTCTCTCTTCTCTCCTTGTAGTTGTTCTGGGAGAGAAGAGAGAGAGACTACATATCAAGCGCTGCCCTGTCAGTAATAAAAAAAGCCATTTCTATATCCGCCAGCATCAAATTTACCCACCCCCGTTCCCCGTAATCCCTGCGTCATAAGCAGGGGATTATAAAAAAAAAAAAAAAATTATAATTTTTTTTTTACATTTTTTTTTAGGGTTAGGGTTAGGGTTAGGGTTAGGGTTGGGGTTGGAAATAAAATGGCCCGCAGAAGTTTCAGCGCGGAGCAAGCTTACAGCCTGCTTTGCTCCGGCAGCTCCGGCAGTGAAACAGAATCTGCCTCTGAAGCTGAGCAGCTTTCAGACAGTGATGATGACTCTTCGTCCACGGGATCCCCCGGCCCGATGGTAGCGGAGTCGGTCGTCACTGCTGAAGCTTCAGAGGCAGGACCAAGTACCGCAGTCCCCCCACCGCTGTGGTATAATGACACCTCATTTTCCCCTCAAATTCCCCCTTTTTCTGCAGTCCCTGGAATAAAAGTAAATGTCGCCAATTTTACCCCCATTGATTTTTTTGAAATTTTCATTAGCCCCGAAGTCCTGCAATTAATCGTCCACCAAACCAACCTATATGCCCGCCAGTATATTTCCCAAAAACCCAATGCCTTTCATTCCCGTTCCTGGATCCCCACAAATGTCCCCGAAATAAAAAAATTCTTAGGCCTCACCCTGAATATGGGTATAGTCAAAAAACCCACTCTCCGCTCTTACTGGGCAACAAAAGCTGTCCACAGCACCCCTGTATTTGCAGCAGTCATGACCCGAGTCCGTTACGAAGCCCTGATGAGATTCCTCCACTTTAGTGACAATTCCCAAGCCCTCCCAAGAACTGACCCCAACTACGATCGGCTAAATAAATTAAGACCCCTAATTTCCCTCCTAAAAATTTCCTTTCTAAATTCCTATACCCCAGAGCAAAATGTGGCAGTCGACGAGTCCTTGATGAGCTACAAGGGCCGTCTGTCATTCCGCCAATTTATTCCCTCCAAGAGAGCCAAATATGGCGTAAAATTATATAAAGCATGCGAGAGCTCATCAGGGTACACGTCCACCTTTTTAATTTATGAAGGTAGGGACCGCCAAATAAACCCCCCAAACTGCCCCCAGACAATTGGTATCCCAGGCAAAATTGTCTGGGAGCTAATGACGCCCTTTCTCAATCAAGGGTACCACGTGTATACGGACAACTATTACACGAGCATCCCCCTATACAAATCCCTACATGCTGCAAATACAGGGGCCTGTGGGACAGTGAGGAAAAATAGAGTGGGGCTTCCGTCACAGTTGGTGTCCAGACGCTTGGAGAGGGGGGCGTCATTCTCACTTGCAAGCGACCAACTTCTTGCAGTGAAGTGGAAAGACAGGAAGGACGTCTACATGCTTTCCACACTGCATACGGACACCACTGTGACGGTCAGAGAGAGGGGTGCCACCAGGGACAAAGAAAAACCTGTCTGCGTCACAGACTACAACAAACACATGGGTGGCGTAGACTTGTCAGACCAGGTTCTGCAACCATACCTGGTCAAGAGGAAGACCAGGGCATGGTATAAAAAGGTGGCAATCTATCTAATCCAAACTGCCACATATAACAGTTTTGTCCTATATAAAAAATCACAAGGACCACTTACGTTCCTGCACTTTCAGGAAAAAGTTGTGGAGAGCCTCATATTTGAGTCCATGGCACCGGGGGAAGCCTTCGACTCTGAGGATTCCCGGAGACTTTCAGAACGCCATTTTCCTCACCCTGTCCCTGTCACTCCCACCCAAAGGTATCCTCAAAAAAGGTGCAGAGTTTGCAGAAAGCATGGCAGACGGAGTGATTCCCGATTCTATTGCCCCACATGCCCATCCCAACCAGGCCTTTGTATCTCCCCCTGTTTTGAGACCTACCACACCACCTACAATTATTAGTTTGTTTTTTTTTCAATAATTTTTATTTTCTGCTTAGTGGCCCAAGTAGTACAATTTGGAACAATTGATAAATATTATTTTAATTAGTAGATCCCATTTTACCCCATTTCATAATTAATTCCAGAACTTGATCAATCCCATACCAAACTACTATCCCAACAAATTCTCATCCACGTACCCACGTCTGTACGCTCTAGAGTGTGGACCCCACAAATGTTCTTGCAAAGTCAGGTCATCTGAAAATTCTAGAACTTGATCAATCCCATACCAAACTACTATCCCAACAAATTCTCATCCACGTACCCACGTCTGTACGCTCTAGAGTGTGGACCCCACAAATGTTCTTGCAAAGTCAGGTCATCTGAAAATTCTAGAACTTGATCAATCCCATACCAAACTACTATCCCAACAAATTCTCATCCACGTACCCACGTCTGTACGCTCTAGAGTGTGGACCCCACAAATGTTCTTGCAAAGTCAGGTCATCTGACAATTCTAGAACTTGATCAATCCCATGCCAAACTACTATTCCAACAAATTCTCGTCCACGTACCCATGTCAATAAGCGTTAGAATGTGGACCCCAGAAATGATCTTGAAAAGTGAGATCATCTGAAAATGAATTCTAGGACTTGATTACTCACAAACATTTTTGACCATTTATCTATTTTTGACCATTTTTTATGACTGTCTTGCTACACAAAACTTTGGCTTCCATTTATATTACTTATATTTATGTTGATGATACGGGCATGATCATTTTATTGTAGGATTTCCAAAAAAATTAGGAAGTTCCGTACTTATACACTATGGGCTTTACTTTATGGTTCTTGCCGAACCTCTGGTACCAGACAATACTTTCTATAGAGAACTGGTTGTTTTGTGCATATAGCGGTTCTGACCTTGGCGGGTGGGAGCTTGCTATGGTGTACCACGTCTATTGGCACATTTGTCCCCATATAGGGACTGATGGAGCTAAAAGGACGTTGTACGACCAGTCTCTGAAAGTGTCTGCCATTCTAGCCCTGATGGTGTTCTTTCATCTTTGGAACAAACTCTGATTTGCCACATAGTTGGCTGCATTTTCCTACACATTTTGCCCTTCATTCCAGTACAGTTTATTCTTCCTGCTACAATATACGCAAATGCGGGACAACTGTTTTGTTAGCAAGACCAATTTTATAGTCAGCCAATGTGTTTTAGGAGCATGCCTCCCTCTGTGAGTAATAATTCCTGGAAGGATTTTCTTTTTTGCTCAATGTCTCTAGAAGCTTTGAATGGGTCCTGGATCTTCAATTTCAAATAAAGCCAAATTTGTCACATTGTGCCCCTTTCTGTCCACGCCCTGCCATTTGTCCAAACAGAACTTTTTGACTACATATGGGATATCGCTGCACTCATAATAAAGTGGGTAACGAATTGTGGGGTCCACTTTTTGATGTTATTTCTGAAAAAGTGAGACATTCAGGTCTAAAACAAGATTCTCGTGGAAAAAAATGAATTTTTTCAGTATGCCGACCTAATGTTATCAAACTCTGTGTCGTACATGTGGGTTCAAATTGCTCAATATACCCCTGATTAAATTCTTTGAGGGGTGTAGTTTCCAAAACAGGGTCAGTTGTGGGGGGTTTCTGCTGTTAGGCACATGTACAAACCCAAAATGGCGTCCGCTCTCACAATTAAGAGATTAAAAAGTCAAACGGCGCTCCTTCCCTTCTGAGCTCTACTGTGCGCCCAAACAGAGGTTTACTCCCACATACAGGGTATCGACATACTCAGGACAAATTGCACAACAACTTTTGGGAACCAATTTCTCTTGCTACCCTTGGGAAAATAAAAAATTGGGGGTGAAAAGATCATTCTTGTGAAAAAAAAATGATTTTTAATTTTTTCGGCTCTACGTTATAAACTTGTGTGAAGCACTTGGGGGTTCAAAGTGTTGACCACACACCTAGATAAGTTCCTTAGGGGGTCTAGTTTCCAAAATGGGGTCACTTTTGGGGGGTTTCCACTGTTTAGGCACATCAGCGCCTCTCCAAACGCGACATGGTGTCCGATCTCAATTCCAGGGAATTCTATGTTGAAAAAGCCAAATGGCGCTCCTTCCCTTCTGAGCTCTACTGTGCACCCAAACAGAGGTTTACCCCCACATACAGGGTATCGACATACTCAGGACAAATTGCACAACAACTTTTGGGAACCAATTTCTCTTGCTACCCTTGGGAAAATAAAAAATTGGGGGTGAAAAGATCATTCTTGTGAAAAAAAAATGATTTTTAATTTTTTCGGCTCTACGTTATAAACTTGTGTGAAGCACTTGGGGGTTCAAAGTGTTGACCACACACCTAGATAAGTTCCTTAGGGGGTCTAGTTTCCAAAATGGGGTCACTTTTGGGGGGTTTCCACTGTTTAGGCACATCAGCGCCTCTCCAAACGCGACATGGTGTCCGATCTCAATTCCAGGGAATTCTATGTTGAAAAAGCCAAATGGCGCTCCTTCCCTTCTGAGCTCTACTGTGCACCCAAACAGAGGTTTACCCCCACATACAGGGTATCGACATACTCAGGACAAATTGAACAACAACTATTGGGAACCAATTTCTCTTGCTACCCTTGGGAAAATAAAAAATTGGGGGTGAAAAGATCATTCTTGTGAAAAAAAAATGATTTTTAATTTTTTCGGCTCTACGTTATAAACTTATGTGAAGCACTTGGGGGTTCAAAGTGTTGACCACACACCTAGATAAGTTCCTTAGGGGGTCTAGTTTCCAAAATGGGGTAACTTTTGGAGGGGTTTCCACTGTTTAGGCGCATCAGCGGCTCTCCAAACGCGACATGGTGTTCGATCTCAATTCCAGGGAATTCTATGTTGAAAAAGCCAAATGGCGCTCCTTCCCTTCTGAGCTCTACTGTGCACCCAAACAGAGGTTTACCCCCACATACGGGGTATCTACATACTCAGGACAAATTGCACAACAACTTTTGGGAACCAATTTCTCTTGCTACCCTTGGAAAAATAAAAAATTGGGGGTGAAAAGATCATTCTTGTGAAAAAAAAATGATTTTTAATTTTTTCGGCTCTACGTTATAAACTTGTGTGAAGCACTTGGGGGTTCAAAGTGTTGACCACACACCTAGATAAGTTCCTTAGGGGGTCTAGTTTCCAAAATGGGGTCACTTTTGGGGGGTTTCCACTGTTTAGGCGCATCAGCGGCTCTCCAAACGCGACATGGTGTTCGATCTCAATTCCAGGGAATTCTGTGTTGAAAAAGTCAAATGGCGCTCTTTCCCTTCGGAGCTCTGCTGTGCACCCAAAAAGTGGTCCCCCCCCACATATAACATATCGACATTCTCCAGACAAATTGCACAACAAATTATGTGGTTCATTTTCTTTTTTTACACTTATGAAAATAAAAAAAATTAGTTCTGAAGTAAAATGTTTGTGAAAAAAAGTAAAATGTTCATTTTTTCCTTCCACATTGCTTTAGCTCTCGTGAAGCACCTGAAGGGTTAATAAACTTCTTGAATGTGGTTTTGCGCACCTTGAGGGGTGCAGTTTTTAGAATGGTGTCACTTTTGGGTATTTTCAGCCATATAGACCCCTCAAACTGACTTCAAATGTGAGGTGGTCCCTAAAAAAAATGGTTTAGTAAATTTTGCTGTAAAAATAAGAAATTGCTGGTCAAATTTTAACCCTTATAACTCCCTAATGTATTTTTTTTTTTCCAAAATTGCGCTGATGTAAAGTAGACATATGGGAAATGTTATTTATTGACCATTTTGTGTGACACATCTCTCTGATGTAAGGGAATAAAAATTCAAATTTTGAAAATTGCAAAATTTTCAAAATTTTCGCCATATTTCCATTTTTTTAATAAATAAACGCAAGTAATATCGAATAAATGTTACCACTAACATGAAGTACAATATGTCACGAGAAAACAATCTCAGAATCAGCAGGATCTGTTGAAGCGTTCCCGAGTTATGACCTCATAAAGTGACAGTGGTCAGAATTGTAAAAATTGGCTCGGTCATTAAGTACCAAATTGGCTCTGTCACTAAGGGGTTAAGCATGTACATTTTGCTGCCATCTTTTACATGGTTACACCATGTAAAAGATGGCAGCAATTAAATAATAAATGATTCACTCACTGTCTGGTCAATCCCATTACCTCAACCTTCGGGGAAGACAAAAGAAAAAAAATCCACTTTTATGCTCTTTTGTTCCTTTCAAAGGCAAGGTACAGGTGTCACGTATTTGGTTTGGAGCTTGCACACGAATATCTGAACTAAATTTTGCTACATTTCTGCATTGAAAATCCGTGCATATTTTCTACATTTATTCTTGTGGTTTTTTTGCTATGGAAATGCACCAATACAATGCTTATAAGGCCGGCGTCACACTAGCGTGTTTTACGGACGTATGAGAGGTGCAGAAAATACGGATTGCATACGGTACAATGATTCTCTATGGCCCAGCTCCTATCTGCCGTATTTTACTGATCCGTATTATACGGTCTTGTACGGCCGTAGAAAATCGCAGCATGCTGCGTTTGTCACCAGTGTTATAGAGAAAAGCCGGCAATTCAGTGCGGTGTACAGTAAAATCACACTGACAGAATAGAATAGGTAGAATAAATGTGTATATGTCTACACATAGAATAGGTATATATATATATATATGTCAGTGAGACATATATATATATATATATATATATATATATATATATACATATATATATTTATATTTCATACAGCGCTAGATATCATAAAAGCCAGTAATTCAATTGCCGGCTTTTGCTATCTCCTTCACAAACCCGACAGGATATGAGCGCAGATGGAGCGCTCTGCTGCCCGGGACTTCAGGAAAATGGCCGCGGGATTCCGCGCGTGCGCAGATGGAGATCGCGGCGGCCATTTTCCTGAAGCCGCGGCCAGCAGAGCGCCGCTTCTGCGCACGCGCGGCCAAAGGAAGATGGCCGCGCCCACCGATCACCAATGAAATAACGAACAGCGCGCTCTTTTAAATCCCCTGGCAGAGGATTCGGGACCTTGGGCATGCGCACACCACTACGCCACCAACGGAAAACTAGGCAAAATCTGGGGGAAGACAACACGCCCTTTTGACCAGACCAGCCTGATTGACAGGCGAAAACGGAGACTTTGCAAAGGTATTTCGGCAACTTAGGTGGGTAATAAACGCATAACAAACACACTAATGTAACGCCCACCTCTGCCCCTATTTAACGCTATTTTTATCCCATCTTCCAAAAACGTGGTGACAGGTTCCCTTTAAATTGTTCACTCTTTGTTTTATTGCAGCCATTTGGTAAATTCAAAAAGTTCTTTTTTTTTTCTCATTAATGTACAATCTGCACTCAACATTCACTGGAAAAAAAAAAGAAATGTAGATTTTTTTGCAAGTTTATTAAAAAAAATAAATAAATAAAAATCACATGGTCATAAGTATGTACCCTTTGGTCAGACACTCATATTTAAGTAAAATTCTGTTAATTTCCTTGTGATCCTCCTTGAGATGGTTCTATTTCTTCATTTAAGGCCAGTTGTGTCCCAAACTGATAGGACTTGATTTGGAAAGGCACACACCTGTCTATATCAGACCTCACAGCTCACGTCAGACAAGTGAGAATCACGAGGTCAAAGGAACTGGCCAAGGAGCTCAGAGACAGAATTGTGGCAAGGCACTGATCTGGCCAAAGTTAAAACAGAATTTCTGCAGTACTCAAGGTTCCTAAGAGCACAGTGTCCTCCATAATCCTTATATGGAAGAAGTTTGGGATCACCAGAAGTCTTCCTAGACCTGGCCGTCCAGCCAAACTGAGAAATCATGGGAGAAGAGCCTTGGAGATAGAGGTAAAGAAGAACCCCAAGATCACTGTGGCTGAGCTCCAGAGATGCAATAGGGAGATGGGAGAAAGTTCCACAAAGTCAACTTGTGGCCCGATGGAAGCCTCTCCTCAGTGCAAGACATATGAAAGCCCGCATAGAGTTTGCTAAAAAACACATGAAGGACTCCCAGACTATGAGAAATAAGATTCTCTGGTCTGATGAGACGAAGATAGACCTTTTTGGTGATAATTCTAAGTGGTATCTGTGGAGAAAACCAGGCACTGCTCATCACCTGCTCAATACAATCCCAACAGTGAAATATGGTGGAGGCAGCATCATGCTATGGGGGTGTTTTTCAGCTGTAGGGACAGGACTACTCGTGTCATCGAAGGAAACATGAATGCGGCCAAGTACAGAGACATCCTGGATGAAAACCTCTTCCAGAGTGCTCTGGACCTCAAACTTGGCCGAAGGTTCACCTTCCAACAAGACAATGACCCTAAGCACACAGATAAAATAGCAAAGGACTGGCTTTAGAACAACTTTGTGACCATTCTTGACTGGCCCAGCCAGAGCCCTGACCTAAACCCAATTGAGCATCTCTGAAGAGACCTACTGTAAAAGTGGCTGTCCACCAACGTTCACCATCCAACCTGGTGGAACTGGAGAGGATCTGCAAGGAAGGATAGCGGAGGATCCCCAAATCCAGGTGTGAAAAACTTGTTGCATCATTCCCAAGAAGACTCATGGCTTTCCTAGCTCAACAGGGTGCTTCTACTTGTCACGCTCGTGCCCAGACTGGTTGGCGCGGGCGTGCGGCCCCACTGGACCACAGACCAAACTTCCCTGGAAGGGGCGTAACTAAGCAGCTTCCTAGGTGTTCGCTGGAACCTCTGATGGTGAGATCAGACTAGTGCAATAGGAAGCTACTAGGTACCACTCCAGGGTGGGGTCTGGCTGTGGCTGCTGATCCCACCAGGAAACGGAACATAGACAGGCAAGCGGGCACGGCTGGCACTCTGGCAGACAGGCGGGCATGGCTGGGACACAGGCAGGCAGACGGGTACAACAGAGACACTGGCAGGCAGGCGGGCACGGCTGGCTCTCTGGTAGGCAGGCAGGTATGGCTGGATCTCTGGCAGGACAGACGGACAAGACTGGTACACTGGAAGAACCGGTAGGGACCGGTCTACAGGCAGGTATGTAAAACAGGTAAGAACCTGCTCAGACAGGAGGACTTAAGAATAGGTAGATAAAGACCGCAAGAGCAGATGCAGAGCGAAAGCACAGGAGCTAGAGCCAAGAACAGAGATGCCGGAGGCAGAGCCCAGCACAGAAACGCAGGAGGCGGAGCCAAGAGCAGGCGGCAGAACCAAGCACAGAAACGCAGGAGGCGGAGCCAAGAGCAGGAGGCGAAGCCAAGTGCGGAAACGCTGGAGGCGGAGCCAAGAGCTGAAGGCAGAGCCAAATGCAGAAACACAGGAGGCGGAGCCAAGAGCTAGAGGCGGAGCCAAGTTCAGAAACGCAGGAGGCGGAGCCAAGAGCTAGAGGCAGAGCCAAGTGCAGAAACGAAGGAGGAGGAGCCAACAGCTGGAGCCGGAGCCAAGTGCAGAAATGTAGGAGGCGGAGCCAAGAGCTGGAGGCGGAGCCAAGTGCAGAAACGCAGGAGTCAGAGCCAAGTGCAGAAACGCAGGAGGCGGAGCCAGGAGCTGGAGCCAAGTGCAGAAACGCAGGAGGCGGAGCCAAGAGCAGGAGAAGTAGAACCGCAAGGAGCGGAGCAAAGTAGAACCACAGGAAGCGGAGCCGCAGAGCAAGAGCTGAGTGGAGCCACAGAGCAGGGCCACAGAGTGCAGAGAAAAGTCAGAGTACAAAGCAAAGTGCAGAGCAAAGCTTACAGAGAGCAGAGCTGAGAGCAAAGCCACAGAGTGCAGAGCTGAGAGCCGAGCAAAGTCAGAGTACAGAGCAAAGTGCAGAGCAAAGCTACAGAGAGCAGAGCTGAGAGCAAAGCCACAGAGTGCAGAGCTGAGAGCTGAGCAAAGTCAGAGTGCAGAGCAAGACACAGAGTGCAGAGCCCAGAGCAAAACCAAGGTTGCAGAAAGCGGAGCCGAAAGCAGAGCAGAGCAAGACACAGTACGCACAGCAGGGAAAGGAAACCAAGGCAAGGATATAAACGGACACAGGAACAAGACTAGGCTAAGACAAAGTCAGGAACCGGACAAGACACAGAGACATGGACACAAGCTAGGGTACGATGCCCTTCTGGGTGGCAGACATAGGTGTTATGGACTGGTAATTTAGGAGCGACATGCGACTAGCTCTGAGCAGGTGGTATCTATACAGACCGCAGTTCCTGATCTTAACACAACACTAGCAGTAGCCGTGGGATGTTCCTGTCACTCCCTGGACACCTCGTCACAGCCGGAGAACTAGCTACCCCTAAAGGTAGGAATAGGAAAGCTATCTTGCCTCAGAGAAGATCCCCAAAGGATAGGACAGCCCCCCACAAATATTGACTGTGAGAGGAGAAGGAAATGACATACGTAGTATGAAACAAGATTTAGCAAAGGAGGCCACTTCTAGCTAGATAGATAGTACAGGAAAGAACACTGTGCGGTCAGTAATAAAAACTAGAAAAAGTCCACCGCAGAGATATGCAAAAATCTCCACACCTGACTAAAGGTATGGAGGGCAAAATCTGCAGCCCAGAGCTTCCAGCTTAGCTGAATAGATCCATACTGATAAGCTGGACAAATGAGCAAAACATAGAATGTGCTGAACAAATAAGTCCACAACAAGTGGACTGCAAAAGGACAAGCAAGGACTTATCTTTGCTGAACTGGACAGAGTGTCAGGGAAATCCAAAAGAGCAGTGGCTCCAAGCAGGAACAATTGACAACTGGCATTGATTGAGGGATAAGGCCAGACTAAAATAGCCGAGCCAGAAAGACGATCAGTGGAAGCAGCTGCTGATGCTAAATCCAAGAAGCAGCTATACCACTCAAAACCACAGGAGGGAGCCCAAGAGCAGAATTCACAAAAGTGCTACTTACAACCACCGGAGGGAGCCCAAGGGCGGAATTCACAACACATAGGCCAGGGTACGAAGCCCCGCTGGGTGGCTACACAAAGACATAGGCCAGAGTACTAAGCCCCACTGGGTGGCTACACAGAAAACAGACCAGGGTACAACACCCCCCCTGGGTGGCAGACATGAGAGTAAGCGAGACAGGGCCTGGCACCTCAGCAGCTAAGAACTGACTGAGGGAGTAAGTTGCACAGGCCCCCACCAATGGGTGGGGATATCTTAAATACAGGAAGCCTCATGGCGATTGGCCAGGGACACCTTAGCAAGGTGCACACAGTCTCTATAAGAAACAGGAGTTGCCGGCGCCGCCCCCCTATGCACACAGACAGAGCATGCACAGAGCAAACAGCAGACATGAGGCACACAGCATGGAGCTGGCAGCAGAGAGAAGTCACAACAAGGCCCAGAGAAGTAAGTGAGCTGAGTGTAATGCAGGTGGGGGATGGGAAGCCATGCAGTGATGCCAGCAGAGTTGTTACACTACTCAATACTGAGCAATGGGTTTGAATACTTATGATCATGTGATATTTCAGTTTTTCTCTTTTAATAAATTTACAAACATTTCTACATTTCTGGGTTTTTTTTTCAGTCAAGATGAGGTGCAGAGTGTACATTACTGAGAAAAAAATGAACTTTTTAGAATTTAAATGGCTGCAATGAAACAAAGAGTGGAAAATTTAAAGGGTCTGAATACTTTCCGCACCCACTGTTCACTCTGCAACCCATCTTGACTGAAAAAAAAAACAGAAATGTAGTAATTTTTCCAAATTTATTACAAAATAAAAACTGAAATATCACAAGGTCATAAGTATTCAGATGTTGCACATTTTGGCCTTTACAGACTCTTTGTTTCCCTCAACATTCACAATCGATTCAACTTCGAAACCCAATTACAAAATTGATTTCTAGCCCCAGGTTTTTTCAAGACACCATAATGGTATCCCTTGTCTTGGAATCGTTTCCGTAAGTTCCATGAAATCAGACTCAAGGGAACAGTTCCGTTTTAAGCATAAGTACTGTCCCTTTGGGATGCCCTTCCTCAGTGGGACCGGATGATGACTGTCCCACCGAAGAAGGGCATTTGTTGAAGTCGGTTTTCGGTAAACTTTAAACCGGTCTTTGTGGCCTCAGACCCACATACATGGTGCACGTAGGATGCACGTGGTCATTTATGAAGGAACCTTTCTTCCCCCTTTCCTTTATATGCCTTTCTCCCCTGATGACTGAAACTGAAACGCGTCGGGAGATGACGGGGATACGGTCATACATCTGGATATCATAGTGGTGGGCTCTCATATGATAGAGTATTTGGTTTTTCTTCCCCCCTTCCCCGGACTACCAGGACTGATATTATTTCTACTACCCGGATACTGATGCACACATACCGGGTGAGATTGTTCCTTTTACTCTTGGTTATACAGGATTATTAACAGCATTTTGACACACAGCATATATCTCTTTGCAACATGTGTAAAATTCCTCCTTGTGGATAGAGGAATTATGATGATATCTACATTTGTGTTTTACACAACAAGGTAGACTCTTTTGGCCGAGCCCTACTCTACTCTACTCTGTTAATGATTTGTTAAAATTGGATACAATTTAGTTGGATTTATTTTTAAATGTTTAAAATGACCAATAACGCCACATACAAGGTACAAATACCGCCGCACCATGACCAGACACCATATTACCACAACAGTGACCGAATCATATTTATTAGAAGGACACTGAAGCACTGCTGCAATAGGTATTAGAAGGAAATAAGTCACACAAACTCCCTCTTCATGCCCTTTAGGCCACGCAGGATAGCTCCAAACAGAGATATATACAAAAAAACGGAGCAAAAATATCCACAACAACATAGTTGTATATAAAAACAGAAAAGTTTATTTAAATATAACTCATAAACATTAATGTATATATATATAAATGCACATACCACCACGGGTGCTGTATGCGACCCGCAGATATAGGGAGGTAACACAAGAAAGGGGAAAGGAATGGTAGCCAACCACAAGGAGGAGCGGCACAAGACAATGTGCCCATAAAAACCCCCCTGGCTCAATAAGGTGCCCAGCTCAAAGCCATCTCAGTACCATACAGGGTCCTACGGTATCCCCTGTTCACAGTCAATAAACAGCTGATGCATAGACAGGCAGTGTGCTATATTCAATAGGGCTTACCCATACTAAGGTCCTGGAAAGGGTCTCTCCTGGTGTGGCACCCCTGGACGCGCGTTTCGCGTTGTCGCTTTTTCAACAGGGCTCATACAAGGGACAAATACCGCCGCACCATGACCAGACACCATATTACCACAACAGTGACCGAATCATAGCACAAACAAGGAACAAATACTGTCACACCATGACCAGACCACATATTACCACCACAGTGACCGAATAATACTACATACGAGGAATAAATATCGCCACACCATGAGCAGACAACATATTACCACCACAGTGACCGAATAATGCCACATACAAGGAATTAATACCACCGCACCATGACCAGACAACATATTACCACCAGATAGTGACATATAATACCACATACAAGGAACAAATACAGCCACACCATGGCCAGGCCACATATTACCACCACATAGTGACCAAATACTAAAATACTGATCATTAATAAAAAAAACCTCAATACTAATATCAACATAAGTGCCATTATACACAGGAGATCTGTACTTAGTATGCAGTGTCCGTGTACAGGTAATACAGTGATCAGTGACACTAACCACAGGAGCTCTGTATACAGTGTAAATGTACAGGTAATAAAGTGATCACTGGTGACACTGTACACAAGAGCTCTGTATAAAGTATACAGTGTATAGTGTCAGTGTACAGGTAAGGCTGGTTCACATTTGTGTCTTTGTGTGCAGCGTTTGATCCGTATAGATTCACATGCGTCATGCATATATATTTAACATGGAATACGTATGGACATGCGTTTGCATGCGTTCGCATGCTTTTTTACTATTATTTATTATTATAGCGCCATTTATTCCATGGCGCTTTACATGTGGGGAGGGGTATACATAATAAAAACAGTACAATAATCTTGAACAATACAAGTCACAACTGGTACAGGAGGAGAGAGGACCCTGCCCGCGATGGCTCACAATCTACAAGGGACGGGAGAGGATACAGTAGGTGAAGGTAGAGCTGGTCATGCAGCGGTTTGGTCGATCGGTGGTTACTGCAGGTTGTAGGCTTGTCGGAAGAGGTGGGTCTTCAGGTTCTTTTTGAAGGTTTCGATGGTACTGTAGGTGAGAGTCTGATGTGTTGTGGTAGAGAGTTCCAGAGTAGGGGTGATGCGCGAGAGAAATCTTGTATGCGATTGTGGGAAGAAGAGATAAGAGGGGAGTAGAGAAGATCTATTGAGGATCGGAGGTTGCGTGCAGGAAAGTACCGGGAGATGAGGTCACAGATGTATGGAGGAGACAGGTTGTGGATGGCTTTGTATGTCATGGTTAGGCTTTTGTACTGGAGTCTCTGGGTAATGGGGAGCCAGTGAAGGGATTGACAGAGGGGAGAGGCCGGGGAATAGTGGGGGGACAGGTTGATTAGTCGGGCAGAGTTTAGAGCAGATTGGAGGGGTGCGAGAGTGTTAGAGGGGAGGCCACAGAGCAGGAGGTTACAGTAGTCAAGGCAGGAGATGATGAGGGCATGGACTAGGGTTTTTGCAGATTCTTGGTTTAGGAATGTACGGATGTGTGAAATATTTTTGAGTTGAAGGCAGCAGGAAGAAGAAAGGGCTTGGATATGTGGTTTGAAGGATAGATCAGTGTCAATGATTACCCCAAGGCAGCGAGCTTGTGGCACTGGGGAGAGTGGGCAGCCATTTACTGTAATGGATAGGTTCGTTGGGGGGGGTTCACGTGAGATGGGGGAAAGACGATGAATTCTGTTTTGACCATGTTAAGTTTTAGAAATCTAGCGGGGAAGAAGGATGAAATAGTGGACAGACATTGAGGGATTCTGGTTAGTAGGGTGGTGATATCTGGGCCAAAGATGTAAATCTGTGTGTCGTCAGCATAGAGATGATACTGAAAACCGTGAGATTCTATGAGCTGTCCCAAGCCAAAGGTGTAGATGGAGAAGAGCAGGGGCCCTAGAACTGAACCTTGCGGGACTCCGACAGATAGGGGGCGAGGTGAGTAGGTGGTGTGTGAGTGGGAGACGCTGAATGTCCCGTCAGTTAGCTATGACGAGATCCAGGATAGGGCCAAGTCTGTGATGCCAAGGGATGAGAGGGTCCACAGCAACAGGGAATGGTCCACTGTGTCAAAGGCAGAGGACAGGTCCAGGAGGAGGAGGATAGAGTATTGTTGCTTGCTCTTGGCGGTTAATAGGTCATTGGTGACCTTAGTTAAGGCAGTTTCAGTGGAGTGGTGTGACCAGAAGCCTGATTGTAAGTGGTCGAAGAGGGAGCAGGAAGATAGATGGGAGGACAGTTCAAGATGGACGTGTTGTTCCAGTAGTTTTGAGCCATAGGGAAGAAGTGATATAGGGCCATAGCTAGATACAGAGAATGGGTCAAGGGAGGGTTTTTTGAGGATAGGTGTGATTGAGGCATGTTTAAAGCTTGAGGGGAAAACACCAGTTGTTAGTGATAGGTTGAAGAGTTGGGTTAGGGTTGGGATGAAGACTGTGGCGAGGTTTGGCATGAAGTGTGGGATCGGGTCAAGTGCACAGGTGGTGAGATGCGATCTTGAGAGTAGAATGGAGAGTCGATCTTCTGTAATGGTGGAGAAGTTGGTTTTGGAGGTGGAGGGCTGGGTAGTTGGGAGGAAGGGCTCTGGGGGTTGTTCACTAAAACTGTCTCTGATGTTCTCAATCTTCTGCTTGAAAAATGAGCAAAAATGTCTTCAGCTGAGATGAGTGGGGAGGGAGGAGGTGCTGGGGGGGACGGAGGAGAGAATTGAAGGTGTTGAATAACTGTTTAGGGTTGTGAGACAGGGAGGATATGAGAGATGAGAAGTAGGTTTGTTTTGCTGTGGTGAGTGTGGTCTTGAAAGTAGTGAGGGACTGTTTGAATGCGATGAAGTGCTCGTTGGAGTGGGATCTTTTCCATCTGTGCTCAGCAGCCCTGAAAGCTTGCCTCAGTTCTTTGGTCAGGCTGGTGTGCCAGGGCTGTCTGTTGATTTTGCGAGCTTTAGTATGTGTGAGAGGGGCAAGAGATTCCAAAGCTACAGCTATTGTGGTGTTATATAGAGCAGCAGCGTCATCCGCATTGTGTAGGGAACTTACATCTGTGAAAGGGAGGAGGGATTCAGAGAGTGAGTGTAGATCAAAGTGTTTAACCCCTCTGTGACCTTAGACGTACTATCCCGTCGAGGTGACCTGGGCCTATCTGACCCTCGACGGGATAGTACGTCATACGCGATCGGCCACGCTCACGGGGGGAGCGCGGCCAATCGCGGCCGGGTGTCAGCTGACTATCGCAGCTGACATCCGGCACTATGTGCCAGGAGCGGTCACGGACCGCCCCCGGCACATTAACCCCCGGCACACCGCGATCAAACATGATCGCGGTGTACCGGCGGTATAGGGAAGCATCGCGCAGGGAGGGGGCTCCCTGCGGGCTTCCCTGAGACCCCCGGAGCAACGCAATGTGATCGCGTTGCTCCGAGGGTCTCCTACCTCCCTCCTCGCCGCAGGTCCCGGATCCAAGATGGCCGCGGCATCCGGGTCCTGCAGGGAGGGAGGTGGCTTACCGAGTGCCTGCTCAGAGCAGGCGCTGGTAAGCCTGCAGCCCTGCACAGCAGATCGTCGATCTGACAGAGTGCTGTGCACACTGCCAGATCAATGATCTGTGATGTCCCCCCCTGGGACAAAGTAAAAAAGTAAAAAAAAAAATCCCCACATGTGTGTAAAAAAAAAATAAAAAAAATATCCTAAATAAAGAAAAAATATATATATATTATTCCCATAAATACATTTCTTTAGCTAAATAAAATAAAAAAAACAATAAAAGTACACATATTTAGTATCGCCGCGTCCGTAACGACCCAACCTATAAAACTGTCCCACTAGTTAACCCCTTCAGTAAACACCGTAAGAAAAAAAAAAAAAACAGGCAAAAAACAACGCTTTATTATCATACCGCCGAACATAAAGTGGAATAACACGCGATCAAAAAGACTGATATAAATAACCATGGTACCACTGCAAATGTCATATTGTCCCGCAAAAAACGAGCCGCCATACAGCATCATCAGCAAAAAAATAAAAAAGTTATAGTCCTGAGAATAAAGCGATACCAAAATAATTATTTTTTCTATAAAATAGTTTTTATCGTATAAAAGCGCCAAAACATAAAAAAAATGATATAAATGAGATATCGTTGTAATCGTACTGACCCGACGAATAAAACTGCTTTATCAATTTTACCAAACGCGGAACGGTATAAACGCCTCCCCCAAAAGAAATTCATGAATAGCTGGTTTTTGATCACTCGACCTCACAAAAATCAGAATAAAAAGCGATCAAAAAATGTCACGTGTCCGAAAATGTAACCAATAAAAACGTCAACTCGTCCCGCAAAAAACAAGATCTCACATGACTCTGTGGACTCAAATATGGAAAAATTACAGCTCTCAAAATGTGGTAATGCAAAAAATATTTTTTGCAATGAAAAGCGTTTTTCAGTGTGTGACGGCTGCCAATCATAAAAATCCGCTAAAAACCCCGCTATAAAAGTAAATCAAACCCCCCTTCATCACCCCCTTAGTTAGGGAAAAATAAAAAAATTAAAAAATTTATTTATTTCCATTTTCCCATTAGGGTTAGGGTTAGGGCTAGAGTTAGGACTAGAGTTAGGGCTAGGGTTAGGGTTAGGGCAAGGGTTAGGGCTAGGGTTAGGGTTAGGGTTAGGGCTAGGGTTAGGGCTAGGGTTGGGGCTAGGGTTAGGGTTGGGGCTAGGGTTAGGGTTAGGGCTAGGGTTGGGGCTAGGGTTAGGGCTAGGGTTAGGGCTAGTGTTACGGCTAGTGTTAGGGCTAGTGATAGGGCTAGGGTTATTGCTAGGGTTAGGGCTAGGGTTGGGGCTAGGGTTGGGGCTACAGTTAGGGTTGGGGCTAAAGATACGGTTAGGGTTTGGATTACATTTATGGTTGGGAATAGGATTGGTGTGTCTGGGTTAGAGGAGTGGTTAGGGTTACTGTTGGGATTAGGGTAAGGGGTGTGTTTGGATTAGGGTTTCAGTTATAATTGGGGGGTTTCCACTGTTTAGGCACATCAGGGGCTCTCCAAACGGGACATGGCATCCGATCTGAATTCCAGCCAATTCTGCGTTGAAAAAGGAAAACAGTGCTCCTTCCCTTCAGAGCTCTCCCGTGTGCCCAAACAGGGGTTTACCCCAACATATGGGGTATCAGCGTACTCAGGACAAATTGGACATCATCTTTTGGGGTCCAATTTCTCCTGCTACCCTTGGGAAAATACAAAACTGGGGGCCAAAAAATAAGTTTTGTGGGAAAAAAAAGGATTTTTTATTTTCACGGCTCTGCGTTGTAAACTGTAGTGAAACACTTGGGGGTTCAAAGTTCTCACAACACATCTAGATAAGTTCCTTGGGGGGGTCTAGTTTCCAATATGGGGTCACTTGTGGGGGGTTTGTACTGTTTGGGTACATCAGGGGCTCTGCAAATGCAACGTGACGCCTGCAGACCAATCCATTTAAGTCTGCATTCCAAATGGCGCTCCTTCCCTTCCGACCTCTGTCATGCGCCCAAACAGTGGTTCCCCCCCGCATATGGGGTATCAGCGTACTCAGGACAAATTGGACAACAATGTTTGAGGTCCAATTTATCCTGATACCCTTGTGAAAATACAAAACTGGGGGCTAAAAAATCATTTTTGTGAACAAAAAAGAATTTTTATTTTCACGGCTCTGCGTTATAAACTGTAGTGAAACACTTGGGGGTTCAAAGTTCTCACAACACATCTAGATAAGTTCCTTAGGGGGTCTACTTTCCAAAATGGTGTCACTTGTGGGGGTTTTTAATGTTTAGGCACATCAGGGGCTCTCCAAACGCAACATGGCATCCCATCTTAATTCCAGTCAATTTTGCATTGAAAAGTAAAATAGCGCTCCTTCCCTTCCGAGCTCTGCTATGCGCCCAAACAGTGGTTTACCCCCACATATGGGGTATCGTCGTACTCAGGACAAATTGCACAACAACTTTTGTGGTCTAATTTCTTCTCTTACCCTTGGGGAAATAAAAAAATGGGGGCGAAAAGATCATTTTTGTGAAAAAATATGATTTTTTATTTTTACAGCTCTGCATTATAAACTTCTGTGAAGCACTTGTTGGGTCAAAGTGCTCACCACACATCTAGATAAGTTCCTTAAGGGGTCTACTTTCCAAAATGGTGTCACTTGTGGGGGGTTTCAATGTTTAGGCACATCAGGGGCTCTCCAAACGCAACATGGCGTCCCATCTCAATTCCAGTCAATTTTGCATTGAAAAGTCAAATGGCGCTCCTTCCCTTCCGAGCTCTGCCCTGCGCCCAAACAATGGTTTACACCCACATATGGGGTATCAGCGTACTCAGGACAAATTGCACAACAATTTTTGGTGTCCAATTTCTTCACTTACCCTTGGGAAAATAAAAAATTGGGGGCGAAAAGATCATTTTTGTGAAAAAATATGATTTTTTATTTTTACTGCTCTGCATTATAAACTTCTGTGAAGCACTTGTTGGGTCAAAGTGCTCAACACACATCTAGATAAGTTCCTTAAGGGGTCTACTTTCCAAAATGGTGTCACTTGTGGGGGGTTTCAATGTTTAGGCACATCAGGGGCTCTCCAAATGCAACATGGCGTCCCATCTCAATTCCAGTCAATTTTGCATTGAAAAGTCAAATGGCGTTCCTTCCCTTCCGAGCTCTGCCCTGCGCCCAAACAATGGTTTACACCCACATGTGGGGTATCAGCGTACTCAGGACAAATTGCACAACAATTTTTGGGGTCCAATTTCTTCTCTTACCCTTGGGAAAATAAAAAATTGGGGGCGAAAAGATAATTTTTGTGAAAAAATATGATTTTTTATTTTTACGGCTCTGCATTATAAACTTCTGTGAAGCACTTGTTGGGTCAAAGTGCTCACCACACATCTAGATAAGATCCTTAGGGGGTCTACTTTCCAAAATGGTGTCACTTGTGGGGGGTTTCAATGTTTAGGCACATCAGGGGCTCTCCAAATGCAACATGGCGTCCCATCTCAATTCCGGTCAATTTTGCATTGAAAAGTCAAATGGCGCTCCTTTCCTTCCGAGCTCTGCCATGCGCCCAAACAGTGGTTTACCCCCACATATGGGGTATCAGCGTACTCAGGACAAATTGTACAACAAATTTTGGGGTCTATTTTCTCCTGTTACCCTTGGTAAAATAAAAGAAATTGGAGCTGAAATAATTTTTTTGTGAAAAAAAGTTAATTGTTCATTTTTATTTAAACATTCCAAAAATTTCTGTGAAACACCTGAAGGGTTAATAAACTTCTTGAAAGTGGTTTTGAGTACCTTGAGGGGTGCAGTTTTTAGAATGGTGTCACACTTGGGTATTTTCTATCATATAGACCCCTCAAAATGACTTCAAATGAGATGTGGTCCCTAAAAAAAAATGGTGTTGTAAAAATGAGAAATTGCTGGTCAACTTTTAACCCTTATAACTCCGTCACAAAAAAAATTTTGGTTCCAAAATTGTGCTGATGTAAAGTAGACATGTGGGAAATGTTACTTATTAAGTATTTTGCGTGACATATGTCTGTGATTTAAGGGCATAAAAATTCAAAGTTGGAAAATTGCAAAATTTTCAAAATTTTCGCCAAATATTCTTTTTTTTCACAAATAAACGCAAATTATATCGAATAAATTTTATCACTATAATGAAGTACAATATGTCAGGAGAAAACAATGTCAGAATCGCCAAGATCCGTTGAAGCGTTCCAGAGTTATAACCTCATAAAGGGACAGTGGTCAGAATTGTAAAAATTGGCCTGGTCATTAACGTGCATACCACCCTTGGGGGTGAAGGGGTTAAGATTTCTGCGAGGGTGTGCAAGTTTGTGGGGTGGGGATTGTAGACAAGGAGTGGAGAGGGAAGAGAATGTTAGTAGATTGTGGTCAGAAAGAGGAAGAGGTGAGTTACAGAAGTTAGATAGGGAGCAGAGGCGGGTGAAGATGAGGTCCTTTTGCGTACAAATGCGTCGTTTCGCGGTGAGTGGCGGGACGCAGCGAACGCAACATGTTGCATTTTTGGAGGCATGAAAAATCAGTCAAATATGTGCAGGCATGCGCATGCGGATGAGTGCATAAAAAAACGCATTACTGTCTATGGGAACACATTGGTACGCAAGGACATGCGTATGCATGCGTTCGATATGCAATGCGTACTTCATACTGTGTGCAGCGCCCCCACTGCCGCAGGGCTGAGGGGTACCCGGTACCGGGCCTCTGAGTCTCTGTTCTGGGGTTGTCACGGTGGCTAGACCCGGTCCGTGACCCTGCTGACGGGCGCCCAATGAAAGGTGTGGATGGTGATGATATTGTGGTGCGGTGCAGGTCGCAGTAAATAACGAGGACACCAGGTTGCAGTCTCTTTACCTCTTTACTGAAGGCTTCAGGATCCTCAGTCCGGAATACGGTTAACCGGGCTGCGCAAGTCCAGCCGGTCCGATGGCACATCCAGAGTTCCCTTTGCAGGTGGAAATCTGTGCCTACCTTCTAGCGCTTGTGTGTTGTGGTCCTCCCCTGCTGTGCTTACGGGATAGTCCCCACAACTGTTGTGTCTGTTTCTGAAGTTCCCTCACAACTTGATTCTGATGTTCTTCGTCCCCCAGATGATATGGCTAGGACGCACCCATATGACGGGTAGGCTCGGAGGTCTTCCGGGACCCTAGTGTCGCCCCTCTCCAACTGTTGCCCCCTATGTCTTAGGTGATTTGAGTGAGACAGCCCGCCTATAACTGACTGTCCTGCCGTAGGTTTGAAGTAAGGCCTGGAGCTCAATACTTCCTCGGCGTTCCGGCCACCGGCTACGCGCCTCAGTAGGATGTTTCCTCGTCTTACAGCACGACTCCTACTGGTGTTTCTCTTTGTTGCGTTGATCTCGTTTCTCACTCAGCACAATAAACCTCGCTTCTTGTCCTTTCTTAGGGTACCGCCGCGATCAGGTGCAGGCGCGGTCCCGTAACGTTCTCTCTGTTCGCTAGGCCTCTGTCAGGATCCCACCCCTGACAGGGACCCCCCTGAATCTTCCCCTGCAACACTCTCTGCCACAGGATGTTGCCTGGTTCCAACCCAGTCAGCTTCTCTCTCAACTTCCTATCTAACCCCCAGTTTTACCAGACTGTGAGGAGTGGCCTAATACATAGTACCCTTAGCTCCCCCTGGAGGCCAGACTGTAAAGTGTATTGGTGTCTGTGATACCTGGTCAGGTGAACTCCTTCAGTGCCATCAGACGTACCATAGCCCCCCTTAGCGGCGGAGCATCAGTACTGCAATGACCAGGACTCTGGGGTGCTGCACTCCCCCCCGGTTAAATCCAGTACTCCTGGACTGGGAAGAAAACAACAATACATGTCAGCAAAAAGACATACAATTTTGAAATGCAATAACAATAAGCAAGTTTGAACAGAGCTTCCCTTTATGGGAGGTGAGGACACTTGAACGTTACAAACATGGTTAAATATTTTAAATAACATACTATAAATAACTTTTCTTACCCAACCGGGTATTCTAATAAGTGCAAATTTTTGAACAATAATTTAACGTTGCCTTTAAGGACGTACACGCTGAATCCACTAAAGACCTTCTTACAAAACACTATAAGGCTAATCAACTTTTCTTCATTTTCCATCTTTACATCTGCAGGACCGGCTGTCTATCTGCCCCAGGCCTACTGCCTCTCGTTCTGTTGCAGGACCGCTCCTTTCCGCCCGGGCCTTCTGCCTTTCTGCTACTATACACAGTATAGACCGTACCATCCATCTCTCAGTTCAGGATCACCGAGCCATCTCTGTATGGCTCCTAGGAGGACTCACCGACTAACCCCGTACGGGTTCACTTCCTGTCCTCATTCTCTAACACATTATTAAACATTTCTTACAATTAACTAGCTAACTACATATAACTGCTACATGCCAGCATTATTTCTTCTTCTGTTAAAGTATCATCATTCTCTAAGTGCTATCGATGGACGTCCCCTTTAAGAAGGGACCAAGTCTCTATGAGGTAGTGCAACTTCTCAAGCTGCAAGTCCGTATGCAGTAAGGACTCCGGTGCTGTTTCCAGGAACAGTTTCTTCGCACAGAGTCCTTTTCTTTGTAAAACCAGTAGAGGGCACCTTTAAGAAGGTGCAAACTATTTACAATGAGTTTGTAATCATGCAGTGTTCATGATCCAGCAGTTCTTTCAACAATGATAAAACGAGAAACAAAAGCAAAAGAAGGGATCCCGGGTAAACAAAGGGATCCCTTTAAGAGTAACCCCAGGTCGGGTTGTAGCAGCAAAAAGACAGAGAGAGACAAACAGTTAACTATTTACATCCTTGTCGAACATTAGAGCTTCATAGTATATGGCAAGATATCAGCCGGTAGTGGATATCTCCTGACCGTACAGGCTTCGGCCCCTGGTCCCCGGCGGATGCGGTGTCAGTATTGGTGGTTGGTCTCTCGGGTGTAGTCAGATCACCCGGTGTCTGGATTCGAAGGCTAACCTTAGCTGCAAGCTCAGTAGCCGCAACAAGGCGTACAGTGGCGATAGTAGCAAGATCTGTCAAGTCTGGTTCGTTCATGGTCGGGGCAGCAGGTGGCACCCCCTCAGGCCCACATCGTTGGACATTCCGTGCGCACCATCCTTGGGCACTCCGGTGGCGGGTATAGGTCACCTGACCCCCCCTGTGCAATAGTGGGTCACCATATCGGTTGCGGAAGGGAGTCTTCACATCATGACTAGTAACGAAGACGTCAGTCGGTAGTCCCGGTTCCTGTATGGATCCCCACCCCCGCTTTGGGTGAAAGGCCAGCACAGTTCCCCGCTTTACCATGTCTTTCCTGCCGAGCGCAGGCTTTGGGTGTTTCACTTTTGGCGCGTCAGTTTGTTCTGTCTCTTTCCGGTTTTTCCAATGTAGGATCAAGCATTGTTTATATTGTTCCCAAGTAAGCACAGCAAGGGTGAGGCCCTCCTCCCAAGCTCCATCTGGCCCGATCCAGGGGGTGTCCCACCGGAGGACCACCCCGTCTGAGCTCACGTCTATGGGTTCTCCCATCTTGGTCGGTAGTGGAGGTACCAGCCTCCCCATCGTGTCGGGGGGTGAGGATCACCCGCTCCACCGAGAGGAAACAGTTATTGCTGGGGTGAGGAGCGGTCACGGGAGCGGGATCGGTCAGGAGAGCAGGATCGGGATCGGTCAGGAGAGCTGGATCGGTCGGGGGAGCAGAATCGTCCGGGGGAGTAGGGGCGCCTTCCATACCTGCGCCTGATGTGATTCCACCGATGTCGATCCGTTCCGCTGACAAGTACACTGGAATCGGCTGCAGCCCGGACCGCGGCTCCTCCAAGGTGGCCTCTCGATGTGGCTCTGCTCTCTATGGCTCCGCACCTGCTGGCTCCGTGGTCAGGATAGGTAGGCTCGGCTCCTCCGCCAGCGGCTCCAAGGAGTTCAGATCCTTCAGCTGCGGTGGATGCGGGTCCGCCTCTGGTGGGTGAGGGCAAGCCGGGATCACTTCGCCGTCGCTCGGGCACCCGCTGATCATCTTCGCTGTCTTGAGATCGGCAGCCGTGCATACACCTGACTCTGCCATTTCTCCGAGGTCGAGCTCCCTCTTCACCTCGTTCCCGCCGTTGCCAATCAGGGGGCGGTTCTCCTCTGCTGCTGGGCAGGTCGTCATCTCGCAGCAGAAGTCGGAGGGGGCGGTCGTTGCTTTTGGCGCCGCTTTGGTAGTCTCCTCCCATGACACGCCCTTCTTCCTCTGCACTCTCCTTAGCGCTGTAATGTCGTCAGGTTTTGGCGGGAACTTTTGGCGGCAAGTGGCAATATACAGTCTTTGCAATAAGTCACAGTCCAAGCACAATAAATCACAGTTCCAAGGCACACATGACCTGATTCTTCAGGCTTAAGTAGATCCTGTTCGTGACGCCAAGTTGCAGCGCCCCCACTGCCGCAGGGCCGAGGGGTACCCGGTACCGGGCCTCTGAGTCTCTATTCTGGGGTTGTCACGGTGGCTAGACCCGGTCCGTGACCCTGCTGACGGGCGCCCAATGAAAGGTGTGGATGGTGATGATATTGTGGTGCGGTGCAGGTCGCAGTAAATAACGAGGACACCAGGTTGCAGTCTCTTTACCTCTTTACTGAAGGCTTCAGGATCCTCAGTCCGGAATACGGTTAACCAGGCTGCGCAAGTCCAGCCGGTCCGATGGCACCTCCAGAGTTCCCTTTGCAGGTGGAAATCTGTGCCTACCTTCTAGCGCTTGTGTGTTGTGGTCCTCCCCTGCTGTGCTTACGGGATAGTCCCCACAACTGTTGTGTCTGTTTCTGAAGTTCCCTCACAACTCGATTCTGATGTTCTTCTTCGTCCCCCAGATGATATGGCTAGGACGCACCCATATGACGGGTAGGCTCGGAGGTCTTCCGGGACCCTAGTGTCGCCCCTCTCCAACTGTTGCCCCCTATGTCTTCTTAGGTGATTTGAGTGAGGCAGCCCGCCTATAACTGACTGTCCTGCCGTAGGTTTGAAGTAAGGCCTGGAGCTCAATACTTCCTCGGCGTTCCGGCCACCGGCTACGCGCCTCAGTAGGATGTTGCCTCGTCTTACAGCACCACTCCTACTGGTGTTTCTCCTTGTTGCGTTGATCTCGTTTCTCACTCAGCACAATAAACCTCGCTTCTTGTCCTTTCTTAGGGTACCGCCGCGATCAGGTGCAGGCGCGGTCCCGTAACGTTCTCTCTGTTCGCTAGGCCTCTGTCAGGATCCCACCCCTGACAGGGACCCCCCCTGAATCTTCCCCTGCAACACCCTCTGCCACAGGATGTTGCCTGGTTCCAACCCAGTCAGCTTCTCTCTCAACTTCCTATCTAACCCCCAGTTTTACCAGACTGTGAGGAGTGGCCTAATACATAGTACCCTTAGCTCCCCCTGGAGGCCAGACTGTAAAGTGTATTGGTGTCTGTGATACCTGGTCAGGTGAACTCCTTCAGTGCCACCAGACGTACCATAGCCCCCCTTAGCGGCGGAGCATCAGTACTGCAACGACCAGGACTCTGGGGCGCTGCATGTGCATATCCAGAAAATTATGTCACTGCCTCCACCATGCACATAAAAAACGCAAATGCATGCCAAAACGCATTTAACTCCTTCAAGACGCAGCCCTTTTTAGTTTTTGCGTTTTCGTTTTTCGCTCCCCTCCTTCCGAGAGCCATAACTTTTTTATTTTTCCGTCAATATGGCAAACTGAGGGCTTATTTTTTGCGGGATGAGTTGTACTTTTGAATGACTTTATTGGTTTTACCATGTCTTGTACTAGAAAACGGGAAAAAAATTCCAAGTGTGGTGAAATTGCAAAAAAAGTGCAATCCCACACTTGTTTATTGTTTGGCTTTTTTGCTAGGTTCACTAAATGCTAAAACTGACCTGCCGTTTTGATTCTCCAGGTCATTACGAGTTCATAGACACCAAACATGTCTAGGTTATTTTTTATCTAAGTGGTGAAAAAAAATTCAAAACTTTGCAAAAAAAAAAAAATTGCTCCATTTTCCGATACTGGTAGCGTCTCCATTTTTAGGGATCTCGGGTCAGCTGAGGGCTTATTTTTTGCATACCGAGCTGCCGTTTTTAATGATACGTTTGTGCAGATAAGTTCTTTTGATCACCCATTATTGCATTTTAATGCAATGTCGCGGTGACTAAAAAAAGTAATTCTGGCGTTTTGAATTTCTTTCCCGCTACGCTGTTTAGCGATCAGGTTAATACTTTTTTTTAATTTATGGGGCGATTCTGAACGCGGCGATACCAAATATATGTATGTTTGATTTTTTTTATTGTTTTATTTTGGATGGGGCGAAAGGTGGGTGATTTAAACTTTTATATTTTTTTTATTTTTTTTATATTTTTTAAACCTTTTTTTTTTTTACTTTTGCCATGCTTCAGTAGCCATGGGAGGCTAGAAGCTGCCATAGCCTGATCGGCTCTACTACATAGCAGCGATCATCAGATCGCTCCTATGTAGCTGAATTGCAGGCTTGCTATGAGCACCGACCACAGGGTGGCGCTCACAGCAAGCCGGCATCAGTAACCATAGAGGTCTCAAGGAGACCTCTGGTTACGATGCCGGCGCATCGCTGACCCCCGATCATGTGACGGGGGTCGGTGATGCTGTCAGCGTTTGACAGCGGCATTTAACTGGTTAATAGCGGCAGGTGGATCGCGATTCCACCTGCCGCTATAGCGCGCACATGTCAGCTGTACAAAACAGCTGACATGTCGCGACTTTGATGTGGGCTCACCGCCGGAGCCCACATCAAAGGGGGAGACACGACATCCACCATACTAGTACGGGGCATGTCATGAAGGGGTTAAACGCATGCACACTCAGCGTTTTTGTTTGCGTTATGCGCAATATGATGCGCAGGCGTAAGTATGCTTTTGCATGCGTTTTGGCATGTGTTTGCACATGCAGATGATACGCTGTGCACCGAAATGCTAATGTGAACCTAGCCTTACACACTGACTCACCAGTGACGTCTCTAGGTGAAGTCCTTCATCTTTGCTTTTCATCTTCATCCAGCACAGACCGCCATCACTTCTTCCAGCCAGGGCTCGTCTCTGCAGGAAATAACACCATTATCTAGAGCACTGCTTGCAGAGCACATTACTTAATTTTTTCCCAACTTCTACACTACACCAGATGAAGAAAAAAAGGCGACATAGTGTCGCTCTGCACAGTAACAGGGCCAACCCCCCTTGAAAACAGTATCCTCTAAAAATAAAATACATGACTGCAGTAATAATATCCCTTAATTAGCCCCTAGGGTAATAATATTCCCCATCCTTGCCCTCTTGTGTCTCATTCCTGGCTCCATCCATATGTTCTCCCATCCTGCCCTCATGAGTATCCATTCTCCCCATGTGATGTCCCATCCTGCCCCATATGATCTTCCCATCCTGCCACATCTGTCTCCATCCTGCCCCATCTGTCCCATGATCCTGCCACATCTGTCTCCATCGTATCCATCCAGCCCCATCATCCTGCACCATGCATCTCCATCCTGCCCCATGATCCTGCCCCAACTGTCTCCATCCTGCCCCATCTTTCTCCATCCTGCCCCATGTTCCTGCCCCATCTGTCTCCATCCTGCATCGTGATCCTGTCCCATCTGTCTCCATCCTGCCCCATGATCCTGCCCCAGCTGTCTCTATCCTGCCCCATGATCCTGCACCATCTGTCTCCATCCTGCCCATGTTTTTATCCTGCCCCATGTCTCTATCCTGCACCATGTGGAACTTTTACACTTGTCTGTCATACAGGGCTCTCTTGTGCCACCCAAACTGCCCTGGTGCATGGAGGCACGGACTCCACAAGGTGTACTGTGATACCTGCACCAAGAGCAGTAGATCCTAGAAGTTGTGCAAGTTGCTCTGTACAGCTTCCATGGCTCGTACTTGATTTTCCAGCAGATCCCACAGATGATCAATCAGATGGAGATCTGGGGAATTGAAGACTTTATTTCCTTGATCTCTGTCTAAGGCCGGTTTCACACGTCAGTGGCTCCGGTACGTGAGGTGACAGTTTCCTCACGTACCGGAGACACTGACACACGTAGACCCATAAAAATCAATGCATCTGTGCAGATGTCATTGATTTTTTGCGGACCGTGTCTCCGTGTGCCAAACACGGAGACATGTCAGTGTTCGTGGGAGCGCACGTATTACACGGACCCATTAAAGTCAATGGGTCCGTGTAAAACACGCACCTCACACGGACGGTCTCCGTGTGGCGTGCCGGAGACAGCGCTACAGTAAGCGCTGTCCCCCCCCACTGGTGCTGAATCCGCGATTCATATGTTCCCTGCAGCAGCGTTTGCTGCAGAGAAAATATGAATAATAGTGTTTAAAATAAAGATCTACCTGTCCCCCGCCCTCCCCCCCCTGTGCGCCCCCCCCCCGCTGTTCAGAAAATACTCACCCGCTCCCACGTTGGCTGTCACTCCTTCCTCTCTGCCCCGCGCCTTCTACTGTATGCGGTCACGTGGGGCCGCTCATTTACAATCATGAATAGTCGTCTCCGCCCCTATGGGAGGTGGAGCCGCTTATTCATGACTGTAAATGATCGGCCCCACGTGACCGCATACAGGAGAAGATGGGGCCAGACCAGGAAGCCGCGACAGCCAACGAGGGAGCGGGTGAGTATTTTCTGAACAGCGGGGAAGGGGGGCGCACAGGGAGTGGGGGGGCGGGGGACACACAGATCTTTATTTTAAACACTATTATTCATATTTTCTCTGCAGCAAACGCTGCTGCAGGGAACATATGAATCGCGGCTTCAGCACGATGCAGGGTACCACACGCGTGGGTACCACACGCTCCGTGTGGTACCCACTCGCCATACGGGCGGCACACGTGTGCCGCACGTATGGCCTACGTGAGTTCACAGGCACACGGACACGGATAACTCCGGTACCGATTTATTCCGGTACCGGAATTATCTGGACGTGTGGGACAGCCCTTAACAGTTTTGAAGTGTGGCAGGTGCATGATCATTGTCCTTCTTTACACCACTTTTAGTAGTTACTGACCAATACATACCACAACACCTGTCATTTTGGAGATCCTCTTACTCACTTATCCAGCACAAGATATTCCTTGTCAAAGTCGCTTCGATCCTAAGGCTTACACGTTTTCCTGCTTCCAACACATCAACTTCAAGAACTCACTGTTCACATGCTGCCAGATATCTCCTACCCCCCGACTGGTGACCTTTACTACACCTGTTTGGGGTTTTCTATTGTCCTTGCTTACACTTTCTATTCAAAACTTCAAAGCAGGAGAAAAAGGTCAGGTGCCAGCGGCACAATAGGGTCAGATTCATTATTGCATTTGCATTTTTTTTGTATAGGTTTTTGGTGTTTTTAGCCTTTTATTTTATTTGTGCTAATTCCTGCTTTTAAATTATGCTTTTTCTATCTCTATTTTATATGTATTTTTTTCCTGGTTTTTTTTTATGCTAACCAATATGGGTGTGTTTTTTTGCTTTTCAGATGTTTGTGGCAAATTTGTTTTTACTCAAATATAGTCCAGTTCTCCGAAAAGATTTTACGTATACCTGACATTTTTGCCCAAATTTGGGGACATTTTAGCAGGACATTCAGCTTTTTGCTCTTAAAAAATAAATCTACTATATAATTGTCTAAGGGTCACTTCTGTCTTTCTGTCTGTCTTTCTGTCTGTCTGTCACGGATATTCATTGGTCGCGGCCTCTGTCATGGAAATCCAAGTCGCTGATTGGTCGCGGCAAAACGGCCACAACCAATCAGCGACGGGCACAGTCCGGCGGCAAAATGGCCGCTCCTTCCTCCCCACAGTCAGTGCCCGCTCCATAATCCCCTCCAGTCAGCGCTCACACAGGGTTAATGGCAGCGGTAACGGACCGCGTTATGCCGCGGTGTAATGCACTCCGCTACAGCTGCTATTAACCCTGTGTGACCAACTTTTTACTATTGATGCTGCCTATGCGGCTTCAATAGTTAAAAGATCTAATGTTAAAAATAATACAAAAAATAAAAAATCGTTATATACTCACCGTCCGTCGGCCCCCGGATCAGGAACAGGCCTTCCCCGCGGCCTTCCTGATCTCGCGAGACCGCTATGTCATCATCTCGTGAGACCGCAATGCACTCTTGGGAGCGGAGCGCGCGAGGAGCGTCGGTAACCACTTCGCCTGGATCCGGGGCCAATGGAAGGTGAGTATATAACTATTTTTAATTTAAATTCTTTTTTTTTAACAGGGATATGATGCCCACATTACTGTATACTGTGTGGGCTGTGCTATATACTACGTGGGCTGTGCAAAATAATACGTGGGCTGTGCAATATACTACGTGGGCTGTGCAATATACTACGTGGGCTGTGCAATATAATACGTGGGCTGTGCAAAATAATACGTGGGCTGTGCAAAATAATACGTGGGCTGTGCAATATAATATGTTGGCTGCAATATACTACGTGGGCTGTGCAATATACTACGTGGGCTGTGCAATGTACTACGTGGGCTGTGCAATGTACTACGTGGGCAGTGCTATATACTACGTGGGCAGTGCAAAATAATACGTGGGCTGTGCAATATATACGTGGGCTGTGCAATATAATACGTGGGCTGTGCAATATAATATGTGGGCTGTGCAAAATAATACGTGGGCTGTGCAATATACTATGTGGGCTGTGCAATATACTACATGGGCTGTGCAATGTACTGCGTGGGCTGTGCTATATACTACGTGGGCTGTGCAATATAATACGTGGGCTGTGCAATATAATACGTGGGCTGTGCAATATATCACGTGGGCTGCTATATACTATGTGGGCTGTGCAATGTACTACGTGGGCTGTGCAATGTACTACGTGAGCTGTGCAATGTACTACGTGGCCTGTGCTATACACTGCGTGGCCTGTGCTATACACTACGTGGCCTGTGCTATACACTACGTGGCCTGTGCTATACACTATGTGGGCTGTGTTATATACTGCGTGCGTGGGCTGTTATATACTACATGAGCTGTGTTATATGCAACGTGGGCTGTTATAAACTACGTGGCTGTGTTATATGCTATGTGGGCTGTTATACACTCAGTGGGCTGTGCTATATACTACGCGGCTGTGCTATATACTCCGTGGGCTGTGCTATATACTACTTAGCTGTGCTATATACTACGTGGCTGTACAATATATGGCCTGTTATATACTACATGGCCGGCCGCGAACAATCAGCGACAGGTGCAGCGAATTGGCGCGGGATTTGAACCACGCTTCGCTAATTGGTCGCGGCCGGCCGAATCCTGTGTATTCAATGTATTATTCTAAAATCTTCATAAATAAACTACATACAGTACAATATATTATGGGGGACACTCGCTTGGCACGGGATAAACGCATAAAGGCACGGTTTTCTTGCAAAACACAGTCTCTTAGGTTTATTTCACATCCACATAAACAACATCCTCAGGAACTTGATAACAGCATGAACACCGTCTGTATATATTCAGCTTCATCACAGTACCTCACTGATCCCGGTCAGCATTACCTACGGTTATCAGACCGTTTCACACACTGGCATGTGCCAGGTCCAGAGCCCCGCCATGTGCTCTTCAGGAATCCTATTCTCCCGGACTTCCAACACAGGCTTCCAGGGCCTTGCAGTTGAACCATTCAGATCCAAACACCGGAACATGTGACCCACACCCTGGTCACATTACATACCTGTAACCACTCCCCTGGGTGGGAGTGTGGGTGGATGTGGCTAGTCTGACCCGCCCATCTCTCATAACTAGCCCTGCCAGTCTCCCATTAGAACTACACATTTACATGTGGGACTACAGGTCCCAGACCACAACATAACTTCAGACTGACAGCGCAGAGTGTCCTCCTCTGCAACACACATACCGGCCATCTACAATTCTGCTGGACTTTGTCTCATCACAATTATGCCTCCAAGTGCATCTTGCAGTGGACACACAGCGCCCCCTGGCTGTAACATTGGTCACTGCACCACATATTCCCCCCTCTGTTCAAACCTGTGGGGTTGGACACTTGACATAAACCAGGGGTCCCGATACCGTGTACCCAAGTCACCTTGCCCTACCAGTCGAGAGGACCGTCTCAGTTGGATTTGAGCATCTTCCATCATCATACCCTTGTTAGGTTTTTCCCGCCCCTAGAGGTCAACATGTAGGCTTTGAGCTTTAGCCCTCAAGTCACAGTCCGTCTGCATCACCAGACCCTTAGTCACCACATTTTTCAAGTACGCTGCTTTACCCGACCTTTCTCTCCATGGCCGCCACCCACGTTTGGTGCGGTCATGAGACCCACTTACAGTCGAGCCTCCTGTCTGGTCAGAGTTTGACCCTTTGTCACTATTTTTGCTACAAGGTCTCCCACCGATGTCACTCATCCCTGAGTTAACTGAGGTGACACTACTTCTTTCATAAGGCTGGGTACTTCCACCCCTTTGTTTGTCCACATTTCGGGTCAAACGTGGCAGCCATCTTCCATCAATTGGGCGCAGCAGTCCTGTAAGGCGCCGTCCTTCAACCCTTAACTGCTCCATTTCCTTCAGATATACCATACGATATTCCAACAGAGTCCGTATTTCGCCAAGACTCTCCTCTGTTCCCACAAGAAAGAAGGGAACCATACCCTTTTCCCGGGGTAATTGGTCTTCATGGACACCAGGTATTCTCAACCTTACTACTCCAGACTTCTCCACCATTTCTTGCATGGCTTGACCATTCCTTCCAATGACTCTTTTTACCATAGAGACGGGTACCTGTATTACACTTTCCTGAAGACTCCGAGCTTTTCTCACATGCTCTAGCCGCCTAGCAGCATCTTCATTCCACAATTGGGCCTTCCATTTTGTACGCACATATCTCAAGTGCATGTCACTCAAGGTAGCTACTCTCTTCGCTGTGACATGAGTTGTGGACAGTATCACTAACTGACTTGTTTCCTGGGGTCCAGTTCACCTTACACGCCCCCACAGCCTTCTTGAACCCTTCATGCATAGACTCCCTGGCACATGCCTCTCTCAGGTCTTCAGGTACGTCTATCATGCACTTGAACAAGGAACTCTCCTTCTCTTCAGCTGTCATTAGACACCCATCTTGTTCAGCTTTCAGAGCCAACTTCCTCTGAATATCACCAGCTTCCAGATGTTTGGCCAGGATAGACACCTGCCGCTCCACCTTCTCCCAGGCTGCTTTATACATCGACTGGCTTTCTTCTAGGCGACCTCTGAGCTCCGCCACCTTTTTCTCTAAGGCACTCACACGACACTCAGCGGCCTGTCTCCGAAGCTCCTATTGCTTCAAACGGGTATCCACAGCCTCTTGGACCATGCTTAGCTCGCTCCCTCCATCCTCTGGATTGGCTGAACTTTCATCACGCGAGGTGGTATCTACTTCAGGCCCCACTCCTTTGGTGGCCTCCTCCACTTCTTCACAAGGTGCAACTGGTACCACTTCTTTGCATCCCTTACATCTCCGGCGACAGGAGGACTTTTCCTTCCGGTGGGGCTCTTCTTTACTGTACTCTCTTACTTCCTCAGAGTCACAGTCACCCGCATAGTCTGTGTCATACCCCACAGTATGGTGAACACCCAAGTCACACTCTTTCAGGGTGTCAGCTCCACACGTTTTATCTACCACATCACTAACAGTTATATTGTGGCACACATCAGGTGACGTCATGTCCGTAAGTTGGGACCATCCACCATTTTCCTTGGTCACGCCTAACTTAGGACTGTCAACTATAGGGGGAGCATTCTCTGCATTAATTTTCATACACATTAATTCCACAGACACTTTCCCTTTTATCCACCAGTCCCACTGGGTTTCCAAATCTCGCCCTATTACCATAGTGTACAGTAAGTCCGGGACTACTCTTACATCGTGATACGTGGACTCCTCTGTCATGTCAATGTAGAGGCAGGCTATCAAATGTCCTTTAACATCCCCACCTTTGTCATTCACTCTTGTCCCTAACCCAGGTGACACAGTGCATTCAGAAGGGGTTCTCAGCAAAGTCGCTTTACTCCCTGGGTCTATCAGTCCCATCACACATTCTCCATCCAAAAAAAAGGAGCACTGTCGTGATAAACCATTAGCTGAGCAATTCACAGTATAGCATGGACCTGCATAGCAGAATTGCCCCGGAGGCCCACCGGTCTGCGCCACCCCTTTAACTTCAGGAGGCTCTGCCCTTTTTTTGGATTCCACCCCCTTTAGGGTCACCACCCCTTTATGGGCAACTACTACCTTTTGGGATACCGCCCCCTTTTTGGACTCCGCCCCTTTTTGGCAACCATCCCTGTTTGGGTTTTCCATCCCATTTTTTGGGACGCTACCCTTTAGGGACACCACCCCTTCCCTGGGGTACACCCAACAGTACCAGTTCACACAGTACAGAAAAAAAAACACGTTTCTTTGGGTCGCAGCGACCCTTTAAGAGTCTGCACGGAAAGAAAAGAAAAAATGTTTTTGTTTTTTTTTTCAACACTTCACCAGCTCCTGCTGGCAATCACAAGCCGCTGCTGCTGAACCTCTCGCTGCAACTGCAGCCGCACTCCACAATGCTCTGTATGGCTCCACCGCAGACTTCGTGGACCCGCCGATCCACCGCAAGACGCTTGTCAGCTTCGTGGACCCGCCGATCCACAGCAAGACGCTTGTCACCTTCGTAACCCCGCCGAGTTACAGCATTACTGCACAAACACTTTATCTCACTGATCCCGATCAGCATAACACACGGTTGTCAGACCGTCGACTCCTCTGGTTCAGCCAGCACCGCACATGTGCTTCTTGGACCATTGCCGCATCCTCCACCAATTGTAACGTAGCGCCTACTATGTGTCTTGGGGGACACTCGCTTGGTACGGGATTAACGCATACAGGCACGGTTTTCTTACAAACCACAGTCTCTTAGGTTTATTTCACATCCACATAAACAACATCCTCAGGAACTTGATAACAGCATGAACACCATCTGTACATATTCAGCTTCATCACAGTACCTCACTGATCCCAATCAGCATAATACACGGACCTCGTCCGTTACCTGTTGGCGACCTTCAAGGGTTCTTGGACACCTCTTGGCCTCAGAGGTGCCCCAGACACAATGTCTCTCTTTCTTTCTCTCTGACCCCGGTCAGTATAACACACGGATCTCCATCCGTTACCTGTTGGTGCCGCACAGGTTCTCGGATACCTCTCTTCCTCAGAGGTATCCTTCAGACGTTCTCACTGACCCCGGTCAGCATTACCTACGGTTATCAGTCCGTTTCACACACTGGCATGTGCCAGTTCCAGAGCCCCGCCATGTACTCTTCATGAATCCTATTCTCCCGGACTTCCAACACAGGCTTCCAGGGCCTTGCAGTTGAACCATTCAGATCCAAACACCGGAACATGTGACCCACACCCTGGTCACATTACATACCTGTAACCACTCCCCTGGGTGGGAGTGTGGGTGTGTGTGGCTAGTCTGACCCGCCCATCTCTCATAACTAGCCCTGCCAGTCTCCCATTAGAACTACACATTTACATGTGGGACTACAGGTCCTAGACCACAACATAACTTCAGACTGACAGCGCAGAGTGTCCTCCACTGCAACACACATACCGGCCATCTTCAATTCTGCTGGACTTTGTCTCATCACAATTATGCCTCCAAGTGCATCTTGCAGCACACACACAGCGCCCCCTGGCTGTAACTTTGGTCACTACACCACAATATATATATTATATACGCAGTGTGTATATATGTATATATATATATATATATATATATATATATATATATATATGTGTGTATATATATATATATATATATATTTATATATATATATGTGTGTATATATATATATATATATATATATATATATATATATATATATATATATATACATATACAGTACAGACCAAAAGTTTGGACACACCTTCTCATTTAAAGATTTTTCTATGAAAATTGTACATTCACACTGAAGGCATCAAAACTATGAATTAACACATGTGGAATTATATACTTAACAAAAAAGTGTGAAACAACTGAAAATACGTCTTATATTCTAGGTTCTTCAAAGTAGCCACCTTTTGCTTTGATGACTGCTTTGCACACTCTTTGCATTCTCTTGATGAGCTTCAAGAGGTAGTCACAGGGAATGGTCTTCCAACAATCTTGAAGGAGTTCCCAGAGATGCTTAGCAGTTGTTGGCCCTTTTGCCTTCACTCTGCGGTCCAGCTCACCCCAAACCATCTCAATTGAGTTCAGGTCTGGTGACTCTGGAGGCCAGGTCATCTGGCGTAGCACCCCATCACTCTCCTTCTTGGTCAAATAGCCCTTGCACAGCCTGGAGGTGTGTTTGGGGTCATTGTCCTGTTGAAAAATAAATGATGGTCCAACTAAACGCAAACCGGATGAAATAACATGCCGCTGCAAGATGCTGTGGTAGCCATGCTGGTTAAGTATGCCTTCAATTTTGAATAAATCCCCAACAGTGTCACCAACAAAGCACACCTACACCATCACACCTCCTCATCCATGCTTCATGGTGGGAGCCAGGCATGTAGAGTCCTTCCGTTCACCTTTTCTGCGTCGCACAAAGAAACGGTGGTTGGAACCAAAGATCTCAAATTTGGACTCATCAGACCAAAGCATAGATTTCCACTGGTATAATGTCCATTCCTTGTGTTCTTTAGCCCAAACAAGTCTCTTCTGCTTGTTGCCTGTCCTTAGCAGTGGTTTCCTAGCAGCTATTTTACCATGAAGGCCTGCTGCACAAAGTCTCCTCTTAACAGTTGTTGTAGAGATGTGTCTGCTGCTAGAACTCTGTGTGGCATTGACCTGATCTCTAATCTGAGTTGCTGTTAACCTGCGATTTCTGAGGCTGGTGACTCAGATAAACTTATCCTCAGAAGCAGAGGTGACTCTTGGTCTTCCTTTTCTGGGGTGGTCCTCATGTGAGCCAGTTTCTTTGTAGCGCTTGATGGTTTTAGCCACTGCACTTGGGGACACTTTCAAAGTTTTCCCAATTTTTCGGACTGACTGACCTTCATTTCATAAAGTAATGAAGGCCACTCATTTTTCTTTACGTAGCTGCTTTTTTCTTGCCATAATACAAATTCTAACAGTCTATTCAGTAGGACTATCAGCTGTGTATCCACCAGACTTCTGCACAACACAACTGATGGTCCCAACCCCATTTATAAGGCAAGAAATCCCACTTATTAAACCTGACAGGGCACACCTGTGAAGTAAAAACCATTCCCGGTGACTACCTCTTGAAGCTCATCAAGAGAATGCCAAGAGTGTGCAAAGCAGTCATCAAAGCAAAAGGTGGCTACTTTGAAGAACCTAGAATATAAGACATATTTTCAGTTGTTTCACACTTTTTTGTTAAGTATATAATTCCACATGTGTTAATTCATAGTTTTGATGCCTTCAGTGTGAATGTACAATTTTCATAGTCATGAAAATACAAAAAAATCTTTAAATGAGAAGGTGTGTTCAAACTTTCGGTTTGTACTGTAAATATATATATATATATATATATATATATATATATATATATACACATACAGCTCTTGCAAAATTAAGAGACAACTGCAAAATGTTCAGTTTGTCTGATTTTTCTCTTTATAGGTATATTTTCGAGTAAAATGTAAATTGTTCTTTTAGTCTATAAACTACTGACAACATGTCTCCAAATTTCCAAGAAGTAAATTTAGTATTTTTTTCTGACAAAGAAAAATGGGCAAAATAAAAGAAAAAACAGTGCTTTCAGGCCTCAAATAATGCAAAGAAAACTAACTCATAATAATTTAGAAACAACAATACTAATGTTTTAACTCATGAAGAGTTCAGAAATCAATATACAGTATGTGGAATAACCATGATTTTTAATCATGTTTAAGCAGTTCTTCTTTGTTTGATGGCTTGTGACTATCCATAATCCTCTTGATTACATTCCAGAGGTTTTCAATGGGGTTCAGGTCTGGAGATTGGGCTGCCCATGACAGGGTTTTGATGTTGTGAGCTCTTAATTTTTGCCAGCTCTGTATCTGTGTGTATATATATATATATATATATAGATTCAAGATTCAAAGAAGCTTTATTGGCAGGACCAAATACACATCGGTTTTGCCAAAGCAAGTGTATAAAGGCAATAGGGATAGGGACTGTGGGGATGTTGGGTAGGGGCTGTAGGGTAGGTGGATGGGGGCAGATCAATTGTGGGGGCTATAGTCCATGGCATCTTGGCTGTCTTTCTCGCAGTCTATGACATTCGCTCACATACCGCGCTGCTATCTCCACTGCTCTCTCTTCTTCTTCTCCCAGCAGGATATATGTCTTCTCTTCCTCCTTCATGGTGATGAAGTCCGGGAAGAGATGTGAGAGTCTCCTGAAGTGAGTGTCCCTCACTGCTGAGTATTTGGAGCAGTGTAGCAAGAAGTGGGTTTCGTCCTCTATGGCCTCCTGATCACAGTGTTGGCACAGTCTTTCCTCCCTGGGCTTGTAGTTCTGCCTGTGTCGGCCACATTCGATGGCCAGACTGTGGGCACTGAGTCTATATCGGCTCAGGATCTTGCGATCTGCGGGGTCCGGGAGTTTCTCCAGATATGGGGCCAGTCTGTAGTCTCTCTGTAGGCTCCGGTACATGATCAGTTTCTGTGAGTTGTTGATATCATTCTTCCAGTCACTGACATACCTCTCCTGGCCTTCTTGTCAGGTTGTTATGATTGGTGTTCTGGTCCGGTTGGGTTTGGCTTGGCTGTTCCGAGGGTTCTGGTTTTTCTGTTTCACCTGCATGTATCAGTGCTTTATGGTGATGGGAGCTTGGATTGCTCCTATGCAGGTGAGCCCGGAATGACAGCACCCTCTTTAGAATTGTTAGGTGTAGAGGGAATCTGCCCAGCTCGGCCCGACAAGCACTGTTGGAGGTGCTCCGGTGGACCTGGAGAAGGTGCTTGCAGAATTCCAGGTGGAATATTTCTGTTGGACTGGAATCCCACCTTGACCAGTCTGGGTAGGTGTGGGGACGATGATGGAGTCGAAGATTTTTAGCCAGACCCTCACTGGTGGCTTCAGATGGTAGAGTTTCCTTTGGATGGCATAGAAGGTTTTGCAGGCCTTGTCTTTCAGGGTCTCTATGGCTTGTTTGAAGCTCCCTGACCGGTGAATCTCTAGGCCCAGGTAGGTATATTTGTCCGTTCCTGTGAGGTCGCAGTTGTTGAGGACAAATGATGGGTGCTGGTCTGATCTTCTCTTTCTCCTTTGGAACACCATGGTGTTGGTTTTCTTTAGGTTGACCGGTAGAGCCCAGGTGGAGCTGAATTTCTCTAGGATTTTCAGGTTGTCCTGTATGCCTTTCTCGGTTGGTGACAGCAGCAGCAGGTCATCTGCATACAGCAGGAATTTCACCTGCGTGTCGTGGAGGGTGAGACCGGGTGCTGAGGAGGATTCCAGGGCGGTAGCCAGCTCATTTATGTAAATGTTGAAGAGTGTTGGACTTAGGCTGCAGCCTTGTCTGACCCCGCGGCTCTGCTGGAAGTAAGCAGTTCTTCTGCCGTTCACACTCACGCTGCAGCGGTTCTCGGTGTAGGAGCTTTTGATGACATCATAGGTCTTTCCTCCTATTCCGCTCTCCAGCAGTTTCAGGAATAAGCCCGGGTGCCACACTGAATCAAAGGCCTTTTTAAAGTCCACAAAGCAGGCGTATATCTTCCCATTCTTTGTATTGTAGACGTGTCTCTGAATGAGGCTGTGCAGAGTGTAGATGTGGTCGGTGGTTCGGCATGAACCCTGCTTGGCTCTTGCTGAGGACGTTGTGCTCGGTGAGGAAGGTGAGGATCCTCTTGTTCAGGATACCATTGAACAGTTTTCCCAGGTTGCTGCTGACACATATGCCTCTGTAGTTGGCTGGGTCATACCTGTCCCCACTCTTGTGGATGGGTGTGATGAGGCCTTGGTTCCAGGTACGAGGGAAGTAGCCAGCACTCAGCACAATGTTGAAGAGTTTAACCATTGCAGCCTGTATTTCTGGTGGGCTGTACTTCAGCATTTCTGGTAGGATTCCATCCAGGCCACCGGCTTTTCTACATCTTATGGAGGAGAGTCTCTCGGCTACTTCCTGAAGCGTTATAGGTGTATCCACCGGGTTTTGGAAGTTTTTGATTTTTCCCTCCATTGCTTTTAGTTTCGCCATTATGTTTTCCTGTTCTTGGCTTAGTTCTTCCTTTGGAATGTCTTTATAGAGGTCTCTGAAGTATTGGAGCCAGAGGTTGCCATTTTGGATATGGGTGTTGTTTTTCTTGTCTTTGGTGCCCATGTGGTTCCATAGTTCCCAGAAGGAGTTGTCCTGGAGGGCGTCTTGGAGTTGGTTAAGCTTGGTAGAGATGTAACTCTGCTTCTTCCTCCTGAGGAGGGTTTTGTACTGCCTTTGTATGGAGTCATAGGCTTCCCTCAGACCCAGGTGGTTGGGGTCTCTGTGTTTCTTGTTGGAGGCTGTTCTCAGGGTCTTCCGTACAGCTTTACATTCTTTGTCAAACCAGCCATTGACCTGTGTTTCTTTTGGTCTCTTGTAGTCGACTTTTTTAAGGTCGGACAGTCTGGCCATTGCGTAGAATATATTGTTGAGGTCCTTTGCGGCTTGGCTCACTCCCTCTGGGTTTGGCTTGTACTCGAGGTTGTAGAAATGGTGCAGCATCCGCTGTATTTCAGGTCTGCTGGAAGCTTCTTTATACTTTAGTGCCGACGTTTTGGACCATTTATAGGATGGAGGCCGGGTGAAGAGGCCGCTCTGCTGTGGCTTCTGAGTGGATGGTTTCTCTGTAGATTTCATGTACAGAAGAAGTTGGCTGTGGTCTGACAGGTGCGTTTGTGGGGTGACTATGAGGGCGCTGATATCTGCCAGGTTCAGATCTGTAATGGCGTAGTCTACTACACTCCTCCCTACATGGGAGTTTAGTGTATACCTTCCTAAGGAGTCACCCTTGCTTCGTCCATTAAGGATATGAAGTCCTAAACTTCTACATACGTTCAGGAGCTTTCTGCCACTTTTGTTGACTGTACTGTCATAGCTGTTTCTCTCAGTGTGTACAGGGTCTTGGCCGTCATTCTCTGCTCCAATTATGTAGATGTTTCCATCCGTGGTCAGGAAGTTCTCTCTCTCTCCCCGTTCTTGCATTGAGGTCTCCAAAGATGAGAACTTTGCCCAGGGCCTGATAATGGGCGGCTTCTCTTTGTAAGATCTCGAAGCAGTCTGGATTGAAGTAGGGGGACTCTGGCGGTGGTATATAGGTGGCACAGAGGTGGACATCAGACTGGCAGGTGAGGATGGAGCTGCTGATTCTGATCCATATGTGGCTGCCTCCTTTCTTCACCGGTTTGATGTACTGGTGAAGCTCCTCTTTATACCAGATCAATACTCCTCCTGAGCCCCGGCCCTGTCTGATGTTTTTATTTTTCTGGGAATGGACCGAGAATTCCTTGTATCCAATAGGCACCAGGGATTCGTTTTCGGCTCTTGTCCATGTTTCCAGGAGGATCTGAATGTCTATATTTTTCAGTCTTTGTATAAAATCAGGGTCCTTTGTTTTAGATCCAAAGGTTGAGGCGTTGAGACCCTGGATATTCCAGCTGCTGATTGTAAGTGAAGACATTCTTCTGTGTATTTTGTGTTTATATACCTGTAATGAGTATAGCTGTGTGGGACAACCTGGATTTCTGACTGTTTTATAGAAGTGCTTGGTTCCATCCAGTCACATTAGTATGCTGCACAGTGCATTGAGCAGGGTCTTTATCTCATCCATATCTCTGCTCTGCATGTGTCTGTGTGTGGCTCGGTGGTCTCCTCCGTGGAGGTCTCCTCCTCTGATGGTCTGACACTGGGTGAAGAGCTTTGCTTCCAGCTTCAGGGGGTAGCATTGTGGTTTTCTGCTCTTTCGTTCTCGGGGGTCTTTCAGTGTGATTATGGCCACTGTTGGATCCAGGCCTGGGGTCTCTGTTTAGCACGATGTCCTTCAGCTCTTTGGTCAGGAGGCTGACCCCTTGTTTGTTGAGATGTTTATTATCGTGCAGGTGACTGGTGTTTATGGAGAGGTGTTGTGCCAGGGTCACGTTTGGCACAGTCTTGATCCTTTCAGTCAGTTCTGTATTGATGGTTTGGGTGGTTTGCCTGGGTGTGTCCTTTCTTGGGAGCAGCGATGACAGAATGATTTTACTGTCCGGGAATTTTAGTCTTGCCATCTTTGCCAGGTTGATCAGTTGTTTTGCGATCGGCTGGTGCTGGTCTGGCAGGTTGTTTGTACCCGTGTGTATAATAATATGCTTTGGGTTGGTAAACCGTGGTTTACTGATGACCTCGGTCACCTGTTCAATATTTGTACAGCGGATTGTACGGACCTGTTTTCCTGGGAATAGCCGCTGTGTATTTAGGTACTTCCCATTTGAGTCCATTATTAGGACAATATCAGGACTTTGTGATGTCTTGGGTGGGCTACGGTGCTGCTGACGGGGGTCTGTGATGCTGGCTTTGCTGGTGGCTGGTTCTCTTCTCTCTTCCATCTCTCTGGTTTCAGGATCAGTCATATTGTTGGTTATTATTTTATTGCTAGTAGGTGTCTCTACATTCTGTTCAGTGGTGGCCATGTTGTCTGCTCTCTGGCTTGTTTCCATTGCCCCCTGCTGGTTCAGCTGCCCAGGGCTATGGGCTTTTAATTCTGCAATCTCCTTTCTGAGTTCATCATTGTCTTTTTTCAGGTCACCCATTTCCTGTAGAGCTGCCTGGTGTTGACATTTCAGTTCACACATTTCTTCCCTTATTTTCTGTAGGGCTGTGTCATTTGTTGCTTGGTAATTTGCATTCCCTTGTGAGTTTCTTTCGCATTCTAATTTCAGTTGGACCAAGTCTCTTTCTAATTGAGTCTCTGATGTTATCCTGCGAGAGGAGTGAAGTGTCGAGATGAGTGAAGTGTCGGGGGATAGGCGGCTCTGTCTGGGAATCTCTATATGAGCATTAGAGGTAGCTGCTGGGGCTTGTAGTCCTTTAAAGGTTTGTGCCTGCTCTTTGATATCAGAAAAACAATTTTCAAATTGCTGCAGAATCTCCTCCGTCCCCTGCACCATGACTGTGCCATTGTTGTACAGGCTTATGGTGAGCACATTGGTGTCGTCATCGGCTTGGCTGGTAATTTTAATCCGCTGGGCATTATTGGTGTTGGATTTAGATACATGTTTATATCGATTGCACAGGGCAGTGTGCCAGGCTGAGAGGTGGTCTGTATAGAATAATACATTGTTTTTTCTTCTTGGTTCTTCCTTTGTGAAATCTGCATAAAGAGTCTCTGGATTCTCTCTAATATAGTCCTTCTTGGGTTTATTGCCCCACTGTGTTATCTCCAGATCTGACCCCAAGCATTCCTGTGTCTCTGGGCTTTGTTCCTTTACTTGTTCCAAATTTGTGTTCTCCATTTTGTAGTTATATGTTAATTATAATCCTTATTTCTAAGAAGATTAATTTGTAACAAGTCTATAGGTTGTGTTGTAGTTAAGGAATTCTCCTACCTTTTATAGGTATGGATATATATATATACATATATACACACAGTGCCTTGCGAAAGTATTCGGCCCCCTGGAACTTTTCAACCTTTTCCCACATATCATGCTTCAAAGGTAAAGATACCAAAAGTAACAATTGTGAAGTTGAACAAAACCTGCCTGTTGTGTCTTCATGATGCTCTCTGTGCTTCAAACAGAACCCTGAAACTTCAATGACCCATAGAAAAGGAACTGAGCGGCACTCGATGTGTTAATCTTCACAGGCAGTAACAATATGGGAGACGTCTTGGCATAAACTTCAAGCCACCAGTCTATGAATTTGCAGACGCTGAGTGGTGCTTAGCATATAAAGTAAACAAACTTTCCGACTTGTTCAAATAACAAAAGATGCAGCACTCACCAGATTCTTGCTGAAGATAGTGTCCTTTATTCAAGCGATGTGAGACATGTTATACGGAGAGGCGGCAGCGGTGCCTGGACCCGTGGAAGCGCATTTGGCGTGAAACGGCCGTAGTCCTTCTCCTCTCCCCCGCACCTAATCCTCTTTCCTGCCGCCTCTCCGTATAACATGTCTCACATCGCTTAAAGTGAATAAAGGACACTATCTTCAGCAAGAATCTGGTGAGTGCTGCATCTTTTGTTATTTGAACCCTGAAACTATCACAGAGCAGGTGCATTTATACAGAGACTTGATAAATATAATCCACCTGTGTGTAATCATCATTAGGCATTTAGGACAACATTGGATCATTCAGAGATCCACAATGAACTTCTGGAATTAATTTGCTGCACTGAAAGTAAAGGGGCCGAATAATTGCACGCCCCACTTTTCACTTTTTGAATTTCCACAAAAATTTAAAATAACCAATAAATTTTGTTCATCTTCAAAATTGTGTTCCACTTGTTGTTTCTTCACCAAAAATTTACATTTGGTATCTTTATGTTTGAAGCATATGTGGGAAAAGGTTGAAAAGTTCCAGGGGGCCGAATACTTTCGCAAGGCACTATATATATATATATATATATATATATATATATATATATATATATATACTAGATGGTGGCCTGATTCTAACGTATCGGGTATTCTAGAATATGCATGTCCACGTAGCATATTGCCCAGTTACGTAGTATATTGCCCAGCCCACGTAGTATATTGCCCAGTTAGGTAGTATATTGCCAAGTGGCGTAGTATATTGCCCAGTGACGTAGTATACAGCACAGAGCTACGCCACGTAGTATATTGCCCTCCCACGTAGTATATTGGCCAGTCACATAGTATATTGCCCAGCTACGTAGTATATTGCCCAGCTACGTAGTATATTGCCCAGTCACGTATGTCACAGGTTAAAAAATAAAAAATAAACCTATACTTAACTTCCGAGGGCCCCTTGTAGTCCTGTCGCCTCCTTCTCGCGCAGGCGCGCAGGACCTGTGATGACGTCGCGGTCACATGACCGTGTCGCGGTCACATGACCGTGACGTCATGGCAGGTCCTTCTTGCGCAGGACCTGTTTTGACCTTCTCGCAGACCATCCTTGCCACCGGAACCTGCCACTTGCATGGAGCGGTCACCGGAGCGTCGCGAGGAGCGGGAAAGGCGGCGGAAGGTGAGTATATAATTTTTACTTGGTCACACAGGGATAATAGCGGCGGTAACGGAGTGAGATACCCGCTGCATAACGCTGCATACCGCTGGCATTAACCCTGTGTGAGCGGTGACTGCGGGGAGTATGGAGCGGGCGCCGGGCACTGACTGCAGGGGAGTAGGGAGGGACTAATCGGACTGTGGCCGTCCCTTATTGGTCACTGCAGCCATGACAGGCAGCTGGCGAGACCAATCAGCGACTTGGATTCCATGACAGAGGCCGCGACCAATGAATATCCGTCACAGAAAGACAGACAGGACAGACGGAAGTGACCCTTAGACAATTATATAGTAGATATACTGCTCAAAAAATAAAGGGAACACTTAAACAGCAGAATATAAATCTAAGTAAATCAAACTTCTGTGAAATCAAACTGTCCTTTTAGGAAGCAACACTGTTTGACAATCAATTTTGCATGCTGTTGTGCAAATGTTGTGCAAATGGAATAGACAGCAGATGGAAATTATTGGCAATTATCAAGACACACTCAATAAAGGAGTGGTTCTGCAGGTGAGGATCACAGACCACATCTCAGTACCAATGCCTTATGGCTGATGTTTTGGTCACTTTTGAATGTTGGTTGTGCTTTCACACTCGTGGTAGCATGAGACGGACTCTACAACCCACACAAGTGGCTCAAGTAGTGCAGCTCATCCAGGATGGCACATCAGTGCCAGCTGTGGCAAGAAGGTTTGCTACTGTATGTCTGTCAGCGTAGTGTCCAGAGGCTGGAGGCGCTACCAGGAGACAGGCCATTACACCAGGAGACGTGGAGGGGGCCGCAGGAGGGCAACAACCCAGCAGCAGGACCGCTACCTCAGCCTTTGTGCAAGGAGGAACAGGAGGAGCACTGCCAGAGCCCTGCAAAATTACCTCCAGCAGGCCACAAATGTGCATGTGTCTGCACAAACGGTTAGAAACCGACTCCATGAGGATGGTCTGAGTGCCCGACGTCCACAGATGGGGGTTGTGCTCACAGCCCAACACCATGCAGGATGCTTGGCATTTGCCACAGAACACGAGGATTGGCAAATTCGCCACTGGCGCCATGTGCTCTTCACAAATGAAAGCAGGTTCACACTGAGCACATGTGACCGACGTGAACCACAATAATACCACCTACGGGATAACAACAAATATTAAACAATAAAAAGAGAAATATAATAATAGTAAAATATAAGACCCGGCGGTGTACTAAAAAAAAGTAAAAAATACTCTTAAAGAGTAAAAGAACCAACACTATGGATGACCATTAAATACCAGACTAGGTAATATTGCTAAAAAATACCTTTATTAATACATAAAACAGTAGGGATAATTAATTAAAATGTGCACACAACATAGAGCATATATCAAAATTAAAATAAATTTGAGCAATTAGACTAATAGAAATTGCAATATATAATTAGACCAAAAACACCCACTGGACCCTTATAAGGTGCCTCCTACCAGACCAATAATTTGATTGTGGTCCCATAATATGTAAAAAATATATATATAAAAATTTTAAAATAAAATGGAACAGGAAATATATGATTGTGTCAAGATAAAGTGCAAAAAAAAAGTGTCACATTAGGAAAAAAGGCAAATGGAGATCTCCATATTGGAGCAAAGTGCAATTTGACAAAGGTAGGTGCAGATCAAATTAGGGGTCTATACCTTTAAGATCCGCCTGGACTCTATGGTGTGCGCACCCCGACGCGCGTTTCGGAAAGATTTTCTTTTGGCAGGGGGTGGCGGTATGTAAGCCGCATGGTATTAAATATACTAGCACTAAATGCGCTGATAATTGTGTCCCCAGTCTACGTGGCGCGTGCGCAGTCCATAACCCGGAAGTCCCCGCCAGCACGTCATGTGACGGGACGCACGGGACTGAGTACCCGGCGTTACCAAGGTAATAGGAACGGTGAAGGCCGGAACATAAGGGGACAGAGCACGCATGCACACCACCAGGAGACACATTATGAGACATGTAAGAATTGAATATCTTAATAGTTAAACTAGAGGTGGTATTGTAAGGGACCGGGGCGAGAGCAGGACAAAAACGATACTGGACTTGTATATAAACCATATATATAGAAAGAAACATATTACTACATAATCTTAATTCATGACGTTAATCTTTTGAAACAAAAATGTATAATTGTCCAAATAAAAAAATATATAAATATATTATAAGACGAATATACTAATTCATATATTTATAAAAGACATGAAGAAGATGTTTAACAAATACTCACACCCATTGAGAAAAGTAATAAGAGAAAAAAAAGAAAAAATAATAAGAAAGAATAAATAAGAAAAAAATAAATAAATGAATAACAATGAATAATAATAAGAAAAAAATAATGAATAATAAAAATAAAACAAATGAAAATAAATAAAAAATGATATGAAGAAAAAAAAATATATAAAAATAAATAAAAAATATATATTTTTATGTTTTTAAAGAAAAAAGAGAAAACGGGATAAGGAGTAAAATAAATATATATGTATATGATATAAAGTAAAACCAAGGTTTATAATATGTGTATATAACATACCATTTAAAGTGTAAAGTGCAAAAAATACACATAAAAATGAAAGGTGAATAAAAATGGGTAGAAAAAAATAGATATTACAAAGGTAGAGAAGGGAGGGGGAAAAGGGTGAATAAACATAATTTGTGTATAGGCGATACCACCTCTAGTTTAACTATTAGGATATTCAATTCTTACATGGCTCATAATGTGTCTCCTGGTGGTGCGCATGCGTGCTCTGTCCGGCCTTCAGCATTCCTGTTACCTTGGTAACGCCGGGTACTCAGTCACATGACGCGCTGGCGGGGTCTTCCAGGTTATGGACTTGCAGCAATTCCTGCAAGATGAAGGCATTGAAGCTATAGACTGGCCCGCCCGTTCCCCAGACCTGAATCCGATTGAACACATCTGGGACATCATGTCACGCATCATCCACTAACGTCACGTTGTACCACAGACTGTCCAAGAGTTGGCGGATGCTTTAGTCCAGGTCTGGGAGGAGATCCCTCAGGAGACCATCCGCTGTCTCATCAGGAGCATGCCCAGGCATTGTATGGAGGTCATACAGGCACGTTGAGGCCACACACACTACTGAGCATCATTTCCTTATCTTGAGGCATTTCCACTGAAGTTGGATCAGCTTGTAACTTCATTTTCCACTTTGATTTTGAGCATCATTCCAGCTTCAGACCTCTGTGGGATGTTACTTGTGATTTACATTGATCATTTTTATGTTTTATTGTTTTCAACACATTCCACTATGTAATGAATAAAGATTTGCAACTGGAATATTTCATTCAGTGATATCTAGGATGTGGGATTTTAGTGTTCCCTTTATTTTTTTGAGCAGTGTATATATGGCCCATTAATATCTGTTTTTACTATCTCCTTGCATAATGCGATACACTGTCGTTAGGCGTATCAATAATTTATAGGGGATCATAGCAAAATCAATAATGCAATACACACAGGGGTGTAACCAAGTTTCTTTTGAAGTATAGTGTCGTGTAGCAAGAATTCGTCCTGAAGAGCAACATATGTAGCAGTGCGAGACATCCCCTATACATTCCGGCACCAAAGTGGGACCTCTCAGTATTTGGGTTGGTAGCAGCTGCTATGCAGCAGCATTTTTCAAAATGGACCAATAACCATGTTCATCCTGTGCCTCCTGGTTCATAGCAAACAACAATGCAGATTTTCATAACAGTGAGAACCTATGCATCTGTCAGCCACGGACATTAAGATAAGTCTGGACTAAATGTAATCCACCAGAGAGTATGTGTGGCCCCATAGTACAACTTTCCAGACAGTGACAGATGTCATCTCATACATTGGTATTCAGACAGCAGATGCGTAGACAGAGTAGATATATGACACCCTTCAGGCCATGTGCACATGCTGCAGATTCCATTGCGGAATTTTCCGCAGCGGTTTTGATAAATCCGCAGTGCAAAACCGCTGCGGTTTTTACTGCTGATTTATCGTGGTTTTTATTGCAGTTTCCGCTGCGGGTTTACACCTGCAGTTTCCTATTGGAGCAGGTGAAAAAACGCTGCGGATTCCGCACAAAGAATTAACATGCTGCGGAAAATAAACCGCTGCGTTTCCGCGCTTTTTTTTCCGCAGCATGTGCATTGCGGATTTCATTTCCCATAGCTTTACATGGTACTGTAAATGCATGGGAAACCGCTGCGGATCCGCAACTGCTGAAACGCTGCGGATCCGCAGCAAAATCCGCAGCGTGTGCACATACCCTCATGTTTCTACTTGAACACTACTATCGGGATTCTTTTTTTCCCCCATTGCCATATAGCTCTAAAAAAAAAATCAGAGGGGCAAAGGGGATAAGTGCTGTGATGTTGGAATACTAATCAAACCTCTAGAAATGACAAATCTGGATTGCCATTGTACTGACAGCAGAGAAAAAGAAGCAGCATTGCGTTTCTACATTTCAGATTGTATGCTTCATTAGATGTTTCTAAATTAGATTTTTCGCTGCCCTATTCAGGGGTCAGACACGCTCACTGCTGCTCCATTTCCAAAGAGGACGTTGGGATACCCATTATTTTGATCAAGTTGTGTGCCAATGGTCAGAACCTCCCCCCCATGAAAAAAAAAACCTATCTGAGACAACCCCACTAATTCACAGCAATGGTGATCACTGGGATTTTAAGAGTTTGATGACTACCCTATGGTGATATTAATTTTATAGAGAGAGGTCACTTGCTCCAGAAAAGAGAGCCACTGCACATAGTATTTTATATTCTTTGCTGTTCATTCTAAAAAAAAAAATCATAATGGGGTCCATTATATTTCTAGTGTTTTTGGCATCTTGAGTGTCCATATAGACTAGTCTACTCTTGCTGTAGTAAATACTAAAAAAACTCTTAAAAGACTGGTAAAACAGGTCAAACAAGACAATAGTTGACAACCTCTGGTAGGGACCTAACTCAAGTAGTCACATTTAATTTAATGAGTGTCATGTAATACCACAAGTCTCCTCTAGTGGCTGCTGCAGCAGAAATGTGCTGCTGCACTTGCAGTGATCAACTGATCGCTAGCAACCCCCTTTAAATACTAGTCAGAACAATTAATTAGCAAATTTTTTTTTAGATTTTTTTTTAACTTCTAGATGGAAATATTTTTTGTTATTTTTCTTTTATATTTAGGCTGCTTTTGTATATTTAGGCTGTTTTTTCCCCCCTTTATTTTTTATTGCATATTATGACGTATCCATGATCGTAGCTTAGTGCAGGTTTTAGCGTTTGTCAGTTTTTGACTAGTGTCTGATTTATGGACAGTGTAATGTAGCTGGATGTGTTGTACATTTACCTTCTTTTATGGAAACATAAAGTTTAACTATAATCCTGACAAGATCTTGCTCAGAGGCATGAGCGTCTAACAGGAATAACTACGGTCAGAATGCCTGTGTAATGTATACTTACTTATACCTATGAGATGTTACCTAGAGCCGTGAGGCCATGCTAAATTCCTGAAATGTTTCCTTTTTACATCCATCATTTTCATAACCCATAAGAAACTGATTTGCAATTTAGGGTCCCTTTTGAACCTCTTTATCCAGGTTGCTCAAAATTCTTAATAGTTAGAGAATATGGTCATCTTTTGGAGAGCTTTTACTTATTTATTTTATTGTAAAACACAGGGCCGGCTCCAGGTTTTTGAGGGCCCCAGGCGAAAGAGTCTCAGTGGGCCCCCCCTTAAACACATACCATGATTCATGATCGCATATAACACAGCCATGTAGTATATAACACAGCCCACGTAGTATATAGCACAGCCACGTAGCATATAACACAGCCATGTAGTATATAACAGCCCACGTAGCATATAACAGCCCATATAGTATATAGCACAGCCACATATTATGTAACACAGCCCACATAGTATATAGAACAGCCATGTAGTATATAGCACAGCCCACATAGTATATAACACGGCCCACGTAGTATATAACACGGCCCACATAGTATATAGCATAGCCATGTAGTATATAGCACAGCCATGTAGTATATAGAACAGCCATGTAGTATATAGCACAGACATGTAGTATATAGCACAGACATGTAGTATACAGCACAGCCCCCCTCCCCCCAAGAATGGCCCCATAGTCCAGTACTCACTGCTATCAGGGCCGGCGTCAGCACCCGGCGTACCCGGGCAAGTGCCAAGGCCCTGGCGAGACAGGGGGGCCCATTCAGGGCCGGCGATAGGGGCAGGCAGCTGCCAGTGCCTAGGGCCTCCGCTCCCCCAGGGGCCCTCAGCTAGTGGCACATCATGTAGCTGCTATGGGGTCCCTGTGAGGCAGGGGAACCTGCCTGTTGCAAGCGCCAACTCCCCCGCCGCCACTTTGAACTTTACCGGCGTCTTCCGGTAAAGTTCAAAGCAAATGATGTGTCAGGCAGTGCAGTGGCAGCCGCCGAGACCAGAGCAGGGAGGGAGCGGCGCGGGCACGTTGAGAGGTGAGGAGTATTTTTTATTTTTTTTGTAACTATAACAGTTTGTTATAGTTACAGACGCCGATAAAGTTCAAAGCGGCGGCGGGGGAGTTGGCGCATGCAACAGGTGGGCCCCCCTGCCTCACAGGGGCCCCATAGCAGCTGCATGATGTGCCGCTAGCTAAGGGCCCCAGGGGGAGCGGGGGCCCTAGGCACTGGCAGCTGCCTGCCCCTAACGCCAGTCCTCAATGGGCCCCCTGTCTCGCCAGGGCCCTGGCACTTGCCCGGGTACGCCGGGTGCTGACGCCGGCCCTGGTAAAACATGTATTTTCTGCTAAAAAGCATTATTGCAAAATGTGATCATCAAAATTTTGTTTTCTACAGCCTTCATGTATCACAGTACATAGCAGGCTGCAGAACACGTCAGTTTTTGGGGTCCACTTTGCTGAAAGTGAAAAACTAATTTATTCTTCTAACTTGGCAGTAGGTTGATCGTCTGACCTCAACATTCAACAAGCGGCGCCCACTACCCGTCACTCATCACACTTTTGCAGTTGTCACATGTCTGTCACAGATATATAAGCAAAATAAGCAAAAGAATAATATAGTAAAATAGCAAAAGTATCATTCCACTCCAACAGAACAGGAAAACTGTACTGTCTCCAATAGTAGCAAACTTGGCAATATACAAGATAACCGGCATGAGAACTCCTTTCACTGCAGTACAAATTGTCCATATCCTTCAAAGTATAGGGTGCAGTGAACCTCAATGTATTAGAGCAGAGGTCCTGAACCTGTAACTTGAGAACCACATGTGGCTTGTGGGTCCGTGATGTGTGGCTCGCGGCTGTCTGCCAGGTTGGTGCATTAGCCTCAGGTGTAGCAAACCGCAATGAAAAGTAGATCTCTCGATGGAGACCTTTGTGTATAGCCCTGCACAGAAGACCAGATCTGAATGGGCATAAGATAGGAAACCTTGGAGCATGGCATACTGCCTTGGTGTGAGTGGAAAACCTTTGGATGACATTATACAGGTAATATGGGGCTTTGGTTGTCATTACTGTGAGTAGGCTAGGAGCTGGATGGGGCTCGCGACCCTCTCTCAGAGCTGAATGTGGCTCTCAAGATCAGGAAGGTTGGGGCTCTATGTATTAAAGGATTTCATATATGTAAAGTACATATACCTTATTATTTAGAAATGCCCCTTATTTTTATGATCTGCCTGAGAAGAAGATTGTGGCAGCATCCCTTGGGCAGTCTCTTCCCCGGAGTTGGTTCAACTCCTTCACTAGGTACCTGAGCTTCCTTGGAATATGGCTTTGTATCCCCAGCGCTGCCAAGGAAGGTCATGGACCATCTGGATCAAATGTTTTATTATACAAGGCATTTCGGAGTTGGGTCAACTCCTTCACCGAGTGCCTGAATTTCCTCGGAATGTGGCTTTGTATCCCCAGCGCTGCCAAGGAAGGTCATGGACCATCTGGATCAAATGTTTTATTATACCACTTATTTTGGAATTGGTTCAACCTCTTCACCAAGTACCTGACTTTCCTTGGAATTTGGCGGTGTATCCCCAGCGCTGCCAAGGAAGGTCATGGACCATCTGGATCAAATGTTTTATTATACAAGGCATTTCGGAGTTGGGTCAACTCCTTCACCAGGTACCTGACATTACTTGAGATGTGGCAATGTCTCCCAGGTGCTTGCAAGGCAGGTCAGGGGCCATTTGGATAAAATGTTTATTATACAAGTCGATTTGAAGTTGATTCAACTCCTCCAACAGATGCCAGACCTTCCTTTGAAAGTGGAGGTGTCATCAGTGCGTTTCAGAGTTGGTTCAACTCCTTCATCGGGTAAATAATTAAGAAATTGAACTAAATACGAAATGCACTGTGTAATAAAACATTTGACCCAGTTGGTATCAGACCTTCCTTGGAAGCGCCCGGGAGACACCGATAAAGGCATTGAAAAAAGTCCGAAATGTGTAGTATAAACAACTTTTGATCCAGATGGTTCCTGACAGCGCCACATTATTCTTCCCATGGAGCTCTATTGAGCATGTGCAACCACCAATTCTTTAGACAGTGAATGGATCAGTGGTCCCATATATTCACTTTGAGACCTTGATACACCTGTGTTTTCATGATCATTGGGGGTCCTAGCAGTCATAAACTTATCCCCTGTCCCATGGATCTACTTTATAGTGCCAATCCTTGACACCCAAATTAAGATGAATTACACCTGTGTGAACAAGAACTACCCATGCGACCACATTAGGACGGGGTTTCTTCGGGAATGCCCTTAGATGGGTCCTTCAGTAACGAATGTTATTAATGCTGCAAACCTGCACGATGTGGGAACAAGGACAAGTAATGGCCAATACAACTTCGCAGAGCACATTATGGCACTCATTATGGGTGAAATAGCACTATTTTGGGACACTGCTAGAGGCAATGTATGACAGTATTTTTTTTGGGTTCTTATGGAACCTTTTTTTGGAACCATCACATGACACTATTTGGGAATATATTTGGGACAGTGGATGGGAATATTTATCAAAGCATCATATTGGAGTATGTTTACAGGCACATTCTAGTAAGTACTATGTTATGCTACATATAGGGGTAATTTAGCAGTAATGATATGGGCACCCTACCTGAGAAGAACTTCTTAATTGGGCACTATCATATTACTGTATTAAATGGTTATTGCCAACCTTATTTCCAGCATCCTCAGGATACGTGATAACTTTCTGATCGCACGGATTTGACCACTAGGCCCATCACCGATACGGTGAATGAGAAAATAAAATGCCCCATTATGCATGCGCAGGTATGCGCACATTCATTCATTGTACATTAAACTCTTAGAAAAAGTGCTCTACACTGGCAGTACCATAGACAGTGGATGTGGTGGTGTCACCAGTTGGAGGTTCCAGTGGTCAGACCCCCTGAGATCACCAAGTACCCATCATATGGATTGGAATAAATCTTTAAACATATTTTTCAGCTCCACCCACTGTGACATCAGGAGACGAGCAAAACGTTATGTTTTGTTTACTGATACCTGCCAAGAAGCATCGGCAGCTGGTGCACAATACCTACTTATCGCACATAGTCACTACATCACTACAGGTGCACGATACCTGCTGATCCTGCACATTCATTAGATCACTCCAGGTGCATGATACCTGCTGATCCTGCACATTCATTAGATCACTCCAGGTGCATCATACCTGCTGATCCTGCACATTCATTAGATCACTACAGGTGCATGATACCTGCTGATCCTGCACATCCATTAGATCACTACAGGTGCATGATACCTGCTGATCCTGCACATTCATTAGATCACTCCAGGTGCATCATACCTGCTGATCCTGCACATTCATTAGATTACTACAGGTGTATGATACCTGCTGATCCTGCACATTCATTAGATCACTACAGGTGCATGATACCTGCTGATCCTGCACATCCATTAGATTACTACAGGTGCATGATACCTGCTGATCCTGCACATCCATTAGATTACTACAGGTGTATGATACCTGCTGATCCTGCACATTCATTAGATTACTACAGGTGTATGATACCTGCTGATCCTGCACATTCATTAGATTACTACAGGTGTATGATACCTGCTGATCCTGCACATCCATTAGATTACTACAGGTGTATGATACCTGCTGATCCTGCACATTCATTAGATCACTCCAGGTGCATCATACCTGCTGATCCTGCACATTCATTAGATTACTACAGGTGCATGATACCTGCTGATCCTGCACATTCATTAGATCACTCCAGGTGCATCATACCTGCTGATCCTGCACATTCATTAGATTACTACAGGTGTATGATACCTGCTGATCCTGCACATTCATTAGATCACTACAGGTGCATGATACCTGCTGATCCTGCACATCCATTAGATTACTACAGGTGCATGATACCTGCTGATCCTGCACATCCATTAGATTACTACAGGTGCATGATACCTGCTGATCCTGCACATTCATTAGATCACTCCAGGTGCATGATACCTGCTGATCCTGCACATTCATTAGATCACTCCAGGTGCATGATACCTGCTGATCGCGCACATTCATTAGATTACTACAGGTGCATGATACCTGCTGATCCTGCACATCCATTAGATTACTACAGGTGCATGATACCTGCTGATCCTGCACATTCATTAGATCACTCCAGGTGCATGATACCTGCTGATCCTGCACATTCATTAGATTCCTACAGGTGCATGATACCTGATGATCCTGCACATTCATTAGATTACTACAGGTGCATGATACCTGCTGATCCTGCACATTCATTAGATTACTACAGGTGCATGATACCTGCTGATCCTGCACATCCATTAGATTACTACAGGTGCATGATACCTGCTGATCCTGCACATTCATTAGATCACTCCAGGTGCATGATACCTGCTGATCCTGCACATTCATTAGATCACTCCAGGTGCATCATACCTGCTGATCCTGCACATTCATTAGATCACTACAGGTGCATGATACCTGCTGATCCTGCACATCCATTAGATCACTACAGGTGCATGATACCTGCTGATCCTGCACATTCATTAGATCACTCCAGGTGCATCATACCTGCTGATCCTGCACATTCATTAGATTACTACAGGTGTATGATACCTGCTGATCCTGCACATTCATTAGATCACTACAGGTGCATGATACCTGCTGATCCTGCACATCCATTAGATTACTACAGGTGCATGATACCTGCTGATCCTGCACATCCATTAGATTACTACAGGTGCATGATACCTGCTGATCCTGCACATTCATTAGATCACTCCAGGTGCATGATACCTGCTGATCCTGCACATTCATTAGATCACTCCAGGTGCATGATACCTGCTGATCGCGCACATTCATTAGATTACTACAGGTGCATGATACCTGCTGATCCTGCACATCCATTAGATTACTACAGGTGCATGATACCTGCTGATCCTGCACATTCATTAGATCACTCCAGGTGCATGATACCTACTGATCCTGCACATTCATTAGATTCCTACAGGTGCATGATACCTGATGATCCTGCACATTCATTAGATTACTACAGGTGCATGATACCTGCTGATCCTGCACATTCATTAGATTACTACAGGTGCATGATACCTGCTGATCCTGCACATCCATTAGATTACTACAGGTGCATGATACCTGCTGATCCTGCACATTCATTAGATCACTCCAGGTGCATGATACCTGCTGATCCTGCACATTCATTAGATCACTCCAGGTGCATGATACCTGCTGATCGCGCACATTCATTAGATTACTACAGGTGCATGATACCTGCTGATCCTGCACATCCATTAGATTACTACAGGTGCATGATACCTGCTGATCCTGCACATTCATTAGATCACTCCAGGTGCATGATACCTGCTGATCCTGCACATTCATTAGATTACTACAGGTGCATGATACCTGCTAATCCTGCACATTCATTAGATTACTACAGGTGTATGATACCTGCTGATCCTGCACATTCATTAGATCACTACAGGTGCATGATACCTGCTGATCGCGCACATTCATTAGATCACTACAGGTGCATGATACCTGCTGATCCTGCACATTCATTAGATTACTACAGGTGCATGATACCTGCTGATCCTGCACATTCATTAGATTACTACAGGTGCATGATACCTGCTGATCCTGCACATTCATTAGATCACTCCAGGTGCATGATACCTGCTGATCCTGCACATTCATTAGATTACTACAGGTGTATGATACCTGCTGATCCTGCACATTCATTAGATTACTACAGGTGCATGATACCTACTGATCCTGCACATTCATTAGATTCCTACAGGTGCATGATACCTGCTGATCCTGCACATTCATTAGATTACTACAGGTGCATGATACCTACTGATCCTGCACATTCATTAGATCACTACAGGTGCATGATACCTGCTGATCCTGCACATTCATTAGATTACTACAGGTGCATGATACCTGCTGATCCTGCACATTCATTAGATTACTACAGGTGCATGATACCTGCTGATCCTGCACATTCATTAGATCACTCCAGGTGCATGATACCTGCTGATCCTGCACATTCATTAGATCACTACAGGTGCATGATACCTGCTGATCGCGCACATTCATTAGATCACTACAGGTGCATGATACCTGCTGATCCTGCACATTCATTAGATTACTACAGGTGCATGATACCTGCTGATCCTGCACATTCATTAGATTACTACAGGTGCATGATACCTGCTGATCCTGCACATTCATTAGATCACTCCAGGTGCATGATACCTGCTGATCCTGCACATTCATTAGATTACTACAGGTGTATGATACCTGCTGATCCTGCACATTCATTAGATTACTACAGGTGCATGATACCTACTGATCCTGCACATTCATTAGATTCCTACAGGTGCATGATACCTGCTGATCCTGCACATTCATTAGATTACTACAGGTGCATTATACCTGCTGATCCTGCACATTCATTAGATCACTACAGGTGCATGATACCTGCTGATCGCGCACATTCATTAGATTACTACAGGTGCATGATACCTACTGATCCTGCACATTCATTAGATTCCTACAGGTGCATGATACCTGCTGATCGCGCACATTCATTAGATTACTACAGGTGCATGATACCTGCTGATCCTGCACATTCATTAGATCACTACAGGTGCATTATACCTGCTGATCCTGCACATTCATTAGATCACTACAGGTGCATGATCCTACTGATCCTGCACATTTATTAGATTCCTACAGGTGCATGATACCTGCTGATCCTGCACATTCATTAGATTACTACAGGTGCATGATACCTACTGATTCTGCACATTCATTAGATTACTACAGGTGCATGATACCTACTGATCCTGCACATTCATTAGATTCCTACAGGTGCATGATACCTGCTGATCCTGCACATTCATTAGATCACTACAGGTGCATTATACCTGCTGATCCTGCACATTCATTAGATCACTACAGGTGCATGATCCTACTGATCCTGCACATTCATTAGATTCCTACAGGTGCATGATACCTGCTGATCCTGCACATTCATTAGATTACTACAGGTGTATGATACCTGCTGATCGCGCACATTCATTAGATCACTACAGGTGCATTATACCTACTGATTCTGCACATTCATTAGATTACTACAGGTGCATGATACCTACTGATCCTGCACATTCATTAGATTCCTACAGGTGCATGATACCTGCTGATCCTGCACATTCATTAGATTACTACAGGTGCATGATACCTGCTGATCCTGCACATTCATTAGATCACTACAGGTGCATGATACCTGCTGATCGCGCACATTCATTAGATTACTACAGGTGCATGATACCTACTGATCCTGCACATTCATTAGATTCCTACAGGTGCATGATACCTGCTGATCGCGCACATTCATTAGATTACTACAGGTGTATGATACCTGCTGATCCTGCACATTCATTAGATTACTACAGGTGTATGATACCTGCTGATCCTGCACATTCATTAGATCACTACAGGTGCATTATACCTGCTGATCCTGCACATTCATTAGATCACTACAGGTGCATGATCCTACTGATCCTGCACATTCATTAGATTCCTACAGGTGCATGATACCTGCTGATCCTGCACATTCATTAGATTACTACAGGTGCATGATACCTACTGATTCTGCACATTCATTAGATTACTACAGGTGCATGATACCTACTGATCCTGCACATTCATTAGATTCCTACAGGTGCATGATACCTGCTGATCCTGCACATTCATTAGATCACTACAGGTGCATTATACCTGCTGATCCTGCACATTCATTAGATCACTACAGGTGCATGATCCTACTGATCCTGCACATTCATTAGATTCCTACAGGTGCATGATACCTGCTGATCCTGCACATTCATTAGATTACTACAGGTGTATGATACCTGCTGATCGCGCACATTCATTAGATCACTACAGGTGCATTATACCTACTGATTCTGCACATTCATTAGATTACTACAGGTGCATGATACCTACTGATCCTGCACATTCATTAGATTCCTACAGGTGCATGATACCTGATGATCCTGCACATTCATTAGATTACTACAGGTGTATGATACCTGCTGATCCTGCACATTCATTAGATTACTACAGGTGTATGATACCTGCTGATCCTGCACATTCATTAGATTACTACAGGTGTATGATACCTGCTGATCCTGCACATTCATTAGATTACTACAGGTGCATGATACCTACTGATTCTGCACATTCATTAGATTACTACAGGTGCATGATACCTACTGATCCTGCACATTCATTAGATTCCTACAGGTGCATGATACCTGCTGATCGCGCACATTCATTAGATTACTACAGGTGCATGATACCTGCTGATCCTGCACATTCATTAGATCACTCCAGGTGCATGATACCTGCTGATCCTGCACATTCATTAGATTACTACAGGTGCATGATACCTACTGATTCTGCACATTCATTAGATTACTACAGGTGCATGATACCTACTGATTCTGCACATTCATTAGATTACTACAGGTGCATGATACCTACTGATCCTGCACATTCATTAGATTCCTACAGGTGCATGATACCTGCTGATCGCGCACATTCATTAGATCACTACAGGTGCATGATACCTACTGATCCTGCACATTCATTAGATTACTACAGGTGCATGATACCTGCTGATCGCGCACATTCATTAGATCACTACAGGTGCATTATACCTACTGATTCTGCACATTCATTAGATTACTACAGGTGCATGATACCTGATGATCCTGCACATTCATTAGATTACTACAGGTGCATGATACCTGCTGATCCTGCACATTCATTAGATTACTACAGGTGTATGATACCTGCTGATCCTGCACATTCATTAGTTTACTACAGGTGCATGATACCTGCTGATCCTGCACATTCATTAGATCACTCCAGGTGCATCATACCTGCTGATCCTGCACATTCATTAGATCACTACAGGTGCATTATACCTGCTGATCGCGCACATTCATTAGATCACTACAGGTGCATTATACCTACTGATTCTGCACATTCATTAGATTACTACAGGTGCATGATACCTACTGATCCTGCACATTCATTAGATTCCTACAGGTGCATGATACCTGATGATCCTGCACATTCATTAGATTACTACAGGTGTATGATACCTGCTGATCCTGCACATTCATTAGTTTACTACAGGTGCATGATACCTGCTGATCCTGCACATTCATTAGATTACTACATGTGCATGATACCTGCTGATCCTGCACATTCATTAGATTACTACAGGTGCATGATACCTGCTAATCCTGCACATTCATTAGATTACTACAGGTGTATGATACCTGCTGATCCTGCACATTCATTAGATTACTACAGGTGTATGATACCTGCTGATCCTGCACATTCATTAGATCACTACAGGTGCATGATACCTGCTGATCGCGCACATTCATTAGATCACTACAGGTGCATTATACCTGCTGATCCTGCACATTCATTAGATCACTCCAGGTGCATGATACCTGCTGATCCTGCACATTCATTAGATTACTACAGGTGTATGATACCTGCTGATCCTGCACATTCATTAGATCACTCCAGGTGCATGATACCTGCTGATCCTGCACATTCATTAGATTACTACAGGTGCATGATCCTACTGATCCTGCACATTCATTAGATTCCTACAGGTGCATGATACCTGCTGATCCTGCACATTCATTAGATTACTACAGGTGCATGATACCTACTGATTCTGCACATTCATTAGATTACTACAGGTGCATGATACCTACTGATCCTGCACATTCATTAGATTCCTACAGGTGCATGATACCTGCTGATCCTGCACATTCATTAGATTCCTACAGGTGCATGATACCTGCTGATCGCGCACATTCATTAGATCACTACAGGTGCATTATACCTACTGATTCTGCACATTCATTAGATTACTACAGGTGCATGATACCTGATGATCCTGCACATTCATTAGATTACTACAGGTGCATGATACCTGCTGATCCTGCACATTCATTAGATTACTACAGGTGTATGATACCTGCTGATCCTGCACATTCATTAGTTTACTACAGGTGCATGATACCTGCTGATCCTGCACATTCATTAGATCACTCCAGGTGCATGATACCTGCTGATCCTGCACATTCATTAGATTACTACAGGTGCATGATACCTGCTGATCCTGCACATTCATTAGATCACTCCAGGTGCATGATACCTGCTGATCCTGCACATTCATTAGATTACTACAGGTGCATGATACCTGCTGATCCTGCACATTCATTAGATTACTACAGGTGCATGATACCTGCTGATCCTGCACATTCATTAGATCACTACAGGTGTATGATACCTGCTGATCCTGCACATTCATTAGTTTACTACAGGTGCATGATACCTGCTGATCCTGCACATTCATTAGATCACTCCAGGTGCATGATACCTGCTGATCCTGCACATTCATTAGATTACTACAGGTGCATGATACCTGCTGATCCTGCACATTCATTAGATTACTACAGGTGTATGATACCTGCTGATCCTGCACATTCATTAGTTTACTACAGGTGCATGATACCTGCTGATCCTGCACATTCATTAGATCACTCCAGGTGCATGATACCTGCTGATCCTGCACATTCATTAGATTACTACAGGTGCATGATACCTGCTGATCCTGCACATTCATTAGATTACTACAGGTGCATGATACCTGCTGATCCTGCACATTCATTAGATCACTCCAGGTGCATGATACCTGCTGATCCTGCACATTCATTAGATTACTACAGGTGCATGATACCTGCTAATCATGCACATTCATTAGATTACTACAGGTGTATGATACCTGCTGATCCTGCACATTCATTAGATCACTACAGGTGCATGATACCTGCTGATCGCGCACATTCATTAGATCACTACAGGTGCATTATACCTGCTGATCCTGCACATTCATTAGATCACTCCAGGTGCATGATACCTGCTGATCCTGCACATTCATTAGATTACTACAGGTGCATGATACCTGCTGATCCTGCACATTCATTAGATTACTACAGGTGTATGATACCTGCTGATCCTGCACATTCATTAGATTACTACAGGTGCATGATACCTGCTGATCGCGCACATTCATTAGATCACTACAGGTGCATTATACCTGCTGATCCTGCACATTCATTAGATCACTACAGGTGCATGATACCTGCTGATCCTGCACATTCATTAGATTCCTACAGGTGCATGATACCTGATGATCCTGCACATTCATTAGATCACTCCAGGTGCATGATACCTGCTGATTCTGCACATTCATTAGATCACTACAGGTGCATGATACCTACTGATCCTGCACATTCATTAGATTCCTACAGGTGCATGATACCTGCTGATCCTGCACATTCATTAGATTACTACAGGTGCATGATACCTGCTGATCCTGCACATTCATTAGATCACTACAGGTGCATTATACCTGCTGATCCTGCACATTCATTAGATCACTACAGGTGCATGATCCTACTGATCCTGCACATTCATTAGATTCCTACAGGTGCATTATACCTGCTGATCCTGCACATTCATTAGATCACTCCAGGTGCATGATACCTGATGATCCTGCACATTCATTAGATTACTACAGGTGCATGATACCTGCTGATCCTGCACATTCATTAGATTACTACAGGTGCATGATACCTGCTGATCCTGCACATTCATTAGATTACTACAGGTGCATGATACCTGCTGATCCTGCACATTCATTAGATCACTACAGGTGCATGATACCTGCTGATCGCGCACATTCATTAGATCACTACAGGTGCATTATACCTGCTGATCCTGCACATTCATTAGATCACTCCAGGTGCATGATACCTGCTGATCCTGCACATTCATTAGATTACTACAGGTGCATGATACCTGCTGATCCTGCACATTCATTAGATTACTACAGGTGTATGATACCTGCTGATCCTGCACATTCATTAGATTACTACAGGTGCATGATACCTGCTGATCGCGCACATTCATTAGATCACTACAGGTGCATTATACCTGCTGATCCTGCACATTCATTAGATCACTACAGGTGCATGATACCTGCTGATCCTGCACATTCATTAGATTCCTACAGGTGCATGATACCTGATGATCCTGCACATTCATTAGATCACTCCAGGTGCATGATACCTGCTGATTCTGCACATTCATTAGATCACTACAGGTGCATGATACCTACTGATCCTGCACATTCATTAGATTCCTACAGGTGCATGATACCTGCTGATCCTGCACATTCATTAGATTACTACAGGTGCATGATACCTGCTGATCCTGCACATTCATTAGATCACTACAGGTGCATTATACCTGCTGATCCTGCACATTCATTAGATCACTACAGGTGCATGATCCTACTGATCCTGCACATTCATTAGATTCCTACAGGTGCATGATACCTGATGATCCTGCACATTCATTAGATTACTACAGGTGCATGATACCTGCTGATCCTGCACATTCATTAGATTACTACAGGTGCATGATACCTGCTGATCCTGCACATTCATTAGATTACTACAGGTGCATGATACCTGCTGATCCTGCACATTCATTAGATTACTACAGGTGCATGATACCTGCTGATCCTGCACATTCATTAGATTACTACAGGTGTATGATACCTGCTGATCCTGCACATTCATTAGATTACTACAGGTGCATGATACCTGCTGATCCTGCACATTCATTAGATCACTCCAGGTGCATGATACCTGTTGATCCTGCACATTCATTAGATTACTACAGGTGTATGATACCTACTGATCGCACACAGTCACTACATCACTACAGGTGCATGATACCTGCTGATCCTGCACATTCATTAGATTACTACAGGTGCATGATACCTGTTGATCCTGCACATTCATTAGATTACTACAGGTGCATGATACCTGCTGATCCTGCACATTCATTAGATCACTACAGGTGTATGATACCTGTTGATCCTGCACATTCATTAGATTACTACAGGTGCATGATACCTGCTCATCCTGCACATTCATTAGATTACTACAGGTGCATGATACCTGCTGATCCTGCACATTCATTAGATTACTACAGGTGTATGATACCTACTGATCGCACACAGTCACTACATCACTACAGGTGCATGATACCTGCTGATCCTGCACATTCATTAGATTACTACAGGTGTATGATACCTGCTGATCCTGCACATTCATTAGATTACTACAGGTGTATGATACCTACTGATCGCACACAGTCACTACATCACTACAGGTGCATGATACCTGCTGATCCTGCACATTCATTAGATCACTCCAGGTGCATGATACCTGCTGATCCTGCACATTCATTAGATCACTACAGGTGCATGATACCTGCTGATCCTGCACATTCATTAGATCACTACAGGTGCATGATACCTGCTGATCCTGCACATTCATTAGATCACTACAGGTGCATGATACCTGCTGATCCTGCACATTCATTAGATCACTCCAGGTGCATGATACCTGCTAATCCTGCACATTCATTAGATTACTCCAGGTGCATGATACCTGCTGATCCTGCACATTCATTAGATTCCTACAGGTGCATGATACCTGCTAATCCTGCACATTCATTAGATTACTACAGGTGCATGATACCTGCTGATCCTGCACATTCATTAGATCACTCCAGGTGCATGATACCTGTTGATCCTGCACATTCATTAGATTACTACAGGTGCATGATACCTGCTAATCCTGCACATTCATTAGATTACTACAGGTGTATGATACCTGCTGATCCTGCACATTCATTAGATCACTACAGGTGCATGATACCTGCTGATCGCGCACATTCATTAGATCACTACAGGTGCATTATACCTGCTGATCCTGCACATTCATTAGATCACTCCAGGTGCATGATACCTGCTGATCCTGCACATTCATTAGATTACTACAGGTGCATGATACCTGCTGATCCTGCACATTCATTAGATTACTACAGGTGCATGATACCTGCTGATCGCGCACATTCATTAGATTACTACAGGTGTATGATACCTGCTGATCCTGCACATTCATTAGATTACTACAGGTGCATGATACCTGCTGATCTTGCACATTCATTAGATTACTACAGGTGCATGATACCTGCTGATCTTGCACATTCATTAGATTACTACAGGTGTATGATACCTGCTGATCCTGCACATTCATTAGATCACTCCAGGTGCATGATACCTGCTGATCTTGCACATTCATTAGATTACTACAGGTGCATGATACCTGCTGATCGCGCACATTCATTAGATTACTACAGGTGTATGATACCTGCTGATCCTGCACATTCATTAGTTTACTACAGGTGCATGATACCTGCTGATCCTGCACATTCATTAGATCACTCCAGGTGCATGATACCTGTTGATCCTGCACATTCATTAGATTACTACAGGTGCATGATACCTGCTGATCCTGCACATTCATTAGATTACTACAGGTGCATGATACCTGCTGATCCTGCACATTCATTAGATTACTACAGGTGCATGATACCTGCTGATCCTGCACATTCATTAGATTACTACAGGTGTATGATACCTGCTGATCCTGCACATTCATTAGATTACTACAGGTGTATGATACCTACTGATCGCACACAGTCACTACATCACTACAGGTGCATGATACCTGCTGATCCTGCACATTCATTAGATCACTCCAGGTGCATGATACCTGCTGATCCTGCACATTCATTAGATCACTACAGGTGCATGATACCTCCTGATCCTGCACATTCATTAGATTCCTACAGGTGCATGATACCTGCTGATCCTGCACATTCATTAGATCACTACAGGTGCATGATACCTGCTGATCCTGCACATTCATTAGATCACTCCAGGTGCATGATACCTGCTAATCCTGCACATTCATTAGATTACTACAGGTGCATGATACCTGCTGATCCTGCACATTCATTAGATTACTACAGGTGCATGATACCTGCTAATCCTGCACATTCATTAGATTACTACAGGTGCATGATACCTGCTGATCCTGCACATTCATTAGATCACTCCAGGTGCATGATACCTGTTGATCCTGCACATTCATTAGATTACTACAGGTGCATGATACCTGCTGATCCTGCACATTCATTAGATCACTACAGGTGCATGATACCTGCTGATCCTGCACATTAATTAGATTACTACAGGTGTATGATACCTGCTGATCCTGCACATTCATTAGATCACTACAGGTGCATGATACCTGCTGATCCTGCACATTCATTAGATTACTACAGGTGCATGATACCTGCTAATCCTGCACATTCATTAGATTACTACAGGTGCATGATACCTGCTGATCCTGCACATTCATTAGATCACTCCAGGTGCATGATACCTGTTGATCCTGCACATTCATTAGATTACTACAGGTGCATGATACCTGCTAATCCTGCACATTCATTAGATTACTACAGGTGTATGATACCTGCTGATCCTGCACATTCATTAGATCACTACAGGTGCATGATACCTGCTGATCGCGCACATTCATTAGATCACTACAGGTGCATTATACCTGCTGATCCTGCACATTCATTAGATCACTCCAGGTGCATGATACCTGCTGATACTGCACATTCATTAGATTACTACAGGTGCATGATACCTGCTGATCTTGCACATTCATTAGATTACTACAGGTGTATGATACCTGCTGATCCTGCACATTCATTAGATCACTCCAGGTGCATGATACCTGCTGATCTTGCACATTCATTAGATTACTACAGGTGCATGATACCTGCTGATCGCGCACATTCATTAGATTACTACAGGTGTATGATACCTGCTGATCCTGCACATTCATTAGTTTACTACAGCTGTATGATACCTGCTGATCCTGCACATTCATTAGATCACTCCAGGTGCATGATACCTGCTGATCCTGCACATTCATTAGATTACTACAGGTGCATGATACCTGCTGATCGCGCACATTCATTAGATTACTACAGGTGTATGATACCTGCTGATCCTGCACATTCATTAGATTACTACAGGTGCATGATACCTACTGATCCTGCACATTCATTAGATTACTACAGGTGCATGATACCTGCTAATCCTGCACATTCATTAGATTACTACAGGTGCATGATACCTGCTGATCCTGCACATTCATTAGATCACTCCAGGTGCATGATACCTGTTGATCCTGCACATTCATTAGATTACTACAGGTGCATGATACCTGCTAATCCTGCACATTCATTAGATTACTACAGGTGTATGATACCTGCTGATCCTGCACATTCATTAGATCACTACAGGTGCATGATACCTGCTGATCGCGCACATTCATTAGATCACTACAGGTGCATTATACCTGCTGATCCTGCACATTCATTAGATCACTCCAGGTGCATGATACCTGCTGATCCTGCACATTCATTAGATTACTACAGGTGCATGATACCTGCTGATCTTGCACATTCATTAGATTACTACAGGTGTATGATACCTGCTGATCCTGCACATTCATTAGATTACGACAGGTGCATGATACCTGCTAATCCTGCACATTCATTAGATCACTCCAGGTGCATGATACCTGCTGATCTTGCACATTCATTAGATTACTACAGGTGCATGATAGCTGCTGATCGCGCACATTCATTAGATTACTACAGGTGTATGATACCTGCTGATCCTGCACATTCATTAGATTACTACAGGTGCATGATAGCTGCTGATCGCGCACATTCATTAGATTACTACAGGTGTATGATACCTGCTGATCCTGCACATTCATTAGTTTACTACAGGTGTATGATACCTGCTGATCCTGCACATTCATTAGATCACTCCAGGTGCATTATACCTGATGATCCTGCACATTCATTAGATCACTACAGGTGCATGATACCTGCTGATCGCGCACATTCATTAGATTACTACAGGTGCATGATACCTGCTGATCCTGCACATACATTAGATTACTACAGGTGCATGATACCTGCTGATCGCGCACATTCATTAGATTACTACAGGTGTATGATACCTGCTGATCCTGCACATTCATTAGATTACTACAGGTGTATGATACCTGCTGATCCTGCACATTCATTAGATCACTCCAGGTGCATGATACCTGCTGATCCTGCACATTCATTAGATTACTACAGGTGCATGATACCTGCTAATCCTGCACATTCATTAGATTACTACAGGTGTATGATACCTGCTGATCCTGCACATTCATTAGATCACTACAGGTGCATGATACCTGCTGATCCTGCACATTCATTAGTTTACTACAGGTGCATGATACCTGCTGATCTTGCACATTCATTAGATTCCTACAGGTGTATGATACCTGCTGATCCTGCACATACATTAGATTACTACAGGTGCATGATACCTGCTGATCCTGCACATTCATTAGATTACTACATGTGCATGATACCTGCTGATCGCGCACATTCATTAGATTCCTACAGGTGCATGATACCTGATGATCCTGCACATTCATTAGATTACTACAGGTGTATGATACCTGCTGATCCTGCACATTCATTAGTTTACTACAGGTGTATGATACCTGCTGATCCTGCACATTCATTAGATCACTCCAGGTGCATGATACCTGTTGATCCTGCACATTCATTAGATTACTACAGGTGCATGATACCTGCTGATCCTGCACATTCATTAGATTACTACAGGTGTATGATACCTGCTGATCCTGCACATTCATTAGATTACTACAGGTGAATGATACCTGCTGATCCTGCACATCCATTAGATTACTACAGGTGCATGATACCTGCTAATCCTGCACATTCATTAGATTACTACAGGTGTATGATACCTGCTGATCCTGCACATACATTAGATTACTACAGGTGAATGATACCTGCTGATCCTGCACATCCATTAGATTACTACAGGTGCATGATACCTGCTAATCCTGCACATTCATTAGATTACTACAGGTGTATGATACCTGCTGATCCTGCACATTCATTAGATCACTACAGGTGCATGATACCTGCTGATCCTGCACATTCATTAGATTACTACAGGTGCATGATACCTGCTGATCCTGCACATTCATTAGATTACTACAGGTGCATGATACCTGCTGATCCTGCACATTCATTAGATTACTACAGGTGCATGATACCTGCTGATCCTGCACATTCATTAGATTACTACAGGTGCATGATACCTGCTGATCCTGCACATTCATTAGATTACTACAGGTGCATGATACCTGCTGATCCTGCACATTCATTAGATCACTCCAGGTGCATGATACCTACTGATCCTGCACATTCATTAGATTACTACAGGTGCATGATACCTGCTGATCCTGCACATTCATTAGATCACTCCAGGTGCATGATACCTGCTGATCCTGCACATTCATTAGATCACTCCAGGTGCATGATACCTGCTGATCCTGCACATTCATTAGATCACTCCAGGTGCATGATCCTACTGATCCTGCACATTCATTAGATTACTACAGGTGCATGATACCTGCTGATCCTGCACATTCATTAGATTACTACAGGTGCATGATACCTGCTGATCCTGCACATTCATTAGATTACTACAGGTGCATGATACCTGCTGATCCTGCACATTCATTAGATTACTCCAGGTGCATGATACCTGCTGATCCTGCACATTCATTAGATTACTACAGGTGCATGATACCTGCTGATCCTGCACATTCATTAGATTACTACAGGTGCATGATACCTACTGATCCTGCACATTCATTAGATTCCTACAGGTGCATTATACCTGCTGATCCTGCACATTCATTAGATCACTCCAGGTGCATGATACCTGCTGATCCTGCACATTCATTAGATTACTACAGGTGCATGATACCTGCTGATCCTGCACATTCATTAGATTACTACAGGTGCATGATACCTGCTGATCCTGCACATTCATTAGATTACTACAGGTGCATGATACCTGCTGATCCTGCACATTCATTAGATTCCTACAGGTGCATTATACCTGCTGATCCTGCACATTCATTAGATCACTCCAGGTGCATGATACCTGCTGATCCTGCACATTCATTAGATTACTACAGGTGCATGATACCTGCTGATCCTGCACATTCATTAGATTACTACAGGTGTATGATACCTGCTGATCCTGCACATTCATTAGATTCCTACAGGTGCATGATACTTGCACATGACAGGTATCATTAGGGGTGATGTCACCTATACAGAATTTAGAGGAACCAAAATAACTTTTTAATTATATTGGAATAGGAATAATTTATGCAAATTCCTGGTGGCAAGCTTATCATCAGCAGGATGGAAAACTTTTTAGAATCTCATTCATTGCCAATCTTTATATCCGAGCAGAATCCTAATGGAGAGAAATCCATGTATGTAAAACAGTTCTCAGTTAATTGCTAAAATCTCAGCATGTTGCATGAAATAAGGAGAGGAAAGTCCTGGGATAAATCTCACGCACCCTTTCCAGTAGGGAGTGTAGAAAACATATGACCAAATACATTACGTGCAGCAGAATACATGTAAGGAAAGTTCTATAGCGGTGAAGTGACTATTTTTAAGGCTCCGTCCTTAGTGTCGTGTATACCGGTCTATAAAATAGAAATTTTTATATGCAATGATTAATTTATGCAGAAATAGCACAGTGGTGACAGAATAAGTCATTACTGCTTCATAGTCATAGAGTCTACGCCTGTCTTCCTCTTGTCTGGGTGATGATTTCATCTGTCAGAAATTAAGTTGTTTGATGTGATAACATTACAGATGGCAGGTAAGGTGTGATTAAAACACGTATCTACATCATCATGTTACATATACTGTAGATTTGCATGTATGTTTCCCCTGCAGCAATACAGTCAATGAGTGTCTGTCAATGCAAAATAGGCTTCTAGCATCAGACATGCTGCTGAATTATGCATTAAGGGATATTAATAAACCAAGACCACCTCAAATGACTATTCAGAATGAGCTATCCTGTCTGTGCATGGATACTAACACTATTTATGGCCATTACTAGATGGTGGCCCGATTCTAACGCATCGGGTATTCTAGAATATGCATGTCCACGTAGTATATTGCCCAGTGACGTAGTATATTGCACAGCCACGTAGTATATTGCCCAGTTACGTAGTATATTGCCCAGTTACGTAGTATATTGCCCAGTGACGTAGTATATTGCCCAGTTACGTAGTATACAGTACAGAGCCACGTAGTATATTGCCCAGTTACGTAGAATACAGCACAGAGCCACGTAGTATATTGCACAGCAACGTTGTATACAGCACAGAGCCACGTAGTATATTGCCCAGTTACGTAGTATACAGCACAGAGCTGTTGTGAATTCTGTTCTCGAGCTCCCTCCTGTGGTTATGAATGGTACTTCGGCTAGTTCTGTTCATGGACTCCCTCTGGTGGCTGTGAGTGGAGCTGCTGGTTCTGAGATTCCTTCTCCAGCTGATCTCGTTCTTGGCTGGCTGCTCTATTTAACTCCACTCAGATCGTTACTTGATGCCAGCTGTCAATGTCCTAGTACTGGTTCAGTTCTCTTGGATTTTTCAGATGACCTGTCTACTTCAGCAAAAGCTAAGTCCCTGCTAGCTTATTTGTTACCACTGTGTTTTTGTCCAGCTTGCTATTATTATTTAATCTTGTTAGCTGGAAGCTCTGGGATGCAGAGTGGCACCACCGCGCCGTGAGTCGGTGCAGTGGTTCCTTTTGCACACTCTGCGTGGTTTTTGTTAGTTTTTTATGCTGACCGCAAAGATACCTTTTCTATCTTCAGTCTGTTTAGTTAAGTCTGGCCTCCTATGCTGAAACCTATTTCATTTCTGTGTTTGTGACTTCCATCTTAACTCACAGTCAATATATGTGGGGGCTGCCTATTTCTTTGGGGAATTTCTCTGAGGCAAGGTAGGCTGTATTTTTCTTTATCTTTAGGGGTAGTTAGCTCTTAGGCTGTGAAGAGGCGTCTAGGCAGAGTCAGGAACGCTCCACTGCTATTTCTAGTTGTTGTGATAGGATTAGGGGTTGCGGTCAGCAGAACTCCCACTTCCCAGAGCTCATCCTGTATTGCTAGTTTGCTCATCTGGTCATTTCTAGTGCTCCTAACCACCAGCCCAACATAACACAGAGCCACGTAGTATATTGCACAGCAATGTTGTATACAGCACAGAGCCACGTAGTATATTACCCAGTGACGTAGTATATTGCCCAGTGACGTAGTATATTGCCCAGTGATGTAGTATATTGCCCAGTGACGTAGTATATTGGCCAGTGACGTAGTATATTGCCCAGTTACATAGTATACAGTACAGAGCCACGTAGTATATTGCCCAGTTACGTAGTATATTGCTCAGTTACGTAGTATATTGCCCAGTGATGTAGTATATTGGCCAGTGACGTAGTATACAGCACAGAGCCACGTAGTATATTGCCTAGCCACGTATGTCACAGGTTAAAAAATAAAAAATAAACATATACTCACCTTCCGAGGGGCCCCTTGTAGTTCTGTCGCCTGTGTTCGGTTCAGGCGGCAGCTTCCGGTCCGAGGGTGTGATGACTCCGCGGTCACATGACCGTGACGTCACGGCAGGTCCTTCTCGCGCAGGCGCGCAGGGCCTGCGATGACGTCGTGGTCACATGACTGTGACGTCATGGCAGGTCCTTCTCGCGCATGCGCGCAGGGCCTGTGATGATGTTGCGGTTACATGACCATGACGTCATGGCAGGTCCTTGTCGCACACCAACCTTAGCACCGGAACCTGCCGCTTGCATGGAACGGTCACCGGAGCGTCGGAAAGGCGGCAGAAGGTGAGTATATAATGATGTTTTGTTTTTTTTTTAATTATTTTTAACATTAGATGTTTTTACTATTGAGGTTGCATAGGCAGCCTCAATAGTAAAAGCTTGGTCACACAGGGTTAATAGCGGCGGTAACGGAGTGAGTTACCCGCAGCATAACGCGGTCCGTTACCGCTGGCATTAACCCTGTGTGAGCCGTGACTGCGGGGAGTATGGAGCGGGCGCCGAGCAGTGACTGCAGGGGAGTAGGGAGGGACTAATCAGACTGTGGCCGTCGCTGATTGGTCGCGGCAGCCATGACAGGCAGCTGGCGAGACCAATCAGCGAATGAATATCCGTGACGGAAGTTGCCGACAGAAAGACGGAAGTACCCCTTAGACAATTATATATATAGATATGACTTCTATCCTGCATTTTTTGTCTGTTTTCCCCTTTACATGCTCTATACCTAATTTTCAGTTGTCTCTGAGCTAGTGGGTGGATACTAGCAACTATGTCTCCCATACAAAGCACACAGACATGATGGATTCCTGCTCTCCTGTCTCTATGCGGCTCATGTTCAGAATCCAGCTCTGTGTGAGATAAGACACATAGTAGAAAGCAGCCTCACAATTGTATTTGTGTGTATGTAGCGCCTCTCTTTGCTCCTCTTTCTCATTAGCCTTTAATAGGAAGCCAATTAAGATATGAATAGTTAACCATTCAAGTTTCCTTTTAAGCCAATACATCCCTTATGTGAACAAACAAGTAAAACAGGATACCTATTTTATTGAAGCTCCTATAATGAACGACTGAGATTTATAGAATAGACAGGAAAGGCCTCTTGAGTTTTGAAATAAATTAAGCAAATATCTATCATTTGCTAGAGATAGCGATTGTTCTTTCAGGATGCACTTTTGTTTCACCAAAGCATCTTGGCAGATTCGGAGGCACCGTTGGGGAGTTATGAATATGGATAAGATAGTAAGGGAACATACATTTTCCAATTCAGGACTAATAAAGGAAAAGTATACATATTTTCTCATAGCTCTAACACCTGCCTATAAGCCCCAAATCAATAGTGGCCAGGTAACTGACACCGGGCACGTCATATCTAGTATCTGGGTAATGGTAAAATCCTAATAATACATATGGCGGCGACCTTGAACTTCTGTGATCATCCGGAGTGAAGCTATTGCATAAGTTGGGAATTTCATAAAATCCTGAAGGGCTGAGCATATCCCATAACCCAGCACACGTGAGTTCATCACAGGGGTGTGTGAATGTATAGGTCAGGTGCTGATAAAAGATCAAGACACTTTATGGTCTGTGTTCATGTAGAGAAAGACATATCAGTGTATAAATGATTCCTGTATGCTGTATTGTTTTGTGCCCTTTGTAAAATCTTTTGGATATTTTTTATAAACCCTGCCTATCATTTTGGATTAAATATAAAATATATAATTTAATACTTCTGTTCCTTTTGTTCTGTAACCCACTCCCTGAAGCCATGTGCTACCAGAACCAGAATCAGGCTTCCAGTCAGCCTGTATAAAACACGACTGGTGGTGGCAGCGAGTAGTCTGGGGTTATCGAGGAGTTCACAATGAATGTATCGGGGGTATATACATATATTCCAAGAGTTGGAATCAGAGGTGCATATACCATACCCTCACTGCTCATGTTGATCATTGGTAAATCACATAATTGCCTGGACAATAGGGGTCAGCAGAGACCAGTTTGCTCCAAGGATAACAGCAGGTGGATCTGCATGACCTACAAGGCTGCAAACTTTGACAAATTGGTGGCAGCGGTGGGATTCTGAGTGACACCTCTGCTGTTGTCTCATGAAAAAATTGATAAATGGCTCAGTGGTTAGCACTGCAGCCTTGCAGCACTGGGGTCCTGAGTTCAAGTCCCACCAAGGACAACATCTGCAAGGAGTTTATATGTTATATGGTCCGACACCCCTCATCCCCACTGACCTGCTGTTAGCAGATCCCAGTACTGCCAGAAGTACATAGTGTACGGAGTCAGAACAGCGCCATTCATGGTGTAGTGGCCTTTCTCAGTACTACAGCTCAGCTCTCATTGAAGTAAACAGGAGCAGCTTTCCAAGGACAAATACTCCACTTTTTTCTTTCCACTAGTTTTCACAAACCTTTCTTTTGTTATTTATCTCTGATGCCTTGATACAATGACTATTTGCTTATTTGGACATGTGTCCTCCGCCTTCTACTGTCTCTATTTATATACATATATATTTGTATTACTGTAAATACGATTGTTGCAACATTTACTGTACTTTGTTTCTTATCTTGGTATCCGGTGACTAATCCATTATACAGCCCACACAGGGGTGGATACAGTGCATGAACCGACTGTGGGGTGAGACATCTGGGAATGTAGATTTTTACGGTCTATTTTTCTACACCCTACAGCAGTTTTATATTATCAGCACTATGCATGTATTGTGCCTGACATCGGGGTACATGTGATGAGTGTTTCCAGTTCAGAGGGTCCTGCAGAGATTGCACCATTACAGCAGAGCCTGTTTTTTTCATTTTAGGAATTGCATCTCTTCCACTCTTTCTTGGGCTCCTCCATACAGAGATCGTACAGGCAATGCTTCCTGGGCAATGACACGCAAATTAGTTCCCTGCCAAAAGAATGAAAATTACCTCTCTATCTCCACCTATATTCTAAAAGCTGATTTTGTTGGATTGCCCCTTACATTAAAATGAATGGAAACCCAGAAAGTAACATGGTCTTCTTATTTATATCAAAGCAGAAGAAACACGGTACTTACACACAGACTGAGTTGTGAGAGCTGCAGCCAATCTATGGCCGCTAATTGCCTGCAGCGGTCTTGTGACATTGTTTATGTCAGACAACCAGCAGGAGACACAGGGCTGAAAGCGGAGGAACAGTGCCGGTTCTGGGGAGTTAGTACAGATTTTTTTAAGCTCATGCAGTTCTTTGGGGCTATAAATAAGAAATTGTCTAGTAGTGGACAACCCCTTTAAAGGGAACCTAACCCCCCCCCCCTTCCCAGGCGTTTGTAATTAAAAGAGCCACCTTGTGCAGCACTAATACTGCATTCTGACAAGGTGGCTCTTTTAGTTCTTGTTGCTGTAACTGCTGAAATAATCATTTATGAAATTTGTCCCTCATACCTTGAAATCGCCACTGGGGCAGGTCTTTCCTCCCTAATCCAGATGCCTCGCAGCCGTCACTCATGCGCCGGACGCTGCCTCCTCAGCGTTATTCAATTGTCCCGGCGCCTGCGCTGTCACATTAGGCCTTGGGCATGCGCAGTTAGCGCTGCCCATCCACTGACATCACTTGATGTCTTGCTTACTGCGCCTGCATGCACGCACGGCCCGGGATCCCGCCCCGCAGTCTCTTATGATTTATTCACACTGCGGGGCTGGGAATCTTGGGCATGCGCAGTACTTCTCTGCGGCTCTCCCTCCGCCTCTTTCCTACTGTGCAGCGTCATAGGAATCTGACGATATCTGACGATTCCTATGACGCTGCACAGTAGGAAAGAGGCGGAGGGAGATGAGGGAGAGCCGCAGAGAAGTACTGCGCATGCCCACGATTCACAGCCCTGCAGTGTGAATAAATCAGAAGAGACTGCAGGGCGGGATCTCGGGCTGCGCGGCCGTACAGGCCCAGTAAGTGGTGGACGGGCAGTGCTAACTGCACATGCCCAAGGCCTAATATGACAGCGCAGGCGCCGGGACAATTGAATAACGCTGAGGCGGCGCCCGGCGCGCAGAGGCCATGAGTGACGGCTGTGGTGCATGTGGATTAGAGGGGAAAGACCGGCCCCGTGGCGATTTCAAGGTATGAAGGACAAATTTCTTACATGATTATGTCAGCGGTTACAGCAACAAGAACTAAAAGAGCCACCTTGTCAGAATGCAACATTAGTGCTGCACAAGATGGCTCTTTTAGTTACAAACACCTGGGGGGGGGGGCGGTGGTGAAAGGTTCCCTTTAAAGTAATTGTGCTGGGACCACCAAAGCACCTGGACTAGACTTGTCATGATGAGACAATCATCTCATATCTATTATCTATCCCATATCTATCTCATATCTAGCTATATCTATCTCATATCTATTTATCTATCTCATATCTACAGTATCTATCTATCCCATATACACGCTGCTCAAAAAAGTAAAGGGAACACTTAAACAACAGAATATAACTCCAAGTAAATCAAACTTCTGTGAAATCAAACTTTCCACTTAGGAAGCAACACTGTTTGACAATCAATTTCACATTCTGTTGTGCAAATGGAATACACAGCAGATGGAAATTATTGGTAATTATCAAGACACAATAAAGGATGGTTCTGCAGGTGGGGACCACAGACCACATCTCAGTACCAATGCTTTCTGGCTGATGTTTTGGTCACTTTTGAATGTTGGTTGTGCTTTCACACTCGTGGTAGCATGAGACGGACTCTACAACCCACACAAGTGGCTCAGGTAGTGCGGCTCATCCAGGATGGCACATCAATGCGAGCTGTGGCAAGGTTTGCTGTGTCTGTCAGCATAGTGTCCAGAGGCTGGAGGCGCTACCATGAGACAGGCCAGTACACCAGGAGACGTGGAGGTGGCTGTAGGAGGGCAACAACCCAGCAGCAGGACCGCTACCTCAGCCTTTGTGCAAGGAGGAACAGCAGGAGCACTGCCAGACCCTGCAAAATGACCTCCAGCAGGCCGCAAATGTGCATGTGTCTGCACTAAGGGTTAGAAACCGACTCCATGAGGATGGTCTGAGTGCCCGATGTCCACAGTTGAGGGTTGTGCTCACAGCCCAACTCCGTGCAGGACACTTGGCATTTGCCACAGAACATCAGGATTAGCAAATTTGCCACTGGCGCCCTGTGCTCTTCACAGATGAAAGCAGGTTCACACTGAGCACGTGACAGAGTTTGGAGACACCGTGGAGAGCAATCTGCTGTCTGCAACATCCTTCAGCATGACCAGTTTGGCAGTGGGTTAGTAATGGTGTGTGGTGGCATTTCTTTGGAGGGCCACACAGCCTTCCATGTACTGGCCAGAGGTAGCCTGACTGCCATTAGGTACCGAGATGAGATCCTCAGATCCCTTGTGAGACCATAGCCTAGTGCCGTTGACCCTGGGTTCCTCCTAATGCTGGACAATGCCAGACCTCATGTGGCTAGAGTGTGTCAGCAGTTCCTGCAAGATGAAGGCATTGAAGCTATGGACTGGCCCATCTGTTCCCCAGACCTGAATCCGATTGAACACATCATGTTTTGCACCATCCACCAACGTCACGTTGCACCACAGACTGTCCAGGAGTTGGCGGATGCTTTAGTCCAGGTCTGGGAGGAGATCTCTCAATGAGACCATCTGCCGCCTCATCAGGAGCATGCCCAGGCATTGTAGGGAGGTCATACAGGCACGTGGAGGCCACACACACTACTGAGCATCATTTCCTTGTCTTGAGGCATTTCCACTGAAGTTGGATCAGCTTGTAACTTCATTTTCCACTTTGATTTTGAGCATCATTCCAACTCCAGACCTCCGTGGGATATTAGTTGTGATTTACGTTGATAATTTTTAGGTTTTATTGTTCTCAACACATTCCACTATGTAATTAATTAAGATTTATAATTGGAACATTTCATTCAGTGATCTCTAGGATGTGAGATTTTAGTATTCCCTTTATTTTTTTGAGCAGTGTATTTATCTATCAAGAAACAGGTGACCGCACCACCAAGACGCTGAACTCATGAACCCACAGGCTGTCAGCATGAGCCGACCACTAGATCTCGGGTGCTGGACCGAGAAAACATCACAATGCAACTGCGAGTAAGGAAGGAGACGACAGCACCCACCGATCTTCAGTGAGGGTAAAACTTTATTGCAGTAAAATCTTCACGGCTCGGGGGTGCACATACAGCGGAGTGTACAGGTCAAACGACGGCCGTTTCGCGCTGCTCAAGCGCTTCAACAGGTTTGTGTCTCCTTCCTTACTCGCAGCTGTATTTATCTCATCTCATCTATCTATCTTCCTATCACCCCGTCCCTGCCTATAATGTATGTACAATATCTAATTTATCCATCTATTTTATATTTACTAGTTTTCTACAGCCGGCTCTGTCATGGTATGCACAATAACAATATAAAGATCAGAGATCAAAGATCATTGACCAGGATAAATTGAGAAATTCCTAACCTTTCTACCCAGTGTGCTGTGTATACATACCACAGAGCCCAGCACTGCTGTTCCCATCCACACTGTCACCTGCTATTGCTACTTACAAACTAAGATTTGTACAGATGTCAATAAGATTAAAGAGGACTTGTCACTTGCCAAAATGATATATCTTACCTGATGTAAATGTCACTGTTCTCCTAAATCCGGCGCAGTTTTTCTTTTGTTCTTGCTCCTCTCCGTTCCAGAGATATGGCTCCTTCTTCCCTGTATATAAATCTAGTCATTTTTAGTCAAGAGGACGTTTTCCTCTACTTTTCTGTATGAGAAACTTTTTCATGACCACGCCCAGTTGGATATCAAGACTAGATTTACATCCAGGGAAGAGGAGACCAAGTTTAAGGTGCAGAAACCAGAAACTAAAGGAAAAACTACGCCGGACTCAGGAAAACAGCGACATTTACGTCAGATTCTTTATTGACTAGATAATTCCATATGCAATTAGCGCCCCCTTGTGGTGGCTGTATGCAGAAAAAAAATATATTTTTTAAGTCGGGGAAAAAAACTTTTTCCACTATATCAGAACATGGTGGAATTAATAAAATTATACCTAAAAACATAATAGTGGACTTTTCTGTAATAAAGGTGAAGAATATCTGGCTGTGGACTCAGTGGGGCCCTATCTTCCTTACTGTTTAGCCATAGGGTCCTATAATTTCTGTGTGTCGATGTCTGTAAACCAACAAGAAAAATAAATCTCCCCGATTACACATCTATGAGATCTCAAGAAGATGCTTGGAATCATCTGTAACAGTTGTTGATTGGCGATCGATACTAATTAGTATAGTGAGACACATCCACGTCCCAGGGTCTCTGGTTACAAAGGATTAATCTCATGGATGACACATACATCTGGGAGAAGCTTCTTTCACTGGTGTAATGTGACATTTTTGGACCAAGCGATTTAGACAATTCATGTGAGCATCAGTCACAGAGCTCATGAATTGAGTAACATCAGCTAATTAGGGATTAAGAAAGGAAAGTCGCTGCGATTGCTTTTCTGATCCGGCAGTAATTGCCGGTGTGGATTGCATCCATTGCTATTTCACTCTTACTAACATTGTCCTCAGGCTAACTGAAATATAAGAAAACTTTTTTCCCTTTTGTAACTTTCAAGTATGATAAAAATAAAAAATAACCCTGGCTCACCTTTTACTTTCCTTGCTGCTCCATCACTGCAGTTGTTCACGCTGATTCTCCACCAATGATAAAATTGTGCCTGCCTTTAACCACCACTAGAGGGAGCTTATGAGCTTATTGCATACTGGTTACAGATTGTGCACAATGATAAAGTAGTATGCAAGTGAATATGTTTAAAGCATACCCGATGCTTCAGAATATGTTTTTATGCACGTGTGCATGATGAATAACACCATTTTCAGGCCATTATATAGCTTGCATGCAGCATTTTTCACTATTTTTTACTCTCTGCATGATTTCTCTCTAATTTGCAGTTGTCTTTGAGATGGCGGGTGGATACTAGCTGTTATAATGTCCCTCAAACCACACAAATATTGGAGGGATTCCTGCTCTCCTGCCTCTTTGTGGCTCAGAAGCAACTGCAGCATGGATGACATTATACAGCAGTACTAAGCAGTGTAGCTGGGAATCCAGCTCCTGGTGAAGTAAAACACTTACTAAATATTACCCACTTGTCCAGATTTTAGGGCCAAGTGCAACTGACCGGTGTGGTGTCCTCTTTTGCACGACACCCTGCTGTGGCAACCCAAGGCACAATGATGACATTGTCCACAGGGGTCATTTAAATCAAGCTCAGGTAACAAGATGCCACCTGAGTATTCAGGTAGTTGGCATTCCTGCTGATACTCTGTAAACTCAACTCTGCCATTCCAGTCATTATGGTTACAGCACTGCTACATTAAATTGCACTACGTGAAACCCTATTGCAACCTTAGCTCTGCTACACCTGTTCCTCCTTACTGAGTAAACTTTGCTATATTACTGTGCCATCTTTGCCACCACCATATATTGCCTTGGTGCAATTGTTCCGCCCGTCCGTGCTGCATTAGAACTGCACGTCTGGACCAAGGAAGCTGAGGATCCCACCACTCCAGCAGCTTCACACTCTGTCTCCCTTAGTCTCCCCTCCCTATAGACTTCATTAGGCAGCTGTAATCTGATCTCTCAGTGAGAGGACAATCCATCTTCTTGCGATCAGCACATATTTTAGTAGTTTTTAACATGTTGTAAAGACAAATATATTATGATTAACATGGAAAAATGTTCCATGAAATCTCCAATAGTAATGAGTATAAACATGTGACAAAACAATGTCCAGGTCATAATGGCATCTGTGCACGTTACATTACAGCTACTGATCGGAGACTTCTCCAGAATAAGCATCCATTTCCTTCTGCAGAACATTACTCATACACCTATTTGCAGATGTATGGGGAAGATAAATGAACGGGTCATGCCCTAATACAGGTTTTCCAGGCAGACAGTGCAGGTTTCTCCATTTTATCACGTATTTGGGCAGAATATTTGTTTTGTCCTCTGGGATCATCTGCTCCATTGTTTCATCTGTTATTCAGCTGGTAATGTCTTTATCAGTAGAGTTTATAAGTTCTTCCCTGTGAAGCCCAGAACATGATCCGATTTCACCTACAGCACCTGTTTGGCTCCAGGATCAGCCGATATAAATATTTTTATAAATGTCAATTATTATATAAAAAAAAGTGTACAAAAAATCTGGATAATGCAAATTACTGCAGGCTGTATCTGCGCAGACAGATGGCGGCACACTGATTTTGCTCATTCTGGTGTAAATATCTAAAGGGAGTTTGTGATTGACATCTGTGTGATCCGGGCCATTATCTCCTGTGGCTGAGCGCTTACTCCCAAGCATGGATGGCACTGTCCCATCTCCTCAAGCCATAATAACTTCTGTGAAATTAGACACAGGGTCTGACTTCATTCATCCTATGTCACTCTTCACTTCCGCTCTGATGAAAAGAAAAAGAATCTAAAAAAGGTATGTTATGTGCTACATCCATTACTTATTCTGTACTGGTTTTACATCAATTACATCCTGTATTATACCCCAGAGCTGCACTCACTCTTCTGCTGGTGCAGTCATTGTGTACATACATTACATTACTGATCCGGAGTTACATCCTGTATTATACTCTAGAGCTGCACTCACTCTTCTGCTGGTGCAGTCACTGTGTACATACATTACTGATCCTGAGATACATCCTGTTTTATACTCCAGAGCTGCACTCACTATTCTGCTGGTGCAGTCACTGTGTACAGACATTACATTACTGATCCGGAGTTACATCCTGTATTATACTCTAGAGCTGCACTCACTATTCTGCTGGTGCAGTCACTGTGTACATACATTACTGATCCTGAGATACATCCTGTTTTATACCCCAGAGCTGCACTCACTATTCTGCTGGTGCAGTCACTGTGTACAGACATTACTGATCCTGAGATACATCCTGTTTTATACTCCAGAGCTGCACTCACTATTCTGCTGGTGCAGTCACTGTGTACAGACATTACTGATCCGGAGTTAGGCTACGTTCACATTTGCGGTCAGCGCCGCAGCGTCGGGCGCCGCAGCGTCGCCGCATGCGTCCCTATATTTAACATGGGGGCGCATGGACATGCGTTGTGCTGCGTTTTGCGCCGCATGGCCGCAAGCGTTGGACGCAAGAAACGCTTCAAGTTGCATTTTTTTTGCGTCCAACTTTCGGCCAAAAAGGACGCATGCGGCGCAAAACGCAGCGTTTTAGCGTGCGTTTTTGTTTGCGCTGCGGCGCACAACGCAAATGTAAACGTAGCCTTATATCCTGTATTATACTCCAGAGCTGCACTCACTATTCTGCTGGTGCAGTCACTGTGTCCATACATTACTGATCCTGTACTGATCCGGAGTTACATCCTCTATTATACTCCAGAGCTGCACTCACTATTCTGCTGGTGCAGTCACTGTGTCCATACATTACGGATCCTGTACTGATCCGGAGTTACATCCTCTATTATACCCCAGAGCTGCACTCACTATTCTGCTGGTGCAGTCACTGTGTCCATACATTACTGATCCTGTACTGATCCGGAGTTACATCCTGTATTATACCCCAGAGCTGCACTCACTATTCTGCTGGTGCAGTCACTGTGTCCATACATTACTGATCCTGTACTGATCCGGAGTTACATCCTGTATTATACCCCAGAGCTGCACTCACTATTCTGCTGGTGCAGTCACTGTGAACATTCATTACAGATCCCGAGTTACTGCCAGCATTATACTCCAGAGCTGCACTCCCATTACATTATGTATGGCACACAGCTAACAGCCTCGCTGTGCTGCTGTACTGCAGGTGGACAATCCGCTTTACCTACATTAGATTAATGATCAGTGCCGGGTGTAGGGACGCCCCTTTCTGCATACATTATGGCAGCATATATTGCCAGGCAACCTCAGCTCTGGGCTAGAAGTGCACCCACAGCAGATCAGCCATATTACAGCTCTGTGGTCATTTTTTTTTTTCTTGGTACCTTCAATATAAACAATATAGATTAAAAAAAGAGAAGCCATTTTGCATATAAGGGCTACAATTCCACCTCTGGCTTCTGCTATTAATGTTGCCAGACTGACACCTAGTGGCCAATTATACTGACTGAAATAGCTAATCGGATGAATGAATTGGGAGGGCACAGAGGTACCGTGGGGGGCTCGGACATCCACCAGTACAAATATACCCGTGTACGTGAGCCTCGGCTCTGCCCGTCCCTGCACATGTATTGGGCAAACTCCATAATAAAATCTTCATTTTAGTTCCATAGTGCTGGCTTGGGATCGGGCTGGAGGACAGTGATATTTACTGCATCTGTTGATATTTTCTGAGTGATGGGCGAACAAGCGCTGTGCATAGCTAGTAAATAATGAAGGGTGATCCAGCATCCGCAGCTCGAAAAAAAAACACATCACCTTTATTGGGAAAACATTAAAATTGTGATGAGCATAACGACGCACATCAGAATACACCGGGCTGCGCGTTTTCGGATGTCATGATCTAGAGCCTTGTTTTAGGCTTGAAACGCGTAGGCCTGTTCGATGTCACCTGACAACATGGTCCCCAACATTAAGTCTAATCGTAGTCTCATAGGGTTTTCCCAATTTTTTGGAAAAAAACAAACAAAAAAAAAAAAAACCCACTTTCCCTGGGTTGTTTAAACAAAAAAAAAAAAAAACCCTGCAGCCGGGGAACACGGGTTTTATCTTAAACCAATTTGGCACCAAACGCTCCGTCTGGTTCTGCTCACGATAGATGAAGGATGGCAATAAACCGGTTACATTTGAAAAACATCTTTATTAAATATTTTTGGATGTGCAACGATTTTCTTGCAGGTTAGGAAACACGTAAAGGCTTCATCTACAAGGAGGGGGCTGCAGGGTCACAGGTCAGGTTAGCAGAGTCTAGTGATGTCCTGAGGACTCTGAAAAAAAAAAAAAAAATACAAGGAAAGGCAAGAGTGAGCTATTACAGGAGTCAGGACCCCAGAGTCTCACGTATTCCCCCTAGAGGCTTTTGATAACATATTGTCAACCATGTTGTACTTACTGGAATCTTTTACAGCTTTCTTGCCTGCAAAGAGAAAAATAATAATATTATTATTACTACTACAGCAATATATGGGGAAAAACAATAAAAAAAAAAAAAAATCCAGGAAGTAAATCTCCCTCGAAATTTTTTCATATTTAAGGCTACGTTCACATTTGCGGTCAGCGCCGCAGCGTCGGGCGCCGCAGCGGCGCCGCATGCGTCATGCGCCCCTATACTTAACATGGGGGCGCATGGACATGCGTTGTGCTGCGTTTTGCGCCGCATGGCCGCAAGCGTTGGACGCAAGAAACGCTTCAAGTTGCATTTTTTTTGCGTCCAACTTGCGGGCAAAAACGACGCATGCGGCGCAAAACGCAGCGTTTTAGCGTGCGTTTTGCCGCGTTTTTGTTTGCGTTGTGCGCTGCGGCGCCGACGCTGCGGCGCACAACGCAAATGTGAACGTAGCCTAACACTTTTTTTTTAAAAAATCCTGAATTAAAATTAAGTGCAGGTGATGCGATAAAATTAAACAAAAAAAATAAAAAAAAATTATAGGGACTTCTCTACCCGGGATTGAGCATAGAAGATCCAGGTCTTCAATTACAAGTGGCCACATTACAGACCTCACAGCCATATCGTTGCTAACTCTAGTTGGTGGCTGCCGGCCGCTTGTGTACAAAGACCCAGAGTTTCTGGCCCAAGTTGTATATCTCACCACATCTGCAGGGTTTTTATTTTTTTTACATTCTTTGTTGTCAAGACTAAATAACCTGTTTAAAAAAGGATCACAAAATGTCTTACCGTCATTTTTGGATAGGGAGGTAAAATCTATGATCAATATTAAGAAAATCATGTGAGCTCTGAGCAGACAGCCATTTCTCTGGATAATACACGTGAATTAAGTTTAGCCGAGTGGGAACTTTTTCTCACTGCTGCTACATCAGGATCAGGCAGTGAAATTCAACATGCCCAATCCTTCTTCACACTCCATACATATATAAATTAGATTATCCGCCGGCCACATCCGAGGGGCTCAGCCGACATCAGTCTTAGGGCTCATTTCCACTGGTGAGGAAAACGGACGAGCGCAATCCGATAAAAAAAAAAAAAAAAAAAAATCGGATTGCACTCGGACCAAATGTTATTCAATAGGTGTCTTTTCATTTGCGATTTTTTTCTCAGCCGAAATCAGACTGAGAAAAAAATAAATAAATCGCACAGCACTCGCACCATGCGAGTTCTGTCCGATTTTTACGCACCGGTGTCCTTTGAAAAGCAGGTAATTCAGCGCGGTGTACAGTAAAATCACACTGACAGGTTAGAATAGAGTAGATATATACACATAGAATAGAGATAGATATATATATACACACACACATATACAGGTCCTTCTCAAAAAATTAGCATATAGTGTTAAATTTCATTATTTACCATAATGTAATGATTACAATTAAACTTTCATATATTATAGATTCATTATCCACCAACTGAAATTTGTCAGGTCTTTTATTGTTTTAATACTGATGATTTTGGCATACAACTCCTGATAACCCAAAAAACCTGTCTCAATAAATTAGCATATCAAGAAAAGGTTCTCTAAACGACCTATTACCCTAATCTTCTGAATCAACTAATTAACTCTAAACACATGCAAAAGATACCTGAGGCTTTTAAAAACTCCCTGCCTGGTTCATTACTCAAAACCCCCATCATGGGTAAGACTAGCGACCTGACAGATGTCAAGAAGGCCATCATTGACACCCTCAAGCAAGAGGGTAAGACCCAGAAAGAAATTTCTCAACAAATAGGCTGTTCCCAGAGTGCTGTATCAAGGCACCTCAATGGTAAGTCTGTTGGAAGGAAACAATGTGGCAGAAAACGCTGTACAACGAGAAGAGGTGACCGGACCCTGAGGAAGATTGTGGAGAAGGACCGATTCCAGACCTTGGGGAACCTGAGGAAGCAGTGGACTGAGTCTGGTGTGGAAACATCCAGAGCCACCGTGCACAGGCGTGTGCAGGAAATGGGCTACAGGTGCCGCATTCCCCAGGTAAACAGTGGCAGAAGCGCCTGACCTGGGCTACAGAGAAGCAGCACTGGACTGTTGCTAAGTGGTCCCAAGTACTTTTTTCTGATGAAAGCAAATTTTGCATGTCATTCGGAAATCAAGGTGCCAGAGTCTGGAGGAAGACTGGGGAGAAGGAAATGCCAAAATGCCTGAAGTCCAGTGTCAAGTACCCACAGTCAGTGATGGTGTGGGGTGCCATGTCAGCTGCTGGTGTTGGTCCACTGTGTTTCATCAAGGGCAGGGTCAATGCAGCTAGCTATCAGGAGATTTTGGAGCACTTCATGCTTCCATCGGCTGAAATGCTTTATGGAGATGATTTCATTTTTCAGCACGACCTGGCACCTGCTCACAGTGCCAAAACCACTGGTAAATGGTTTACTGACCATGGTATTACTGTGCTCAATTGGCCTGCCAACTCTCCTGACCTGAACCCCATAGAGAATCTGTGGGATATTGTGAAGAGAAAGTTGAGAGACGCAAGACCCAACACTCTGGATGAGCTTAAGGCCGCTATTGAAGCATCCTGGGCCTCCATAACATCTCAGCAGTGTCACAGGCTGATTGCCTCCATGCCACGCCGCATTGAAGCAGTCATTTCTGCCAAAGGATTCCCGACCAAGTATTGAGTGCATAACTGAACATTATTTGATGGTTTTTTTGTTTGTTATTCAAAAACACTTTTATTTGATTGGACGGGTGAAATATGCTAATTTATTGAGACAGGTTTTTTGTGTTATCAGGAGTTGTATGCCAAAATCATCAGTATTAAAACAATAAAAAACCTGACAAATTTCAGTTGGTGGATAATGAATCTATAATATATGAAAGTTTAATTGTAATCATTACATTATGGTAAATAATGAAATTTAAAACTATATGCTAATTTTTTGAGAAGGACCTGTATATATGTCAGTGAGACACCTATATATGTATATTTATATTTAATGCAGCGCAAGATAGCATAAAAGCCGCTAATTCAATTGCCAGCTTTTTCCTTCTCCTTCACAAACCCGACAGGATATGAGACATGGTTTACATACAGTAAACCATGTCATATCCCCCTTTTTTTTGCATATTCCATACTACTAATGTTAGTAGTGTGTATGTGCAAAATTTCGGCGCTGTAGCTATTAAATTTAAGGGTTAAATCGCGGAAAAAATTGGCGTGGGCTCCCGCGCAATTTTCTCCGCCAGAGTAGTAAAGCCAGTGACTGAGGGCGGATATTAATAGCCTAGAGAGGGTCCATGGTTATTGGGCCCCCCCGTGGCTAAAAACATCTGCCCCCAGCCACCCCAGAAAAGGCACATCTGGAAGATGCGCCTATTCTGGCACTTGGCCACTCTCTTCCCACTCCCGTGTAGCGGTGGGATATGGGGTAATGAAGGGTTAATGCCACCTTGCTATTGTAAGGTGACATTAAGCCAGGTTAATAATGGACAGGCGTCAATTATGACACCTATCCATTATTAATCCAATTGTATGAAAGGGTTAAAAAACACACACACATGATTAAAAAGTAATCCATCTGAAGGGGTTAAAATATTTTACAAGCAGGAGCCCTGCTATAATGCAGCTGTGCTGGTAAGCCCCGGGGAATGAAGGAAATGTAGGTCAATGACCTATAATTACCTTCAGTCGCGGTGATGCGCCCCCTGGTGGATGTCCTCATGAACAGCAGCCTGGGAACTTTTTCCCACGCTCGAGGTCATATGAGGACAACCAGCAGGGGGCGCATCACCGCGACTGAAGGTAATTATAGGTCATTGACCTACATTTCCTTCATTCCCCGGGGCTTACGAGCACAGCTGCATTATAGCAGGGCTCCTGCTTGTAAAATATTTTAACCCCTTCAGATGGATTACCTCGTGGGACGTGACAGGTCATCTGAAGGTATGTACAGTGGGGCAAAAAAGTATTTAGTCAGTCAGCAATAGTGCAAGTTCCACCACTTAAAAAGATGAGAGGTATCTATCTGTAATTTACATCATAGGTAGACCTCAACTATGGGAGACAAACTGAGAACAAAAAATCCAGAAAATCACATTGTCTGTTTTTTGATCATTTTATTTGCATATTATGGTGGAAAATAAGTATTTGGTCAGAAACAAACAATCAAGATTTCTGGCTCTCACAGACCTGTAACTTCTTCTTTAAGAGTCTCCTCTTTCCTCCACTCATTACCTGTAGTAATGGCACCTGTTTAAACTTGTTATCAGTATAAAAAGACACCTGTGCACACCCTCAAACAGTCTGACTCCAAACTCCACTATGGTGAAGACCAAAGAGCTGTTGAAGGACACCAGAAACAAAATTGTAGCCCTGCACCAGGCTGGGAAGACTGAATCTGCAATAGCCAACCAGCTTGGAGTGAAGAAATCAACAGTGGGAGCAATAATTAGAAAATGGAAGACATTCAAGACCACTGATAATCTCCCTCGATCTGGGGCTCCACGCAAAATCCCACCCCGTGGGGTTAGAATGATCACAAGAACGGTGAGCAAAAATCCCAGAACCACGCGGGGGGACCTAGTGAATGAACTGCAGAGAGCTGGGACCAATGTAACAAGGCCTACCATAAGTAACACACTACGCCACCATGGACTCAGATCCTGCAGTGCCAGACGTGTCCCACTGCTTAAGCCAGTACATGTCCGGGCCCGTCTGAAGTTTGCTAGAGAGCATTTGGATGATCCAGAGGAGTTTTGGGAGAATGTCCTATGGTCTGATGAAACCAAACTGGAACTGTTTGGTAGAAACGCAACTTGTCGTGTTTGGAGGAAAAAGAATACTGAGTTGCATCCATCAAACACCATACCTACTGTAAAGCATGGTGGTGGAAACATCATGCTTTGGGGCTGTTTCTCTGCAAAGGGGCCAGGACGACTGATCCGGGTACATGAAAGAATGAATGGGGCCATGTATCATGAGATTTTGAGTGCAAACCTCCTTCCATCAGCAAGGGCATTGAAGATGAAATGTGGCTGGGTCTTTCAACATGACAATGATCCAAAGCACACCACTAGGGCAACAAAGGAGTGGCTTCGTAAGAAGCATTTCAAGGTCCTGGAGTGGCCTAGCCAGTCTCCAGATCTCAACCCAATAGAAAACCTTTGGAGGGAGTTGAAAGTCCGTGTTGCCAAGCGAAAAGCCAAAAACATCACTGCTCTAGAGGAGATCTGCATGGAGGAATGGGCCAACATACCAACAACAGTGTGTGGCAACCTTGTGAAGACTTACAGAAAACGTTTGACCTCTGTCATTGCCAACAAAGGATATATTACAAAGTATTGAGATGAAATTTTGTTTCTGACCAAATACTTATTTTCCACCAGAATATGCAAATAAAATGATAAAAAAACAGACAATGTGATTTTCTGGATTTTTTTTCTCAGTTTGTCTCCCATAGTTGAGGTCTACCTATGATGTAAATTACAGACGCCTCTCATCTTTTTAAGTGGTGGAACTTGCACTATTGCTGACTGACTAAATACTTTTTTGCCCCACTGTATATTGTTGGTTTATTATTTTTCCAAGCGAGGGTCATCACATGGATTGAGAGAGCAATAAAATATTAAAACAACCTGTGTGTTTATTTCATTCAAATATTTTAATCATGTGTGTGTTTTTTTAACCCTTTCATACAATTGGATTAATAATGGATAGGTGTCATAATTGACGCCTGTCCATTATTAACCTGGCTTAATGTCACCTTACAATAGCAAGGTGGCATTAACCCTTCATTACCCCATATCCCACCGCTACACGGGAGTGGGAAGAGAGTGGCCAAGTGCCAGAATAGGCGCATCTTCCAGATGTGCCTTTTCTGGGGACGCTGGGGGCAGATGTTTTTAGCCACGGGGGGGCCCAATAACCATGGACCCTCTCTAGGCTATTAATATCTGCCCTCAGTCACTGGCTTTACTACTCTGGCGGAGAAAATTGCGCGGGAGCCCACGCCAATTTTTTCCGCAATTTAACCCTTAAATTTAATAGCTACAGCGCCGAAATTTTGCACATACACACTACTAACATTAGTAGTATGGAATATGCAAAAAAAAGGGGGATATGACATGGTTTACTGTATGTAAACCATGTCTCATATCCTGTCGGGTTTGTGAAGGAGAAGGAAAAAGCTGGCAATTGAATTAGCGGCTTTTATGCTATCTTGTGCTGCATTAAATATAAATATACATATATAGGTGTCTCACTGACATATATATATATACCTATTCTATGTGTATATATCTACTCTATTCTAACCTGTCAGTGTGATTTTACTGTACACAGCACTGATTTGCCGGCTTTTCAAAGGACACCGGTGCGTAAAAATCGGACAGCAATACGGATGTCGCGATAAAAAAAACAAAAAAAAAACCGCATGACAATCGCACGATTTTCCTCCGTTTTTTCAGTCCGTTAATCGGACCGTTTTGTCTCTCGCATGTGGAAATGAGCCCTTATGCGTATGGGTGCCTTCACTTTACATAAAAGTTCGACATGTCAGTCAGCTCATAAGTTTTGATCAGTGGAGGTGGGGGTCTCACCACCTTGAACCTAACATATTGGTAAAAAAGTAAATGTAGTGCTCAGCAGCGGACCCTCTAATTCACTAAGCTCAGCTCTTCTTGGAAGTGGTGCAAGTAGGAAGTCTATAAGGCCTCATTCAGACATCATGCACACGAAAAAACAAATTTTACCGGTCACCAGTGTTTTAGATCCATATGTCAGAGTATTTTCATGTACGAATGGATGGATAAATGACAAAGCTTCTCCAATCCTTCGCAATGTTAACCATAGATTGCGTACTGCACACAGGCAGAGGGTGGAGACTTATGACACCTTCCTGCAGCCAACTGGTGCTTCTGGAGGAATTTCTTACCGAGTGGTGCCTATTTAAAAGGAGCCTAAGGGTACTTTCACACATCCGTCGGTACGGGGCCGTTGCAAACCGTCAGCCCGACGGACGTTGTGCTAAATTTAGCACAACGTGGGCAGCGGATGCAGTTTTACAACGCATCCTCTGCCCATTGTGAGGAGCGGGGAGGAGGGGGCGGAGTTCCGGCCGCGCATGCGTAGTCGGAAATGGCGGACACGTCGCACAAAAAAACGTTACATTGAACTTTTTTTGTGCGTCGCGTCCGCCAAAACACGACGCATCTGTCGCACGACGGATGCCCATCCGTCGCATATACAAGTCTATGGGCAAAAAACGCATCCTGCAAGCACATTTGCAGGATCCGTTTTTTGGCCATAACGACAGATTGCGACGGTGAAGAAAAGACGGAAGTGTGAAAGAAGCCTTACATACTACCCTATGTATTTCTCCAGAAGAAGCTGACGCGAAACGCGAGTTGGGGTACCTGTCCTTAACCCACTCAGGTCTATGGCCAGGCTTGTCACCAATTACAATATACTCGTTAGGACAGTCATTTGTCTCTCGTATGGTTATACTCATTACATATATGTATTGATATTGCTGTTACCCAGATGTGTGGGGTCGGTCACTTTTACCTTTTTTAAATATAAATATATATTTTTATGATGAATAAAAAAAAAATATGCTTATAGCTGCATTAACTTCCCCTTTCTTTTGGGCTATTATTCCTTGGAAGTGCTCCATTAATTAAAAATCCAAGAAAGAAAAATGACAGTCTAATATGTGAAAAGCAGAATAGATTATAATGGATGCAAGACCCATTTGTGAAACAGAGAAGACGTACAAGCAACACGGGGGAGGGGGGAAAAAAAAAAAAAAATTCTGCCAGTTTTTGTGCATTTTGTTTTTATGGCATTTATCATCATGGAATTTTTACCGCACAACATCATTCTGATGATCAATACAATTGAGGAGATACAAAATTAAGCAATTTTTTTTCCCCATCACTAAAATAAAATATATTTTTATTTTAGTGTTGGAAAAAAAAAATTAGTTTGTGTCACCATTTTCTGAGATGTGTAATTATTATTTTTCCTTCACCCATGACAGCACACTTGAGAGAGGCATCCGCCCAGCTAAGACAGGATCCTACTGAAATAAAAGGGCGGTAGCTCTCCCCACTTCAGTTGGGTTCCTGTCCTACATGGGATTTCCATGCTGAAATCAGCGGTAACCTGGGAGTTCCTTCAGACGGGGTTTGAACTGGAGCTGGCTACTGGTACCCTTAAAGTCCAGGTATCGGCTTTGGGTGCATTGTATAGTAACCTGGTGGCTGATACAGGATTTTATGAACCTTTCAATCCAAGTGATAGAACCAGACCAGTACCAATCCCGAGAGTTCCCCCATGGGATCTGAACCTGGTACTAGAGGTTTTGACCAAAGAGCCATTTAAACCTGTTCAGGAACTGGCGGCAAAATCTTACCCTCAAAACAATCATTAGTGGCTCTGACATCAGCCCGTAGGGTGAGTGATTTACAGGCCCCTTCTATAAACCCTCCTTATGCACAAATATGATAGAGTCGTGTTAAGACCTGATCCAGCTTATCTTCCCAAGGTAGCGTGGAAGTTTCATTGAAGTCAAGAGATTGTCCTACCCTCCTTCTGGAATGACCCAAAGAATCCAGGGAAGAGGAAATTTCATAATCTTGATGTTAGAAGGGCGCTCTTGCAGTATATAACTGACTAGCCAGTGGAGGAAAGCCCAATCCCTGTTTGTAGCCTTCCAGGGTAGTAGGAAGGGTTACGGGGTGACCAAAGGGTACCAGGTGGATTAGGGCGGCCATTAGTTTAGATTACTCTGCTAGTGGTGCTCTGATCCCTGACTGCATCAAGGCTCATTCGACCAGAGCAATGGCGACCTCCTGGGCAGAGAAAGCGGAGGCATCAATTGATCAAATTTGTAAGGCTGCTTACCTGGTCCTCACCATCTACCTTCTTTAGGCACTATAGATTGGATCTATCCTCCTCTGCTGACTTAACCTTTGGTAGAAGGGTGCTGCAAGCAGTGGTCCCTCCCTAAGGTGTTTCACATTCTCCATAAGTATCTCACGCGCTGTCATGGGTGAAGGGAAACCACCAAGGTTACTTACCGATAGCCGTTTTTTCACAGAATCCATGACAGCACCCACATATTCCTCCCTTCTTTTCACCCTATGGGTGTGTTACAATGTGGTGTTTGTTAGGCCGGTTTCACACGTCAGTGGCTCCGGTACGTGTGGTGACAGTTTCCTCACGAACCGGAGACACTGACACACGTAGACACATTAAAATAAATGTATCTCTGCGCATGTCAGCGTGTTTTCACGGACCGTGTGTCTGTTTGAAAAACACGGAGACATGTCAGTGTTTGTGGGAGCGCACGGATCACACGGACCCATTAAAGTCAATGGGTCCATGAAAAACACGTACCGCACACGGATGCTGTCCGTGTGCAGTCCGTGTGCCGTGCAGGAGACAGCGCTACAGTAAGCGCCATGTCCGCTTTTCTCCGGCAGCACGGTCCGCAAATCGTCCCGCTCACGTGCACACAGTGTGCACTCTCCTCCGTGTGCACGTACTGCCGCAGGAGAAACAGCGCTACAGTTAAGCGCTGTCCCCTGCTTTTGGTGCTGAAGCCGGCATTCACTCCTTCTCCCCAGCAGCGTTCGCTGGAAAGAAGGAATGAAAAATCAAGGTTTTTTTTATTTTTTTTTGTTTAAAATAAAGTTTGGGGTCACCTCCCGCCTCCCACCCGCTTGCAGAGAAATACTCACCCAGCTCCCGTGATGCCTCCTCTCAGTGCCGGCTGCTTGTCCTGTGTGAGCAGTCCCATGTGACCGCTCATTACAGTGATGAATATGCGGCTTCACCTCCCATAGGGTTGGAGCCGCATATTCATCACTAATGAGCAGTACCACGTGACCGCTCACACAGGACAAGCTGCGGCGCTGAGGAGGCATCGCGGGAGCGGGGTGAGTATTTCTCTGCAAGCGGGCGGGCGCACGGGACTTGACCCCAAACTATTTTAAACAAAAAAAAAAAAAAAAAAAAAAACTTGATTTTTCATTCCTTCTCTCCAGCGAACGCTGCTGGGGAGAAGGAATGAATGCCGGCTTCAGCACCAAAAGCATGGGACAGCGCTTAACTGTACCGCTGTCTGCTGCACGGTCGTGTAGTTCTCGGGCGGCACACGGCTGCCGCACGTGTGCCACACTGATGTGCCACGTGAGCACACGGACAACTCCGGTACCGGAATTATCTGGACGTGTAAGACTGGCCTTATATGTGTAAATTAACCTGGAGTTCCTCATGCTCTGTAACCAACTGAGGCGGGGGAGAGGTATCGCCCTTTTATTTCAGTAGGTTCCTATCCTAGCTGGGCAGATCCTCAGGTGTGCAGTCATGAGTTCTGGAAAAAACGGCTACCGGTAAGTAACCTTGATGTTTTTCCATCATTGGAGCTATAGGTGGGTTTACTTCTTGGGCGCTGTAGTTTGTGTGTACAGTTTGGGGTACGTGCAAAGTTTGACACTTCTCAGTTTGACACTTCTCAGTTTGACACTTCTCAGTTTGACACTTCTCAGTTTGACACTTCTCAGTTTGACACTTCTCAGTTTGACACTTCTCAGTTTGACACTTCTCAGTTTGACACTTCTCAGTTTGACACTTCTCAGTTTGACACTTCTCATTTAATTTTTTTTTTTTCCAGGTATTAAGGATATGGGTTACTTTTACAATTTCAGCCAGAAAAATGTTACAGGAGCAGCAATGCCAGGCATTTATTTTCTAATTTATGGACTGAGAAAAGTGGTGAGAGCAAAACTAACACTAACAAATATATTTTTTATTGCTCCTTTCAGATTTGAACTTGTGATGGTTTGATCACTTGTACTATATACTGCATATTTCAATATATAGTAAAATTGTTGATCTCCTACGAAACCCAGACCCCCGCTGTGCTTCATATCGCAGACAGGTAGCGATCCCTGGCTGCTTTGATAACCCATTAGCACCCCACAGTCGTGACCCACACCCACATGGACTGAAATGTCTGAGTGACTGCATCATCTAAAATAATTAAACAGCAATGATCGAAATGATAGGTGCCGACTATGCGGAGTTGGCTCAGCTCCTGAGATTGCTCGATACAACTGCACCGACACAAGATGTACCGGTACGTCATAAGTCAAGAAGGAGATAAAGCTACTGCACTTCAAATGTTAGGTCCGCTTCATAAATGATGAAGGCTGAACCGTAATAGCAGCTCATAATTTTAGCTCACCCTACTGACTATATATAAGGTGGGTTATGACTGCTTGGACAGTCAGTAGGGCAAGATAAATCAAATCCATTTATTATGGCACCTACAGCCGTATAGGAAGATAAAACACAATCATTTAAAAGTGGCGGTGTAAGGTGGTGTGCACACGGTGCGTTTTTGCAGTGCTTTTTCCGCTCGTAAATAGGCCAAAAAACGCTAGGGAATCCTTATGCCAGCTAATTCAATGAGAATCCTTAAGTGCTGTACAGACGATCAGTTATTTTCCTTTGAGTATTTGCAGTGCGTTTTTTTCTGCAGAATGTGAATTCTAGCATTTATCACCCACTGACTTCGATTGAGTCAGTCAAATCTGCAGCAAAAAAACCCAAAAACAAAAAAAACCCCTGGTCTAAAAAGTTTTGCGGACTTACTGAGATTTTGCAGACTACCTATGGTGTTTCCCTTGCTGTCATCTGTACGAGAGCGCGAGAAACACGGCGGTTCTAAGCGGCGGTAACGTTACGGCCGGTAAGATAGTTAGTCGGTCAGAGCGCTGCAGGGTCGTGCGTACGAGTATATTCCTACCAACTGCAGCTTCTGTGTGCACTCACCTCCGTATGATATCTTATAATACAGGTACGCCATGATCGGGATTCCAACAAAGATCTCTTGGTAGGCCTTGGTATAATACGGTCTGGCAACCGACCACCAGGCGGCAAATGCATTCCCTGCCATCTAAAGATTATTAAAAAAAAAAAAATTAACATCAAAACACCCCACCTTCAAAAACAACGTATAGAATTTATGGCCAATCTAGACCCACAAGGTGTGCTGTCCTGGTAGTGGATGGAGACACTGGATGCTTGGCTTTTAAAGCAGATCTGTCACCAGAATTCACAATACAAACTGTATACATTATTAATTGTATCTCCTACACCTGATGAGGCCGTTATACTTGCTGTGAAAATCCATATCAGGAGAGATATATTGTCCCAATACTAAAATGAGTTCACCTAAAGCTTGAGAGTTCATGTGTCTAAGTGACTACTAAGCACCGACTGACAGCTGCAGCTTGTACCGAGCTGTGCGAGATCTCAGCAGCTGAGAAGATCTCTCTGTCTAGGTGGGCAGATATTATCAGAGTGTGTATCAAAGTCTAAGACCCATTTAATAACATGTTATACAGTTTGTATTGAGAGTTCGTCCTTTAGCAGCAAAGTCACTGCCTGAAGAACGGCACAATGCACAAACTGAGAATTAAAGGGGTCGACATTTCTAGCAGTTACTAGAAGTAACGTTCACGGTGCGTGTTTTGCAGGAACCACGCCCCTCAGTCTTCTGATGACTTAGGCTTCCATATTGAGCTCGGTTATAATCAGAATTTGTGATGGTTTTTTAAGGTGTCCGTAAAAAAAAAAAAAAAAAAAAAAAAAAAAAAAAAAAAAATCTAAATTTGTTTGTTTCTCTACACAGACTCAGCAACCTTGAACACCCAATGTCAACTAAGAAATAAAGACTAGAATTAAAAGCTGATGTCATTCAGGAACTGGGCTGTGTTCACACCTTCCTTTGGGGATTTGCATTGGGGGTATTTATGGCATATGTCAGGTTAATGGAGCAATTGCAGCACCAGTGTAGCTGTGTCAGGCCAAGAGACCACCGTCCAGCACTGATGCCCCTATGACCATGTTGTCCTTTCTTTAGGGTGACTTTTTCCATCCTTTCTTCGCCCCTGGGATCAGCGGTGCCTGCAGACACTTATCACCGTCTTCATTCAGACGTGTAGGGTCCGCCATTATGATCAGAGGGGTCGTCGCCCGCAGCCCGCCAGACTCATCTCCACAAATTTGAGGGGTTTTGTCTCTGATCTGACACTGGACATGAAGTGCAAGTGCTCAGTGGGGAGTCGTGGAAGTATCATACACAGACCCTAATGGACCCCTGAGGGACCCTCGCTGCTGCACCACAAGACACAGACGACGGGCACCCCACCCATAACAGATGATCACAAGACCCCTTTAAGAACAAGTACAAAATGTAGCGTTTGGGAAAGAAGAGACGACCCCTGTGGGACCCCGTGTATAACGGTGCTAAAGGGTCACAGTGCATCCAAAGAGAAAAGAAAGACCACGAGACTAAGTCAGAAGCCGCTCACAATCAGCCCGCAGTCTGCGACCACCCACCTTCAGATCTCAGCAGCGACTCCGCAGCTCAGGAAGGTCACCGGGGCCTTTACAGGAAGCGCGATCAGTCATAGAGAGGGCATGGGAGAGAACGTCCTGCAGAGATACGGACTGCCACAGCGCCATCTGGTGTTGGAGGAGTGTAATACACTCTGCAATGACTCCTATTCACACTCAAAGCAGAGAGGTCTTTATGGGGGGATTAGTGGTGCATGACTAGTAAGCTCTATCTACTATATAGCCACATAGTCATCAGTATGTGAGACTCCTGAATATATGATATTATATATAGTAATAGCAGGCTCCATCAGCAGGTTACAGACAATCCCTGTAAGCGCATAATCTGCCAGCACAAGGCCACAGCTGTTCTGCTTCCTCCACTGGTAGAATACCGGCTGCTATGATAAGCACTTGTACTGCGCTCCCGTTATGTGACTGCACACTGTCAGCCCGTGACGGTACAGCTGTCCGGGGTTCAGGATTCCCCCACATGCCCTGTGCTGGTGGGCGGTCACAGGACCAGCTTGTATGTAGTTTGCATACTTGCAGTCACATGCCGACTAGATTCCTACCACTTCTTTTATTTCTATTTGAGACAAGCCATTAGAGACTAGTCGGCATGTGACCGTCACCTGGAAAGGTCCATTCTCAGGCTGCCGTCACGCTAGCAGTATTTGGTCAGTATTTTACATCAGTATTTGTAAGCCAAAACCAGAAGTGGTGCATATGTTTCTGTTATACTTTTCCTCTATTTGTTCCACTCCTGGTTTTGGCTTACAGATACTGATGTAAAATACTGACCAAATACTGCTAGTGTTCTACACATTCACGCACCTGGGGCCTTTTAGGCCTGTTTACAATTATCATGGAATAACTCAAATAAAAATACTTTTCAAAATGTATTTTACAATTGCAAGGTAAGGATGCATTCCAACTAGCACTGGGGTCCGTAATGGATCTGACCTCCTGGTGACCCCAGCTAAGGCTGGCGGAATCCTGGAGTTACCAGGAGGTCAGATCCATTATGGATCCCCTTCTGGCGAACCCCAGCGCTACTGGGAACACAGCCTAAGGCCGGCGTCACACTCAGCGTAAGACAATACGGTCCGTTTTTTACGGCCGTAATACGGAGAAATGTTCCCAAAATAGTGATCCGTATGTCCTCCGTAGTCAGGGTGTGTCAGCGTATTTTGCGCATGGCATCCTCCGTATGTAATCCGTATGGCATCCGTACTGCAATATTTTCTCGCAGTCTTGCAAAACCAACATCTAATGGATTTATGTGCTCAAATGTTCGGGAAAACATATATACAGTATATATATATATATATATATATATATATATATATATAGATATATATATATAGATATATATATAGATAGATAGATAGATATGTCATTGAGACACATATATATATATATTCTGTATTTATATTTAATTCAGCGCGATATCTGTGAACAGCCGGTAATTCAATTGCCAGCTTTTCATTTCTCCTTCACAAACCCGACATGATATGAGACATGGTTTACATACAGTAAACCATCTCATATCCCCCTTTTTTTTGCATATTCCACACTACTAATGTTAGTAGTGTGTATGTGCAAAATTTGGGCGCTGTAGCTGCTCAAATAAAGGGTTAAATGGCGGAAAAAATTGGCGTGGGCTCCCGCGCAATTTTCTCCACCAGAGTGGTAAAGCCAGTGACTGAGGGAAGATATTAATAGCCTAGAGAGGTTCCATGGTTATTGGCCCCCCGTGGCTAAAAACATCTGCCCCCAGCCACCCCAGAAAAGGGACATCTGGAAGATGCGCCTATTCTGGCACTTGGCCACTCTCTTCCCACTCCCGTGTAGCGGTGGGATATGGGGTAATGAAGGGTTAATGTCACCTTGCTATTGTAAGGTGACATTAAGCCAGATTAATAATGGAGAGGCGTCAATTATGACACCTATCCATTATTAATCCAATTGTCTGAAAGGGTTAAAAAACACACACACACATTATTAAAAAGTATTTTAATGAAATAAACACACAGGTTGTTTTAGTATTTTATTGCTCTCTCAATCCATCCGGAAGACCCTCGCTTGGCAAAATAATAAACCAACAATATACATACCTTCGGATGAACTGTCAGGTCCCACGAAGTAAATCCATCTGAAGGGGTTAAATCATTTTACAGCCAGGAGCTGCGCTAAAGCACTGCTCGTGGTTTTAAAAACCCCGGGTGCTGAAAGGAAAGCTGGGTGATCTGTACTTACATTGAGTCGCGGTGAGGCGCCCTCTGCTGGATGAACTCATATGAACTCGAGCGTGGGAACTTTTCCAAGGCTGCAGTTCATGAGAACATCCACCAGAGGGCGCCTCACCGCAACTCAATGTAAGTACAGATCACCCAGCTTTCCTTTCAGCACCCGGGGTTTTTAAAACCATGAGCAGTGCTTTAGCGCAGCTCCTGGCTGTAAAATGATTTAACCCCTTCAGATGGATTTACTTCGTGGGACCTGACAGTTCATCCGAAGGTATGTATATTGTTGGTTTATTATTTTGCCAAGTGAGGGTCTTCCGGATGGATTGAGAGAGCAATAAAATACTAAAACAACCTGTTTGTTTATTTCATTAAAATACTTTTTAATAACGTGTGTGTTTTTTAACCCTTTCAGACAATTGGATTAACCCCTTAGTGACAGAGCCAATTTGGTACTTAATGACCGAGCCAATTTTTACAATTCTGACCAGTGTCACTTTAAGAGGTTATAACTCTGGAACGCTTTATCGGATCCCGCTGATTCTGAGATTGTTTTTTCGTGACATGTTGTACTTCAAGATAGTGGTAACATTTCTTCGATATTACTTGCAATTATTTATGAAAAAAATGGAAATATGGCGAAAATTTTTAAAATTTTGCAATTTTCAAACTTTGTATTTTTATGCCCTTAAATCAGAGAGATATGTCACAAAAAAATAGTTAATAAATAACATTTCTCACATGTCTACTTTACATCAGCACAATTTTGGAAACAATTTTTTTTTTTGTTAGGGAGTTATAAGGGTTAAAAGTTGACCAGCAATTTCTCATTTTTACAACACCATGTTTTTTTTAGGGACCACATCACCTTTGAAGTGATTTTGAGGGGTCTATATGATAGAAAATAACCAGGTGTGACACCATTCTAAAAACTGCACCCCTCAAGCTGCTCAAAACCACATTCAAGAAGTTTATTAACCCTTTACGTACTTCACAGGAACTAAAACAATGTGGAAGAAAAAAATGAACATTTAACTTTTTTTTGCAAACATTTTACTTCAGAACCATTTTTTTTAATTTTCACAAGTGTAAAAACAGAAATGTAACCACAAATTTTGTTGTGCAATTTTTCCTGAGTACGCCGATACCCCATATGTGGAGGTAAACCACTGTTTGGGCGCACCGCAGAGCTTGGAAGTGAAGGAGCACCGTTTGACTGTTTCAATGCAGAATTGGCTGGAATTGAGATCGGACGCCATGTCGCGTTTGGAGAGCCCCTAATGTGCCTAAACAGTGGAAACCCCCCACACGTGACACCATTTTGGAAACTAGACCCCCCAAGGAACTTATCTAGATGTGTGGTGAGCACTTTGAACCCCCAAGTGCTTCACAGAAGTTTATAACGTAGAGCCGTGAAAATAAAAAATCGCATTTGTTTTCACAAAAATGATTTTTTCGCCCACAAATTCTTATTTTCACAAGGGTAACAGGAGAAATTAGACCATAAAAGTTGTTGTGCAATTTCTCCTGAGTACGTCGATACCCCATATATGGGGGTAAACCACTGTTTGGGCGCACCGCAGAGCTTGGAAGAGAAGGAGTGTCGTTTTACTTTTTCAATGCAGAATTGGCTGGAATTGAGATCGGATGCCATGTCGCGTTTGGAGAGTCCCTGATGTGCCTAAACAGTGGAAACCCCCCACAAGTGATACCATTTTGGAAACTAGACCCCTTAAGGAACTTATCTAGATGTGTGGTGAGCACTTTGAACCCCCAAGTGCTTCACAGAAGTTTATAACGTAGAGCCGTGAAAATAAAAAATCTAATTTTTTCTACAAAAATGATCTTTTTGCCCCCAAATTTTTATTTTCACAAGGGTAACAGGAGAAATTAGACCACAAAAGTTGTTGTGCAATTTCTCCTGAGTACGTCGATACCCCATATATGGGGGTAAACCACTGTTTGGGCGCACCGCAGAGCTTGGAAGAGAAGGAGTGTCGTTTTACTTTTTCAATGTAGAATTGGCTGGAATTGAGATCGGACGCCATGTCACGTTTGGAGAGCCGCTGATGTGCCTAAACAGTAGAGACCCCCCACATATGACACCATTTTGGAAACTAGACCCCTTAAGGAACTTATCTAGATGAGTGGTGAGCACTTTAAACCCCCAGGTGCTTCACAGAAGTTTATAACGTAGAGCCGTGAAAATAAAAAAATCACATTTTTTCTACAAAAATGATCTTTTTGCCTCCAAATTTTTATTTTACCAAGGGTAACAGGAGAAAATGGACCCCAGAAGTTGTTGTACAATTTGTCTTGAGTACGCCGACACCCCATATGTGGGGGTAAACCACTGTTTGGGCGCATGGCTGAGCTCGGAAGCAAAGGAGCGCCATTTGACTTTTCAATGCAAAATTGACTGGAATTGAGATCGGACGCCATGTCGCGTTTGGAGAGCCCCTGATGTGCCTAAACAGTAGAAACCCCCCAAAAGTGACCCCATTTTGGAAACTAGACCCCCCATGGAACTTATAATGCAGAGTCGTGAAAATAAAAAATATATATTTTTTAACAATAAAGATTTTTTAGCCCCCAAGTTTTTATTTTCACAAGGGTAACAAGAGAAATTGGACCCCAAAAGTTGTTTTCCAATTTGTCCTGAGTATGCTGGTACCCCATATGTGGGGGTAAACCACTGTTTGGGCGCACGGCAGAGCTCGGAAGGGAAGGAGCGCCATTTTGGAATGCAGACTTTGATAGAATTGTCTGCGGGCGTTATGTTGCGTTTGCAGACCCCTAATGTACCTAAACAGTAGAAACCCCCAACAAGTGACCCCATTTTGGAAAATAGACCCCCCAAGGAACTTATCTAGATATGTGGTGAGAACTTTGAATGCCCAAGTGCTTCACAGAAGTTTATAATGCAGAGTAGTGAAAATAAAAAATATTTTTTTTCCCACAAAAAAGATTTTTTTAGCCTCCAAATTTTTATTTTCACAAAGGTAACAAGAGAAATTGGATGCCAATATTTGTTCTCCAATTTGTCCTGAGTATTCTGGTACCCCATATGTGGGGGTAAACCACTGTTTTGGCACACGGCAGAGCTCGGAAGAGAAGGAGCGCCATTTTGGAATTCAGACTTTGATAGAATTGTCTGTGGGTGTTATGTTGCGTTTGCAGAGCCCCTGATGTACCTAAACAGTAGAAACCCCCACAAGTGACCAAATTTTGGAAACTAGACCCCCTAAGGAACTTATCTAGATATGTGGTGAGAACTTTGAAAGCTCAAGTGCTTCACAGAAGTTTATAATGCAGAGTAGTGAAAATAAAAAAATATTTTTTTTTCCAACAAAAAAGATTTTTAGCCCCCAAGTTTTTATTTTCACAAGGGTAACAGGAGAAATTGGACCCCAAAAGTTGTTGTCCAATTTATCCCGAGTACGCTGATGCCCCATATGTGGGGGTAAACCACTGTTTGGGCGCACGGCAGAGCTCAGAAGGGAGGGAGTACCATTTGACTTTTTTAGCGCAAAATTGGCTGTCGTGTTTGGAGACCCCCTGATGTACCTAAACAGTGGAAACCCCCAAATTATAACTCCAACCCTAACTCCAACACACCCCTAACCCTAATCTCAACCCGATCCATAATCCTAATCACAACCCTAACGATAATCACAACCCTAACCCCAAAACAGCCCTAATCTCAACCCTAACCATAACCCTAATCAAAACCCTAAATCCAACACACCCCTAACCCTAATCCCAACCCTAACCCTAATCCCAACCCTAATCCCAAACGTAACACTAATCCCAACCCTAATCCAAACCCTAACCCTAATCCCAACTCTAACCCTAACTTTAGCCCCAACCCTAACTTTAGCCCCAACCCTAACCATAACTTTAGCCCCCGTCGTCACAAAAAAAGTTCAATGTAACCTTTTTTTTGTACGTCGCGTCCGCCATTTCCGCGCATGCGTGGCCGTAACTCTGCCCCCTCCTCCCCAGGACATAGACTGGGCAGCGGATGCGTTGAAAAACTGCATCCGCTGCCCACGTTGTGCACAATTTTCACAACGTGCGTCGGTACGTCGGGCCGACGCATTGCGACCGCCCCGTACCGATGCAAGTGTGAAAGAAGCCTAAGGCTACTTTCACACTAGCGTCGTACTCGGCCCATCGCAGTGTGTCGGGCCGACGTACCGACGCTAGCGTTGTAAGCGCCGCACAACGGGTGCAGTGGATGCTGTTTTTTCAACGCATCCGCTACCCCATTGTGAGGTGCGGGGAGGCGGGGGCGGAGTTCCGGCCACGCATGCGCGGTCGGAAATGGCGGACACGTCGCACAAAAAAGTTACATGTAGTTTTTTTTGTGTCGACAGTCCGCCAAAGCACGACGCATCTGTCGCACGACGGATGCGACATGTGGCAATGCGTCGCTAATGCAAGCCAATGGAGAAAAAACGCATCCTGCAAGCACTTTTGCAGGATGCGTTTTTTCTCCAACGACGCATTGCGACGGAAGCCAAAAAACGCTAGTGTGAAAGTAGCCTAACCCTAACCCTAGCCCTAACCCTAAATTTAGCCCCAACCCTAACCCTAACTCTAACCCTAACCCTAACTCTAACCCTAACCCTAACCCTAACTCTAACCCTAACACTAACCCTAACTCTAACCCTAACTCTAACCCTAACCCTAACTCTAACCCTAACCCTAACCCTAATTTTAGCCCCAACTCGTCTTCTCCTGCCGGCCGGCAGATGGCAGCAGATGGCGGGCACACTGCGCATGCGCCCGCCATGATGAAAAAGCCGGCAGGAGAAGACAGAAGAGGACCCAGGGACACCGGGTGAGTATGTTAGGGTCCCCGAATCCCCCTATTTCTCTGTCCTCTGATGTGCGATCACATCAGAGGACAGAGAAATAACTGATCGCTTTTTTTTTTGCGGTCGCCGGTAAACTGTTAATTACCGGCGATCGCAAAGCAGGGGTCGGTGCAAACCGACCCCGATCATGTTCTTTGGGGTCTCGGCTACCCCCGGCAGCCGAGACCCCAAAGATCTTCCGGGTGCCGGGCGGCCTGCGCGTGCGCCCGCCATTTTTCCCCGGAAAAAAGATGGCGGCGCCCATCGGGAGCCACGAGGAGCACCGGGGGAGGTAGGTAAGTATCGGGGGGCTATTGGGGGCCATCGGGGACCACATTTCTCTGTCCTCCGATGTGCGATCACATCGGAGGACAGAGAAATTAAACGGCAAATCGCGGTTTTTTTTTTTTTTGTTGCGACCGCCGGTAAACGGTTAATTACCGGCGATCGCAACTCGGGGGTCGGTAAAACCGCCCCGAATCATGTTCTCTGGGGTCTCGGCTACCCTCGGCAACCGAGACCCCAGAGAAAATCCGACTCTGGGGGGCGCTATTCACTGTTTTGTGGTTTAAGTACCCTTAGCGGCCGCCGTTAAAAGGCGTATCGGCGGTCGTTAAGGGGTTAATAATGGATAGGTGTCATAATTGACGCCTGTCCATTATTAATCTGGCTTAATGTCACCTTACAATAGCAAGGTGGCATTAACCCTTCATTACCCCATATCCCACCGCTACACGGGAGTGGGAAGAGAGTGGCCAAGTGCCAGAATAGGCGCATCTTCCAGATGTGCCTTTTCTGGGGTGGCTGGGGGCAGATGTTTGTAGCCAGGGGGGGCCAATAACCATGGACCCTCTCTAGGCTATTAATATCTGCCCTCAGTCACTGGCTTTACCACTCTGGCGGAGAAAATTGCGCGGGAGCCCACGCCAATTTTTTCCGCCATTTAACCCTTTATTTTAGCAGCTGCAGCGCCCAAATTTTGCACATACACACTACTAACATTAGTAGCGAGGAATATGCAAAAAAAAAAAGGGGATATGAGATGCTTTACTGTATGTAAACCATGTCTCATATCCTGTCGGGTTGGGGAAGGAGAAATGAAAAGCCGGCAACTGAATTACCGGCTTGTCACTAACACCGCTGCGTATTTCTCGCAAGTCACACTGCTGGTCTGTGTGGAATCCGTATTTTTCTCGCCCCCATAGACTTTCATTGGCGTATTATTTGCGCAATACGCTGACAAACGCAGCATGCTGCGATTTTGTACGGCCGCAGAAAGCCGTATAATACGGATCCGTAATATACGGCTGATAGGACCAGACCCATTGAGAATAATTGTGCCGTTTGTTTGCCGAGCTTTACGGACGTATTTTCTGCGCTCTTACGTCCGTAAAACTCGCTAGTGTGACGCCGGCCTAAGATGTGTATATTTCAAAACATAATTATGTGCATAAAACAACAAAAAAGTAAGTAAACGGGCACGCCAAATATAGGCATTCTATATGCAATTTTTTTATAAAAACATTTTTTGGTTGTAGCAAACTTGGTGCAGGAATATTTATTTGTAACTTTACATATTCCCCCGACAATTCTCGCATATTATTTTTTCGGCTGAACGTTCCTTGCATACATTTTGTCCGCAAGTAGAACAGAAACGCTCTGATTTTCTTTCCTTTGCTGGAGAAATATAGCAGCGCTTTCTTTTTTTTTCTCTTTGCTCTGGATGTTCCAGAAAGGGTATTCCACATCGGATCATTGCCTCCGTAATTTGCCTTGATAAGCAAATCTGTGTATCACATGTAAACCTAGTACAGGCCTAAAAGGCCCCAGGTGCGTGAATATGGGGTAGTCCCAAAAAAAGGTTGTTATACCGAAATGTCTGTAACATAAAAATATATGAATAACTGGAAATTACTAACAACTATACACTATGTTCCAAATTATTATGCAAATTGGATTTAAGTGTCATAAAGATTTAATTGTTTTGTTTTTCAAATAAACTGGTGGATGGTATTGTGTCTCAGGGCTCAATGGATCACTGAAATCAATCTTAAACACATGTGATAATTGATTTTCCAGGTGATTCTAATTAAAGGAAAACTACTTAAAAATGATGTTCCACATTATTAAGCAGGTCACAGTTTTCAAGTAACATGGGAAAGAAAAGGGATCTCTCTGCTGCTGAAAAGCATCAAATAGTGCAAATAATGCAAATAGTGAAGGGATGAAAACATTAGAAATTTTCCAAAAACATAAGCGTGATCATCGTACTGTTAAGAGATTTGTGGCTGTATCTGAGCACAAATGTGTTTGTGCTGATAAAGGCATAATGAGGAAGATTTCTGCCAGGCAAGTTCATCGGATTAAGAGAGTAGCTGCTAAAAAGCCATTACAAAGCAGCAAACAGATATTTGAAGCTGCTGGTGCCTCTGGAGTCCCTCGAACCTCAAGGTGTAGGCTCCTTCAAAGGCTTGCTGTGGTGCATAAACCTACTATTCGGCCACCCTTACACAGTGTTCACAAGCAGAAATGGTTGTATTAGGCCCACACATACATGAAGACTAATTTCCAAACAGTCTTGTTTACTGATAAGTGTTGAGCAACCCTGGATGGTCCAGATGGATGGAGTAGTGGATGGTTGGTGGATGGCCACCGTGTCCCACCAAGGCTGCAACGTCAGCGAGGAGGTGGAGGAGTCATGTTTTGGGCCAGAATCATGGGAAACAGCTGGTAAGGCCCTTTAAGGTTCCTGAAGGTGTGAAAATGACCTCTGCAAAGTATATAGAGTTTCTGACTGACAACTTTCTTCTACGGTCTAAAAAGCAGAAACGTGCCTTCAGGAGCAAAATCATCTACATGCTGACAATGCCCCATCTCATGCTGCAAAGAATCCCTCTGAGTCATTGGCTGCTATAGGCATAAAAAGAGATAAACTCATGGTGTGGCCACCATCTTCCCCTGACCTCAACCCTATAGAGAACCTTTAGAGGATCATCAGGCAAAAGATCTATGAGGGTGGGAGGCAGTTCACATCCAAACAGCAGCTCAGGGAGGCTATTCCAACTTCATGCAAAGAAATACAAGCAGAAACTCTCCAAAAACTCACAAGTTCAATGGATGCAAGAATTGTGAAGGTGACATCAAAGAAGGCTCCTATGCTAACATGTAACTTGGCCAATTAGGATGTTTTGGCGTTAAATAGCTTTTTTGTTCAGTGAATGTGACCTCCTAATGCTGCAACTTCCATAAATGAGCATCTTCAGTTCTTTACAACATATCAAATGTTTAGAAATTCTACTGTGCATAATAATTTGGAACAGTGCATTTTGAGTTTTTATTCATTTTGGAGATTATACTGTTATCATTGGGAGGTTTCTTCAATAAAATTTCATGTATAATCTAACGGGTGATGACTTTTATTAGACTGACTGTCATTTGCACCGACCATTTAGGAAAATCTGATAAAAATGTAATTTGCATAATAATTTGGAACATAGTGTATACCTGAGGATTACCTAGATTTTCAAAATTCTAACTAAAGTACTTTTACAGAAAATAGAAAACAAGTAACCTGGCAGGCCTGCGAGGCCCCAGGTATGCGTTCTAGGGTTAAAGTAATAAGTCTGGATGTGCAGCGCACACTGGAGACATTGGTGCTGTAGGGAACCGACAGCTGGATATGCTGGACAGTATTAGGAGCAATGAGGAACAGCAGAGCTGGATATGCTGGACAGTATTAGGAGCAACGTGGAACAGCAGAGCTGGATATGCTGGACAGTATTAGGAGCATCGTGGAATAGCAGAGCTGTATATGCTGGACAGTATTAGGAGCAATGAGGAACAGCAGAGCTGGATATGCTGGACAGTATTAGGAGCAACATGGAACAGCAGAGCTGTATATGCTGGACTGTATTAGGAGCAACGAGGAACAGCAGAGCTGTATATGCTGGACAGTATTAGGAGCAACGAGGAACAGCAGAGCTGGATATGCTAGACAGTATTAGGAGCAACGTGGAATAGCAGAGTTGGATATGTTGGACAGCATTAGGAGCAACGTGGAATAGCAGACCTGGATACGTTGGACAACATGAGGAACAGCGTGGAACAGCAGAGCTGAATATGCCAGACAGCAAGAGGAGCAACGTGGAACAGTAGAGCAGGATATGCTGGAAAGCAAGAGGAGCAATGTGGCATAGCAGAGCTGGATATGCTGGACAGCATGAGGAACAGCGTGGAACAGCAGAGCTGAACATGCTGGACAGCATGAGGAAGAGCGTGGAACAGCAGAGCTGGATATGCTGTACAGCAAGAGGAGCATTGTGGGACAGCAGAGCTGAATATGCTGGACAGCATGAGGAGCAACATGGAACAGCAGAGCTGGATGTGCTGGACAGTATTAGGCGCAACGTGGAATAGCAAAGCTTGATATGCTGGACAGCATGAGGAACAGCATGGAACAGCAGAGCTTAATATGCTAGACAACATGATGAGCAACGTGGAACAACAAAGCTGGATATGCTGGACAGCATGAGGAGCAGCCTGGAATAGCAGAGCTGGATATGCTGGACAGCATGAGGAGCATCGTGGAATAGAAGAGCTGGATGTGCTGGACAGCAAAAGGAGCAAAGTGGAACAACCAAGGTGGATATGCTAGACATCATGAGGTGCATCGTGGGACAGCGGAGCTGAATATGCTGGACAGCAAGTGAAGCAGTATGGAACAGCACAGCTGGATATGCTGGACAGCTTGAGAAGCAACATGGAACAGCAGAGCTGGATATATCAGACAGCAGGAGGAGCAACGTGGAACAGCAGAGCTGGATATGCGTATCCCCCTACCTGATCTATCTATTATGGTAAACGGCATCACGCTCTCTCTTGCACCTGAAATCCGCTGCCTCGGGTTAACTCTCGACTCTGCCCTGTCCTTCAAACCGCACGTCCAAACTGTTGCCACCTCCTGTCGCCTCCAACTAAAAAATATTGCCAGAATCCATCCCTTCCTCAGCCCACAATCTACTAAAACTTTTGTGCATGCCCTCATCATCTCTCACCTTTATTACTGCAACACCCTCCTCTGTGGCCTCCCCACTAACTCTCTTGCACCACTCCAGTCTGTCCTCAACTCACCTGCCCGGCTAATCCACCTCTCTACTCCCCTGCTTCTCCCCTCTGCAAATCCCTCCACTGGCTCCCAATTACCCAACAAATCCAGTTCACATTACAAACACTGATCTACAAAGCCATCCACAACCTGTCCCTCCTTATATCTCTGAACTAATCTCCCAATATCTTCCCTGACCTAATCTCTGATCTTCCCAAGACGTCCTACTCTCCTCCACACTTATTCGCTCCTCACACAACCGCCTCCAAGATTTCTCCCGAATATCCCCCATCCTCTGGAATTCCACACCTCAACACGTCCGATTATCCACCACCCTTGGATCCTTCAGACGGAACCTGAAAACCCATCTCTTCAGGAAAGCCTACAGCCTGCAATAACCATTCTGCCGCCTCACCAACCACCCGAGCTGCCGCCACCTCACCAACCGCCCGAGCTGCCGCCTCACCAACCACCCGAGCTGCTGCCACCTCACCAACCACCTGAGCTGCTGCCGCCTCACCAACCACCCGAGCTGCCGCCTCACCAACCACCAGAGCTGCCGCCTCACCAACCACCAGAGCTGACGCCTCACCACCGCCAGTGCTGCAGCACCCCGACCTCCTGTCTCTTCCCCATTATCTCGAAGAATGTAAGTCCGCAAGGACAGGGTCCTCTCCCCTCTGTACCAGTCTGTCATTGTAAATTTGTTTACTGTTAACGATATCTATAACCCTGTATGTAACCCTTTCTCATGTACAGCACCATGGAATTAATGGTGCTATATAAATAAATAATAATATGCTGGACAGCATGAGGAGCAATGTGGAACAGCAGAGTTAGATATATTGGACAGCGTGAGGAGAAACGTGGAAAAGGAGAGCTGGATATGCTGGACAGCAAGAGGAGAAGCATGGAACAGCAGAGCTGGATATGCTGGATAGCAGGAGGAGAAGCGTGGAACAGCAGAGCTGGATATGCTGGACAGCATGAGGAGCAATGTGGAACAGAAGATTATAAATGCTGGATAGCAAGAGAAGCAGAGTGGAACAGCAAAACTGGATATGCTTAACAGCACGAGGAGCAGCAGAGCTGCATATGTTGGACAGCGCGAGAAGCAGCATGGAACTACTTTTCTCCGAAACTGATATTCTTATTTATCAGATCCTGCAGCTCCTGAGCCTACTCTATACTTCTGCACCTGTCCTATTTTGGGAAGCATCCCAGCATCAGGCACGAGTGACCTTCCAAAAATGCTACTTTCCAGGAGGCTTTGATGGCCCACCTTGGTATATCAGAATATACCACCAATACCTCCAGAGCTTAGTTCCAGTGGATCAAAATCTTTCCTAATTGTATGTTGGACGACTCATACAGTTATTAGAGCAATATTTTGTGACAAATGGATCATATGACCAACTGGAAATTATCAAGGTTCCTATTGGAAAGTTGTGAGAAACTGGTATAGAAAGTATGCAAAAAAATGTTAAGGCTATGTGCACACGTTGCGGATTTTGCTGCGGGACCGCAGCAGCTTTCCATGCGTTTACAGTACAATGTACACCTATGAAAAACACAATCCGCAGTGCCCATGCTGCGGAAAAAAAACACGCGGAAACGCTGCGGGTTACATTCCACAGCATGTCAATTCTTTGTGCGGATTCCGCAGCGGTTTATACCTGCTCCATAATAGGAATCCGCAGGTGAAATCCACACAAAATACGCATAAAACCCGCGGTAAATCCGCAGGTAAAACGCAATGCCTTTTAACTGCGGAATTCTAAAACCCGCAGTGGAAAAATCCACAGATCTCCTTTCTATGTGTGCACATACCCTAGGACTTTCCATTATATAGCACTTTAACGCTTTTGGCGCTTCATGCAGAAGTCCCAATGTAAGACACATCTGTCCCATGATGAGGGCCCTTTACAATGTATGAAGCAGGTGGGTGTAATATTAGGCTTTGGTCACAGAGTTTTTTTGGAGAAGGTCTGCTCAGGAAAAAAACCCCCAAAAAATAAATATGAAATTCTCTTCCTATTAATTTCTACTTGCTGTTCAGTCTTGTATCTTCAGTCTTTTGAGCTTTTTCCTTCTGCTTCCGGTTGTGAAAAACTCCTGGTGGGAAAAAAAAGTGCATATCACTTATTTGAATCGTTTCCTGATAGAGAAAGCTGCAAATTAGGCATTATCCAAGGAAAAGGCTGCAAAAGAAAAACCTGTGAGGCTAGCAGGTTCCCCTGGGAAAAAAACAGACTGCACAGAGAAGGGACAATAGCACCACCTTCTGGCATAATTACATATTAAAATATGATGGCCAATACTTCAAGTGCAATGCTCAAGGGACAGACAAACATGGATCAATAAGAAATTGCTGTCACTGGGGGGTGCATCTACACGCTGCCATGCTAAGAGCTCTTTATTATACCAAGAAGGGGCCCAGGATGGAGGTCATTGTAACAGGAAGGAGGTCAGGTTGGGAGACATTATACCAAAAAGGGCACAGGATTGGGGGCATTGTAACAGGAAGGTGGTCAGGATGGGGGGACATTATACCAAAAAGGGGTCCAGGATGGGGGACCTTATACCAAGAAGGGGCACGGGATGGGGGATGTTGTAACAGGAAGGTGGTCAGGATGGGGGACATTATACCAAGAAGGGGCTCAGGATCGAGGTCATTGTAACAGGAAGGAGGTCAGGCTGGGAGACATTATACCAAAAAGGGGCCCAGGATTGGGGGCATTGTAACAGGAAGGTGGTCAGGATGGGGGGACATTATACCAAAAAGGGGTCCAGGATGGGGGACCTTATACCAAGAAGGGGCACGGGATGGGGGATGTTGTAACAGGAAGGTGGTCAGGATGGGGGACATTATACCAAGAAGGGGCTCAGGATCGAGGTCATTGTAACAGGAAGGAGGTCAGGTTGGGAGACATTATACCAAAAAGGGGCCCAGGATTGGGGGCATTGTAACAGGAAGGTGGTCAGGATGGGGGGACATTATACCAAAAAGGAGTCCAGGATGGGGGACCTTATACCAAGAAGGGGCACGGGATGGGGGATGTTGTAACAGGAAGGTGGTCAGGATGGGGGACATTATACCAAGAAGGGGCTCAGGATCGAGGTCATTGTAACAGGAAGGAGGTCAGGCTGGGAGACATTATACCAAAAAGAGGCCCAGGATGGGGGACATTGTAACAGGAAGGTGGTCAGGATGGGGGGACATTATACCAAAAAGGGGTCCAGGATGGGGGACCTTATACCAGAAAGGTGGTCAGGATGGGGGACATCATACCAAAAAGGGGTCCAGGATGGGGGACATTTTAACAGGAAGGAGGTCAGGATGGGGGGACATTATACCAAAAAGGGGTCCAGGATGGGGGACCTTATACCAAGAAGGGGCACGGGATGGGGGACGTTGTAACAGGAAGGTGGTCAGGATGGGGGACATTATACCAAGAAGGGGCCCAGGATCGAGGTCATTGTAACAGGAAGGAGGTCAGGTTGGGAGACATTATACCAAAAAGGGGTCCAGGATGGGGGACCTTATAGCAGGAAGGTGGTCAGGATGGGGGACATCATACCAAAAAGGGGTCCAGGATGGGGGACATTGTAACAGGAAGGAGGTCAGGATGGGGGGACATTATACCAAAAAGGGGCCCAGGATGGGGGACATTGTAACAGGAAGGAGGTCAGGATGGGGGGACATTATACCAAAAAGGGGCCCAGGATGGGGGACATTGTAACAGGAAGGAGGTCAGGATGGGGGGGGGGGGACATTATATCAAAAAGGGGCCCAGGATGGGGGACATTATACCAGGAAGTGGCTCAATCCTAATATTATTACTACACCCAAGAAGTCATCCTCCAGTGGCATCAGAATGGAAATCTGCCATAAAATGAGTGTCCATGCTCAAAGTAATGTGGTGATAAAGCAATTATTAAAAGGAAGACACCTTCCCTTTTGTGCCCACAGGCAACAATGGAAAAGGAACTGAGATTTTTTTCTTTTTTTCTTTTTGGAACGGAGCGTAGTCATAAGGAATGGTCTAAAATGAGCATGTTATGTTTCTCAATAGAAGTAGATGTCACTTGGTGCTGGATAGACAGAAGTACAAAGTGGTAGAAATGTTCCTATTCTTTAATCTTGGCCCCTATAATTACTTTCCTGGTTAGATGTCTCAGAATAGTCACATATTTGTGTGAGGTGCGATGCAGGAACCACAGTATAGTCAGTAATGAAGCCAGGAGTTGGCAGGAAAGGCCAATGGTCAGAACATCCGATGCCAGGCAACAAATCCAAGGATTGGGACAAAAGCTGAATCCACATGCTAAGGTCAAAAACAGAGTACGTATCAAATCGAAAATAGCAAGAGCCACACCAACATGTGTGAAACAGTTGGTGTGGAAAAGACTACTAATAGATCACATACTGCAAATGAGTCAACAGTGTGATGCAGCAGTAAAAAAGGCAAATACAGTTCTAAGATTTAATAGGAGAAGCATAGAGTCTAGATCACGTGAGGTAATTATCCCCCTCTACTACTTCTTGGTCAGGCCTGATCTGAAATACTGTGTCCAGTTCTGGGAAGCACATTCAAAAAAATATATTGAAAAACTGGAGCAAGTTCAGAGAAGAGCTACCTGGATGGTGAATGGATGGTAAAGTATGTCCTATGAGGAACAGTTAAAGGATCTTGGAATGTTTAGCTTGCAAAAAAGAAGACGAAGAGAAGACTTAGTAGCTGTCTACAACTATCTGAAGGGCTGTCACAGTGTAGAGAGATCATCATTATTCTCATAAGCTCATGGAAACACGAGAAACAATGGAATGAAACTCAAAGAGACAAGATACTGATTAGATATTAGAAAAAAAAAATTTTTTGCAAGTGAGGGTGATCAATGAGTGGAACAGGCTGCCACGAGAGGTGGTGAGTAGAGTTGAGCGAATTTGTTTGGATTTGGTCGCTGAATCTGAATTTGCCATTTTCGAACCCTATTCTTGCTGAATGTATGTTTGATGATCGGTTCCAAACATATTCGGTAATTTATACTCCCATTGACTCTAATAACGTTCAGCTGTGTTAGACAAATATTGCAAACCAATATTCAATGCCGATTGTATTCGGAACCGAATCTGAACAAATTCGCTCAACTCTAGTGGTGAGTTCTCCTTTTATGGAAGTCTTCAAACAGAAGCTGGACAGACACAGACACAGACGCATTTCTGGAGACTAAGCTCCCTTAATGATGATTAAGGGAGCTTAGTCTCTAGAAACGAGTTGAGATTCTTACCCATATGGTTTGTGCTGAAGTCTGTATCCTCTATGTTTAAAGTTTGTGAATAAAGAAAACTCATTTTACGGATTTGGTGAAGCTGGACATTCTCTTCTTTTTTTGCACTGACACTATATACAGAGCTCCTGTGTATAATGTCACTGATGATCACTGTATTAGCTGTACACTATATACAGAGCTCCTGTGTATAATGTAATCGGTGATCGAAAAGAATAAATAAAAGTTAAAATCACCCATTTGCCCGATTAAAAATAAAACAATTAAAAAAATACACATATTTGGTATTTTTACTTTCTTAAAGGTCTGATTCATCAAAATTGAAAAAAAATAATAATTTGGTCAGTAAGAAGCATAACAAGAAAAAAATAAAAATGGCAGGATTACTTTTTTTAGGCCGCTGTAATATTGCAATAAAAGGTAATAAGAGGCAATCAAGACATCATATCTTCCCCAAAATGTTATCAGTAAAAACATCAGGGTGCAAAAAAATAAGCCCTCACACAATCCTATGTCCTGAAAATTTAAAACGTTATGGATCGTGGAAAATGGCTACACAAGCAAAGTTGTTTTTTGTTGTTTTTTTTTACACTAATCAGAATTTTTCATTACTTAAAAAAAAACTACATGTTTGGTATCTGGGTACTCATACTGACCTGGAGAATCATATTTCCAGGTCAGTATTACCGTATCCTGAATATGGTACGTAAAAAGCAAGCTGACAGTGCGGGTGAAAGAAGTGAATAGGGTCACTGAGTAATCAGATGGAGACAATAAAGCTATGGCTGCCAACAGATTCCTGCTGCTTGAATGGTTAGAGGTACTTAAATGGGTCTTGGTTTGTTTGAGTTTGAGTGATACATTAAATTGGTTCTCTGGGTCATGGTTCCTGGACACAGGCCATGAATATTAAAGTCTCGGAGAACCCCTTTAAATAAAGAAGGGAGCAGTAGATGACAAGGAACTCATCCTGAAGGTCAAGAGGAAAACTCAGAAAAATGTGTTTGGGATAAATTCACAAATCAAATGTCCGATCACAGAATCTAGTGCCCATATCCTATAATATAATATTTTTCAAGAAAGGCATCCCTCTTGAATTTTACAGATAAATTAACCATCATAACATCATGGGACTGAGCTTTCCATGGTCTCACTGCTCTTACAGTAAAGAATCTGCGTCTGTGATTATAATTAAAGGGAACCTGTCACCCCAAAAATCGAAGATGAGCTAAGTCCACCCTCATCAGGGGCTTATCTACAGCATTCTGGAATGCTGTAGATAAGCCCCCGATGTATCCTGAATGATGAGAAAAAGAGGTTAGATTATACTCACCCAGGGGCAGTCCCAATGCGGTCCGGGTCTGATGGGCATCGCAGGTCCGGTTCGGGGCCTCCTATCTTCATAGGATGACGTCCTCTTCTTGTCTTCACGCCGCGGCTCCGGCGCAGGCGTACTTTGTCTGCCCTGTTGAGGGCAGAGCAAAGTACTGCAGTGTGCAGGCGCCAGGAAAGGTCAGAGAGGCCCTGATCGGACCTGCGACGCCCATCGGACCCGGACCACAGCGGGACCGCCCCTGGGTGAGTATAATCTAACCTCTCATCTTTCAGGTTACATCGGGGGCTTATCTACAGCATTACAGAATGCTGTAGATAAGCCCCTGATCAGGGCCGGACTGGCCATCGGGCACTTCTGGCAAATGCCAGAAGGGCCGGTGCCAGTAGTGGGCCGCTCGATCCGCTTCCCCCCCGCCCCCACCGGCTCCCCCCCCCTCACCGTCGCATTCAACTATATCGGCGTATAGACGCCGGTACAGTTGAATGTAATGATGGAGGAGAGAGCGTCTACAGACGCTCCCTGTTATGATCCGGTGACCCTGGAGCCACATGAGACGTTCTCTGGAGTAGGTGGTACCTGTACTGACCGCAATCCCTGAACTGACACCGCAACTAGAAGTAGCCGTGGGGTGTACCTAACACGTCCTAGACACCTCGACACAGCCGGAGGACTAAATACCCCTATAGATGGAAATGGGAATTCTATCTTGCCTCAGAGCAGAACCCCAAAGGATAGGCAGCCCCCCACAAATATTGACTGTGAGTATAAGAGGAAGGACATACGCAGACAGAAAGCAGAATTTAGCAAAAGAGGCACTTCTAGCTAAATAGAAAAGGATAGGACGGAATTCTAAGCGGTCAGTATTAAAACCCTAAAAATATCCACAGCAGAAAATACAAAATATACTACATCTAACTAAAGACATAGAATGTATATCTGCCTCTCCAGAGAATCCAGCATGACTGAAAAATCCAAACAGTCTAAGCTGGACAAAAACACAATGGATTGCACTGAGATGTAAAGCACATTAAATATGTGCTACAGAGACAAAAAACAGAACTTATCTGAGCTGAATTGACAGCAGGGCATGAGGAGCCAGACAGAGATGCAATCCCTCCAAGTACAATGGACAACTGGCATGGAGTAATGGATCCTGCAACCCTAAATACCCAGCAGAGCTGCAATCAGCAGAAACACCTGCCCTGGATTACAACCCAGAGACAACTGCACTACCACCAAGAACCACCGGAGGGAGCCCAAGAGCAGAATTCACAACAGCTCCCTCTCCCATCATTCCCCGCTCTGCCTCTGACACTGCGGGTGCGCGATTACAACATATCATCGCTCACCTGCTGTGTCCCGGGCAGACTGCAGCTGCTGAGACAGGAGCAGGAAGCAACGCGGGGCACGAGGAGACATGAGGAGTGTGTTTGTTTTTTTTACTGGACCGGGCTGTGCTTTGTGCTGTATACTACTGTGTGGGCTGTGCTATATATAGTACCCTGTGGGCTGTGCTGTATATAGTACTCTGTGGGCTGTGCTGTATATAGTACTCTGTGGGCTGTGCTGTATATAGTACTCTGTGGGCTGTGCTGTATATAGTACTCTGTGGGCTGTGCTGTATATAGTACTCTGTGGGCTGTGCTGTATATAGTACTCTGTGGGCTGTGCTGTATATAGTACTCTGTGGGCTGTGCTGTATATAGTGCTCTGTGGGCTGTGCTGTATATAGTACTCCGTGGGCTGTGCAGTATATAGTACTCCGTGGGCTGTGCAGTATATAGTACTCCGTGGGCTGTGCAGTATATAGTACTCTGTGGGCTGTGCTGTATATAGTACTCTGTGGGCTGTGCTGTATATAGTACTCTGTGGGCTGTGCTGTATATAGTACTCCGTGGGCTGTGCTGTATATAGTACTCTGTGGGCTGTGCTGTATATAGTACTCTGTGGGCTGTGCTGTATACTTCTACGTAGGCTGTGCTGTATACTACTGTGTGGTCTGTGCTGTATACTACTGCGTGGTCTGTGCTGTATACTACTGTGTGGGCTGTGCTATATACTATACGGTTTGTGCTATATACTATGCGGGCTTTGCTATATACTGTGGGGAGTATATTATATTCTATGGGGGAGGCCATGTTATGTACTATGTGGCTGTGTTATATACTATTGTGGGGGTATATTATATTCTATGGGGGAGGCTGTGTTATATACTATGGGGGGCTACATTATATATTATGGGGAGGTGGGCTGAATTATATTCTATGGGGGGTTACATTATACTCTGTGGGGTGGCTGCATTATACTCTGGGGTGGCTGCATTATGCTGTATCGAGGACTATGGGGAATACGTTATACTATATGAAGAACTATGGGGTGCAGTATACTATGGGAAGTGAATTGTACTACATGGATGACTATGGCGGTGCATTATACTATATGGAGCACTATGAGGAGTGTATTATCCTATATGGAGGACTATGAGGAGTGTATTATACTATGTGGAGGACTGAGCAGTGTATTTTAATATATGGAGGACTATAGGGAGTGTATTATACTATATGGAGGACTGTGGAGCACATTATAATATATGGAGGACTATGGGGTGTATTTTACTAAACAAGTAAAATGCTGCATATTCAGATTGTTTTTGCTGGAACAAAAATCATTGTTCTCAGCAGCACATTGCCAGTGTAAACTGTAGATGTGCTGCTTATAACATGATACTGTATGGTGATCTGTTAGTGATCTATTAGTGATCGTTCTGTCCCATCATTATTCCTCAGTTGGTGGAAAGAGGCCGGGAAACAAGCGTTGAACAACTTCAGTATTGTCGATCAAACTCATTTAGCGGCCTGAACTCAGCGCACGTAAATACAACAGAAATGCTTTTGTGTGATGTGCGATATGTTAGCATTTGGGGCCCCATTTTAAACTTTACCTAGGGCCCCACTTTGCCTAAAACCGGCAATGCCTACAAGTGTACAAAGATATTATACAGTCACCATGTGACAAGTGGGCCTGTGTAACTTCAAATGCCAGGGCTGAATTTTAGTCCCAGTCTGGCCCTGCCCCTGATGACGGTGGGCTTAGCTCATCTTCGATTTTGGGGGTGACAGGTTCCCTTTAAACCTTCTTTCCTCTAGACATAGAGGATGCCCCTTGTCAGGGGCGGACACAGACAGCTTAGGGCCCCTGTGCAAGAAATGTATCTGGGCCCCCCTCCTTTCATCGCTACCAAGCTGCAGATATACATATTTTTTTTACAGTCTCCTCTCATATATATTGCAACCCTTATTACACAGTGCTCTCTCTTTATGTATAACACCGTCCTGTATCATATAGTTCCCTCTTGTTATGTACAGCACCGTCCCTTACATATCAGATTCTCATTATTTTTGTTATTTATACCTCCCTGTTCTTTATTACTTATCATCCACTCCTGTTAGCTATAAACTGAAATGATGGCTGATGGAGCATGGGAAAGCTTCTTTTGTGATGGATGCGGCTGATGGACTGGTCTTCTGGTCAGATGCTGCTCCCTCAGCAGTCATTTTACATTTTACAGCAGAGGACACCATGCAATAAAGAGAAGACGCTGTGAATAACAAAAATAATGAGAATACTCAATGTAAGGGACGGTGCTGTAGATGGCAAGAGATGATACTGGGTAATAATGGACGGCGCTCCACATAACAGGACGCTGTTAGTGATGAGCGAATATACTCGTTACTCGAGATTTCCCGAGCATGCTTGGGGGTCCTCCAAGTATTTTTTAATGCTCGGAGATTTACTTTTTCTTGCCGCAGCTGAATGATTTACATCTGTTAGCCAGCATAAGTACATGTGGGGATTCCCTAGCAATGCATATAAAGAACTAATAAGTGCAAAAAGGGAAATCAACAGCGTGTAACATAAATTCCCCTTAAAATATTTAAACTTTAATAGAAAATCTAAAAAAACCACTTCCCAGTGAAAACAGAAAAACTATAATATTGGGATACAGAAAAAACTAGGTGCACCTAACCTAGTAGATGACCCTCCACTATCCTGCTATCCCTGCCTAGCAGTGGAGGTTGGCACCCTAATAAAGTATTTGGCGCCCCCACTCCGCGGCGGCTGTAACCTGCTGGCCCTGTTAAATCACTATCCAGCTATAGGCGAGAAAACAATGAGCAATTAAAAGACGTGAAGGAAGCAGGAGTAGAAAAACTAAGGTGCACACTAAATATACGCAATGTCAACCTCCATTTATAAGAACCCACTAGAGGCAGTGTACTGAGGACATGTAGCCAATTGGGCTATTGAAATATTAATATACTTGTCCTTAGTTTGATTTCAAGAAATCAAAGAAAAGACATACACACTTAATGCATAACTAGTGGGAAAAAGAAAAACATCTTTTTTGTTTTAACAACCATAGGAGGAAGAGCATAAAATGACCTGGTTCAGTCCAGATAAACAGCTGTGCATAACCACACCATATAGCATACGTAACACATAAGTTCTGATGACTGAAAAAGATATAGACACTATTGCATAGGTACCTGCAGTCAAACAGAACACAGTATCGGTGTCAATGAGCAAGAATAGCAGATGACCATAAACTACACTTAATGCACAGTATATAGGACTATACACATAGATGATAGAAAAAACAGCCTAGAGCCAAAAAAGGGGGAATATATCCCCAAAAAAAGGATTAAAGCACTTAGCTGTGGGTAAAGCGCCCCGACGCGTTTCCCCGTAAAACGGTTCCTCAGGGGGCAGAGATGGATGCAATGAACCGGAGGTCAAAGATGTGAGTGCCCTGATAGTGGGACAGACCTGACTGAGTCCCTGGAGAGGGGGCCTATATGGTAAAAAAGGCACCCAGCTAACCAATCAGCAAGGTGTACAGAGCCCCTCCTCTCCCCAGATTTCCGGAAAACACCGGGTATGGTACAGCCCAGAAATATGGCCAAATGATATATGTAAGCCAATGAAGACATGTCCATATAGACAGGGAGCTCCCACCCCCAATAGTCAATGGATCATAGATAAGAAAAATACATACACATCGCACCAGATACTGCGTCCCTGATAAGCTTCATGCCACATGGAGCACAGCGGGCGCCGCCATTACACGCGCAGTGGCGCTAGACAGCGCATGCGCGCGATCCCAGTAAGAATCCAGGAAGGCGGCGTCTGTGCGCAAGTGTTGAAACGCTAGAGAACAAACTCGGCGACGCCATCTTTAGTGTGTTCAGATCCTGTGCGCATGCGTCCGGTAACAATGATGTAATAGCGCCGGCAGCAAGCGGACCGGGGGATAATATAGAAGCGACCAGTGTGCACAAGTCGTCCAAAAATTAAACAGAACGGTACGTGCGCTCTCAGGACGCTATAAAGGGTAAAAGCTCCAATGGCAAAAGCAAATAACGGTGACAAAATCAAAATAATAGCGAAAGTATGTATGCGATAGTTACAATAGGGAGACAGAAAAATACAATTAGATATAAGTCATGATTGACCACTACAGAAACACTGTAAGAAAATGGTATGGCGGTACAAAATCCAGTAACTCTAAGGTACATGCACCGTGAGTAAGGTGCAGTGAATAGCATCAATTAACATAGATACAGTATCGGGAATATGCTGTCTTACAGGAAACAAGAATAAGTGAGGGATTCATTCAGACCTTTCGGTGACATCGATTGCATCCGGAATATCCATTCCGCCTCTCGTCTGAGGAGGGCTTGATCAAAATTGCCTCCTCGAGTCCTGGGTTTTAACAATTCCATCATGCACAGAGTGATCCCATTAAGGGTACCACCATGTACATGATTCATATGTCGGGCAAGCGGGGTATCCCTATTGTGCCTGATGTCACCGAGATGTTCTCCAAATCTCGTTCTTAACTCCCTTCTGGTTTTACCAATATAGTCCAGAGGACAGGGACAGGTGATCTTATATACTACACCCATGGATTTGCAGTTGCCAAAATCCCTTATATCAAACCGTCTGCCATTGGCCGCACTTATAAAGTATTTTGTCTGAATGACGTACTGGCATCTAGAGCAGTTTCCACATTAAACAGCATGCGCTGTCTAGCGCCACTGCGCGTGTAATGGCGGCGCCCGCTGTGCTCCATGTGGCATGAAGCTTATCAGGGACGCAGTATCTGGTGCGATGTGTATGTATTTTTCTTATCTATGATCCATTGACTATTGGGGGTGGGAGCTCCCTGTCTATATGGACATGTCTTCATTGGCTTACATATATCATTTGGCCATATTTCTGGGCTGTACCATACCCGGTGTTTTCCGGAAATCTGGGGAGAGGAGGGGCTCTGTACACCTTGCTGATTGGTTAGCTGGGTGCCTTTTTTACCATATAGGCCCCCTCTCCAGGGACTCAGTCAGGTCTGTCCCACTATCAGGGCACTCACATCTTTGACCTCCGGTTCATTGCATCCATCTCTGCCCCCTGAGGAACCGTTTTACGGGGAAACGCGTCGGGGCGCTTTACCCACAGCTAAGTGCTTTAATCCTTTTTTTGGGGATATATTCCCCCTTTTTTGGCTCTAGGCTGTTTTTTCTATCATCTATGTGTATAGTCCTATATACTGTGCATTAAGTGTAGTTTATGGTCATCTGCTATTCTTGCTCATTGACACCGATACTGTGTTCTGTTTGACTGCAGGTACCTATGCAATAGTGTCTATATCTTTTTCAGTCATCAGAACTTATGTGTTACGTATGCTATATGGTGTGGTTATGCACAGCTGTTTATCTGGACTGAACCAGGTCATTTTATGCTCTTCCTCCTATGGTTGTTAAAACAAAAAAGATGTTTTTCTTTTTCCCACTAGTTATGCATTAAGTGTGTATGTCTTTTCTTTGATTTCTTGAAATCAAACTAAGGGCAAGTATATTAATATTTCAATAGCCCAATTGGCTACATGTCCTCAGTACACTGCCTCTAGTGGGTTCTTATAAATGGAGGTTGACATTGCGTATATTTAGTGTGCACCTTGGTTTTTCTACTACCGGCTTCCTTCACGTCTTTTAATTGCTCATTGTTTTCTCGCCTATAGCTGGATAGTGATTTAACAGGGCCAGCAGGTTACAGCCGCCGCGGAGTGGGGGCGCCAAATACTTTATTAGGGTGCCAACCTCCACTGCTAGGCAGGGATAGCAGGATAGTGGAGGGTCATCTACTAGGTTAGGTGCACCTAGTTTTTTCTGTATCCCAATATTATAGTTTTTCTGTTTTCACTGGGAAGTGGTTTTTTTAGATTTTCTATTAAAGTTTAAATATTTTAAGGGGAATTTATGTTACACGGGATTCCCTAGCAACCAGGCAACCCCCACATGTACTTGTGCCTGGCTAACAGATGTAAATCATTCAGCTGCGGCGAAGAAAACTAAATCTCCCAGCACTAAAAAATACTCGGAGGACCCCTGAGCGTGCTCGAGAAATCTCGAGTAACGAGTATATTCGCTCATCACTAGACGCTATATAATAAAGGACGGCACCATACATAAATAGGATGTTACGTAATAAGGGACTGGAGGGTACCGATACCACAGATGCGATTTCAGGATACGGTCACCGCCGATGCAGTCACAGGAAGCGAGCACTAATAACAGTAAACAGGGTATGGGATATGGGATACTATATCAGACTAGGGATGGGGGACCTAGCAACATACAGTTGCATACACACCAACTACCTAACATACTGTAACTATAGGGATTGCTCAGGCACCTCCCTACTGAGGAGGGTGCTTTTTATACAAGATGTCTCCACGCTTTTGGCTGGGAGACACGTTGCAAGTGAACACACATTTAACTAAATGCCTCCCAGCTGAGCATTTACCATGTGTATGTGCTGCCCCTTTTAGAACAGAGGAGTGCGCACAGATGCACCCTAGGCACCCCATCGGGACACAGTGCAGCGTGCATAGTGGAGGTAGAACGCAGGAGCATGCTGGAGACAGTGCCATGGGCCGGTGAGTAAGCTGGTGTCCCTGCATAGAGGGAGGAGGGGACACCATGTCAGGCATAGCGCTACATGCCCATTTCTGAATTTGTCTTGTTCTTCTGCAACACATGGAAAAAAACTCAATTCTACTCACCTTTCTCCGCTCCCATGCCACACGGCGTCCTCTTCTGCAACCGGCGCAAGAGCCGCCAGCTGACTTGTCGTCACTGCCATATGCCCCCCAATCATGGACACACCGAGGTCAGATGCTGGATGCAAATTGGTCAGCGGCGTGTACTGCAGCGGAACTGGCGAATCACCGGTGCTGCAATATATTTCAGCTGAATGTGCGTCCAAGGATGCAGATCGAGCTGAAATATTCGCTGGTGTCAGTGGCCGCACTCCACTTCTGGGCCCAATGCAGCTGCGTCTTGTCTGGCCCCGGGAATGCCCCGCTAAAGGGAACCTGTCACCAGGTTTGGCAGATATAAGATACAGCCACCACCTTTCAGGGCTCATCTACAGCATTCTATAATGCTGTATATAAGCCTCCGATCCGACCTGTAAGAGAAGAAAAATAAGTTTTATTATACTCACCCGGGGGCGGTCCGGTCTGATGAGTGTCACAGCTCCGGGTCCGGCGCCTCCCATCTTCTTATGATCGCCGCCGTGCTGCTTGCATCATGGCTCCCCGGCATTGCGCTCCTGCGCAGTCGTACTTATCTGTGCACAGTACTGCAGTGCGCAGATGCCAGGAAAGGTCAGAGAGGCCCAGCGCCTGTGCACTGCATGACTTTGCTCTGCCCTCAACAGGACAGATAAGTACGCCTGTGCAGGAGCGCGATTCCGGGGAGCCATGAAGCAACAGGAGGACGGCATCGCAAGAAGATGGGAGGCTCCGGACCCTGAGCTGCGACACCCATCGGACCGGACCGCCCCCCAGGGGAGTATAATAAAACTTATTTTTCTTATCTTTCAGGTTGGATCGGAGGCTTATCTACATAATTACAGAATTCTGTAGATAAGCCCTGAAAGGTGGTGGCCGTATCTTATAGCGGCCAAAACTGCTGACATGTTCCCTTTAAGTGATATTTACCTTTACACTTACTACCTACTGTGTCTCAGATACTAATATATATATATATATATATATATTGTACATACATGCATAGATAACCAAAGTACACATCGATACATGAAAACACTTTTGGCCATGACTGTGTGTATGTGTGTGCATTATATGGAGCATATACAGTATACTGTATATATATATATATATATATATATATATATATATATATATAATTATAGACACACAGATAACTACTGTACACTCAGGTTCTAATACACACACATACATATATATCTAATATATAATTGCCTAGAATACTACTTCCTGCAATTTGTGCCAACTTCCGTGGCTTTGTCCAGAGCTAATGTCCGGAGCTAATGTCCGGAGCTAATGTCCGGAGCTAATGTCCGGAGCTAATGTCCGGAGATAAGTGACGTCACCAGTGTCCTACACCCAGGCAGAGCACAGGGGCCCCAGGCAGCATATGGGGCCCCAGGCAGAGCACAGTGGCCCCAGGCAGAGCACAGGGGCCCCAGGCAGCATATGGGGCCCCAGGCAGAGCACAGTGGTCCCAGGCAGAGCACAGGGGCCCCAGGCAGCCTATGGGGCCCCAGGCAGAGCACAGTGGCCCCAGGCAGAGCACAGGGGCCCCAGGCAGCATATGGGGCCCCAGGCAGAGCACAGGGGCCCCAGGCAGCATATGGGGCCCCAGGCAGAGCACAGTGGTCCCAGGCAGAGCACAGGGGCCCCAGGCAGCCTATGGGGTCCCAGGCAGAGCACAGTGGCCCCAGGCAGAGCACAGGGGTCCCAGGCAGCATATGGGGCCCCAGGCAGAGCACAGGGGCCCCAGGCAGCATATGGGGCCTCAGGCAGAGCACAGTGGCCCCAGGCAGAGCACAGGGGCCCCAGGCAGCATATGGGGCCCCAGGCAGAACATGGGGCCCCAGGCAGAGCACAGGGGCCCCAGGCAGAACATGGGGCCCCAGGAAGAGCACAGGGGCCCCAGGCAGAGCACAGGGGCCCCAGGCAGCATATGGGGCCCCAGGCAGAGCACAGGGGCCCCAGGCAGAGCACAGGGGCCCCAGGCAGCATATGGGGCCCCAGGCAGAGCACAGTGGTCCCAGGCAGAGCACAGGGGCCCCAGGCAGCCTATGGGGCCCCAGGCAGAGCACAGTGGCCCCAGGCAGCATATGGGGCCCCAGGCAGAGCACAGTGGCCCCAGGCAGAACATGGGGCCCCAGGCAGAGCACAGGGGCCCCAGGCAGCATATGGGGCCCCAGGCAGAGCACAGGGGCCCCAGGCAGCATATGGGGCCCCAGGCAGAGCACAGCGATATTTTGGACCACTGTGCGGTGTTTCAGACCCCCTGTGTGATGTCTGGGGCCCTGTTCTTAAGTATACTAAAGATTAAAGTAACGTATATTAAAGTATATTATAGATCAAATTTGACACGTTTATGAGCACCATTGAGTGATATACTCAAGAATGACATAATTTTTCAACATTTTATGGTTTCAAACTGTAAACACTCAGAGTTTTTTTTACTTCAACCAGAAAACCTTAACGGTTCATAAAAAACTTGACTGTTCAGGATATGATAAAAGTCATAGTATTCTGAATCTTTAACTTATAAAGATACCTTTACATGGGGTGATTATTGGTTCCAGAGAGGCTTTCGGCCGATAATCGTACACATGGCTGGTGACAGGACAATCTAATATATAAAGCTGAATGTGTGTGTGTGTGTATGTATGTATGTATGTATGTATGTCCGGGATTGGCATCTGAACCGTAGCAGCTACAGCCACAAAATTTTGCACAGTCACACGTCTGGACCCCGAGAGCGTCATAGGCTATGTTGTGAGGTGAAATTTTAACCCCGCGCTTTCCAATTCACCAAACAATTTTGCCCCTATCTACATAATGGGGAAAAAGTGAAAGGAAAAGTGTTGGAGGCGTCGCAGCTACAGGCACAAAATTTTGCACAGTCACACGTCTGGACCCTGAGAGCGTCAAAGCTATATTGTGAGGTGAAATTTTAACCCCGCGCTTTCCAAGTCACCAAACAATTTTGCCCCTATCTACATAATGGGGAAAAAATGAAAGGAAAAGTGTTGGAGGCAAATTAACAGCTGCCAGATGTGAACAAGGGGGACTTAAAGAATGACAGCGATGGCACCAAAGAGTATATACTGTACAGTTGCTAAGGTGGGGCCCCAACATGGGATAATCACACCACCACGGGGATATGAACACACACACAAAATGCGCCACACACTACCACGTGCTCGAACACATATACCACCCTCAGTGCACATTTCACCACACATACACCAACCTCGCCACATAAAAGTAGAAACACAAAAGTCGCCGCTCAAAACTCGCCACGCGCAAAACTCTCCACATGCAAAACTCGCCACACGTGCAAAACTCGCCACACGCAAAACTTGCACACGCAGAAAAATTGCCACACGCAGAAAAATTGCCACATGCACAAAAGTTGCAACACATGCAAAAGTTGCCTCACACAAAACTTGCACATACTCAAAAGGCACCATGACCACACATAAAACTCGCCACGCGCAAAACTCGCCATGCGCAAAACTTGCTGCACACAACTTGCTACACTAACCTGTCACATGCAACTCGACACACAAAAAGTTGCTACACGCATGTCGCCACACAAAACTCATCTCACAAAAGTCCCTACATGCATGTCGCCACACGCAACTCAACACACACAACTTGACACACGAAACTCGCCCTAAAACACACACAAGTCTGGTATCCTTCAAAAATAAAAATCTGATTAATAAGCAGACAAACTACAAGAGCAACAAATGTACCATATAGGAATCCGGCAGCTGTCAGTCACATGACCAGTCTATTATGTGTATGTGTGAGCTAATATATACTGCCAGGGGGTGGGCTTACTGTTGGCTGGGGATTTATCAGGCTGCCATTTTAGCTTACAAATACTGAGGTAAAAATACTGACCAAATAACGTGTGAACGAGGGCTAATACAGGAGGAGATGACATACAGCTATATACTATATACAGGAGATGACACACAGGTATATACTATTTACAGGGGAGATGACACACAGGTATATACTATATACAGGAGGAGATGACACACAGATATATACTATATACAGGAGAGATGACACACAGGTATATACTATATAGAGGAGGAGATGACATACAGGTACATACTACATACAGGAGGAGATGACATACAGGTATATACTATATACAGGAGGAGATGACACACAGGTATATACTATATACAGGAGCAGATTACCTACAGGTATATAGTATATACAGGAGGAGATGACACAGGTATATGCTATGTATAGGAGGAGATGACATACAGGTATATACTATATACAGGAGATGACACACAGATATATACTATATATAGGTGAGATGACACACAGGTATATACTATATACAGGAGATTACATACAGGTATATCTAATATATAAAGCTGAATGTGTGTATGTATGTATGTGTGTATGTCCGGGATTGGCATCTGTACCGTCGCAGCTACAGCCACAAAATTTTGCACAGTCACACGTCTGGACCCCGAGAGCGTCATAGGCTATGTTGTGAGGTGAAATTTTAACCCCGCGCGTTCCAATTCACCAAACAATTTTGCTCCTATCTACATAATGGGGAAAAAGTGAAGGGAAAAGTGTTGGAGGAAAATTGACAGCTGCCAGATGTGAACAATGAGGACTTAAAGAATGAGAGCGATGGCGACAAAGAGTATATACCGTACAGTTGCTAAGGTGGGGCCCCGACATGGGATACTCACCACACACGGGGATATGAACACAAACACAAAATGCGCCACACACTACCACGTGCTTGAACACATATACCACCCTCAGCACACATTTCACCACACACACACACCAACCTCGCCACATAAAAGTCGAAACACAAAAGTCACCACTCAAAACTCGCTACATTCAAAACTCGCTACATGCAAAACTCGCCATATGCAAAACTAGGCTCACGCAAAACTCGCCACACGTGCAAAACTCACCTCATGGAAAACTCACCTCATGCAAAACTTGCACACACAGAAAAATTGCCACATGTACAAAAGTTGCACCACATGCAAAAGTTGCCTCACACAAAACTTGCACATACTCAAAATGCACCACACATAAAACTCGCCATGCGCAAAACTCGCCATGCACAAATCTTGCTGCACACAACTTGCTACACTAACCTGTCACATGCAACTCAACACACAAAATGTTGCTACACGCATGTCGCCACACAAAACTCATCTCACAAAAGTCGCTACATGCATGTCGCCACACGCAACTCAACACACACAACTTGACACATGAAACTCGCCCTAAAACACACACAAGTCTGGTATTATCCTTCAAAAATAAAAATCTGATTAATAAGCAAACTACAAGAGCAACAAATGTACCATATAGGAAATACGGCAGCTGTCAGTCACATGACCTGTCTATTATGTGTATGTGTGAGCTAATATATACTGCCAGGGGGGAGGGCTTCCTGTTGGCTGGGGATTTATCAGGCTGCCAATAGCAACCAATCACAGCTCAGCTTCTATTTTGCTACAGTTAATTAACCTGAGCTCTGATTGGTTAATGTAGGCAACAAAGACATTCTCAGTATAACAAAGCTAATATATGTTGTGAAATGCTTCTATTTGCTTAGTTTTTGCCTTTTAATAATTACATTTCTATCTATTTGTTTTGTGGTTTTTGTGTGCAGAATAAATTTTTGTTAACACATTCTATTTTGCTAACAGCAGTCATTAACCCGGGCGAAGCCGGGTAGTACAGCTAGTACAATATAAACGTTCAAAGGTAAACACTGATAACATTAAAATCTAATATATAATTGCCTAGAATACTACTTCCGGCAATTTGTGCCAACTTCCGTGGCTTTGTCCGGAGATAATGTCCGGAGATAAGTGACGTCACCAGCGTCCTACACCCGCTCAGGGTGGACAAAGATATATGCCTTCGTGGTGCGCGGCACTTTTCTGATTGGTTGCCGCCTGCCGCGAGCGACCAATCAGAAATGTTCTTTCTTACTATTATTTATTAATTGTATTATTCTTACATTTGAATAAATAAAGTATATATGGATTCTAGACTCCCGATTCTTTAGAATCGGGCTGCCATCTAGTATATACATATATATATAGTGTACTGTGATTATCTTTGTGTCCCACAGATACATATGAGCACTGTGCATAGGTACATATACATACACTAGATGATGGCCCGATTCTAACGCATCGGGTATTCTAGAATATGCATGTAGTGCGACGTAGTAAATAACACAGGCCACGTAGTATATTGCCCAGCCACGTAGTATATTGCCCAGTGATGTAGTATATTGCCCAGTCACGTAGTATATTGCCCAGCGACGTAGTATATTGCCCAGCGACGTAGTATATTGCCCAGTGACGTAGTATATTGCCCAGTGACGTAGTATATTGCCCAGTCACGTAGTATATTGCCCAGTCACGTAGTATATTGCCCAGTCACGTAGTATATTGCCCAGTCACGTAGTATATTGCCCAGTGACGTAGTATATTGCCCAGCCACATAGTATATTGCCCAGCCACATAGTATATTGCCCAGCCACATAGTATATTGCCCAGCCACGTAGTATACAGCACAGAGCCACGTAGTATATTGCCCAGCGACGTAGTATATTGCCCAGCGACGTAGTATATTGCCCAGCGACGTAGTATATTGCCCAGCCACGTAGTATACAGCACAGAGCCACGTAGTATATTGCCCAGCGACGTAGTATATTGCCCAGCGACGTAGTATATTGGCCACTCGTCAGCATTCACACTGCAGCTCCTGCATCTGAATGGGCCAGTGCCGCAGTTTTCCAATAAAGCCCCCTCGGTACAGGAGGTGGAGGTAGCTACAGGGGGATTGATGTGATCTCTCATGTGAACATTGATCAAACAGTTCAGTTGTCAGAACTGCTCAGGAGGCAGCAGAGGTGACAGATGTACTGACTGCTCGGAGGCTGCTCCCAGCAGCAGTCAGAGGCAGTGAGGAGGAGGCAGGAGACAGGACTGGCTGAGATCAGCCATACTTACCAGGCCTGTTCCTCCCTGGCCCGCACGAACCAGGAAGAGAAGCTGGGGGCGTGTCCAAGGATTCTGGGGGGGCGTGTCCAGTGATCCCGGGCTCCTTCATCACATCAAAGAGCCAGCGGCAGCATCAACTCAGAGGAGAGGAAGAGGCCCCTCTCTGACAGCAGAAGACTCGGTACGGCCCCTTCCTCTCCTCTTAGTGTAGATGCAGCCGCTGGGTCTATGAGAGAGTAAGATATTTGAGCAGCTGATCGGGCCCCCTGTCCTCCTGGGCCCCTGCGCAGCTGCACAGGCTGAACATGCGGTGTGTCCGCCCATGCCCCTTGTCCCAGCCTCAGGCCTAAGTGTAAAAAGATCATTATACAAATCTCTGTACGGTCCCCTCCAGGGCCGGACTGGCCATTGGGCAATTCTGTCAAATGCCAGAAGGGCCTCTCTGGTCATGGGCTGCCTTGTCTGCTACATTGTTAACAGATTTGATGTTCTCAGGACACCCATACTGTTAAGAGTTGTGATGGAGCACAAAGTTGCTGACTCCATCACTTACCCCAGCAGCCACGGGTATCATTAGAAATATTGGTCTTGTAGAAAATCTTCCTTTAATCCATCCAGGGTAATATTAGTAATACATCCCATCTGGTTCTTGGGGACGGGGACCACATGGGCCTGTGTGATTTCAAATGCCAGGACTGAATTTCATCCCCAGTCCGTACCTGGTCCCCTCATATATTTTGTGTGGGGTTGATGTGCTCCGCTGCTTCACAAAGGTAGACACAGGAACAGTCCTAGTAGAAATTCACCTGCTGGTTTATTTTAGACAGCATAAACCTTTGCAGGGTTCATAAAAACAAACAAAAGCCTTTCTGGCAAAAAGGTAAAGTCTTTCAGAGTCCTTGTCCTGCAGGCTGCACTGCAGGTAAGGCCTGTTTCACACGTCAGTGGCTCCGGTACGTGTGGTGACAGTTTTCTCACGTACCGGAGACACTGGCTCATGTAGACACATTCAAATCAATGTGTCTCTGCACATGTCAGCTGTTGTGAAATTGGATTCTGGGCTCCCCCGGTGGCCACTTGTGGAATTGAACTTGTGTGCATCATCCCCTCTGTTCACCTGCTCCTATCAGGATGTGGGAGTCGCTATATAACCTTGCTCCTCTGTCAGTTTCTTGCCGGTCAACAATGTAATCAGAAGCCTTCTGTGCTTGTTCCTGCTACTAGACAACTCCCAGCTAAGTTGGACTTTTGTCCTTGTGTGTTTTTGCATTTTGTTCCTGTTCACAGCTGCTGTTTCGTTACTGTGTCTGGAAAGCTCTTGTGATCAGAAATTGCCACTCTGGTGTTATGAGTTAATGCTAGAGTCTTAAAGGAATTTCTGGATGGTGTTTTGATAGGGTTTTCTGCTGACCATGAAAGTGTCCTTTCTGTCTTCCTGCTATCTAGAAAGCGGACCTCGATTTTGCTAAACCTATTTTCATACTACGTTTGTCATTTCATCTAAAATCACCGCCAATATATGTGGGGGCCTCTGTCTGCCTTTTGGGAAAATTTCTCTAGAGGTGAGCCAGGACTGTCTTTTCCTCTGCTAGGATTAGGTAGTTCTCCGGCTGGCGCTGGGCATCTAGGGTTAAAAAACGTAGGCATGCTACCCGGCCACTTCTAGTTGTGCGGCAGGTTTAGTTCATGGTCAGTATAGTTTCCATCTTCCAAGAGCTAGTTCTCATATATGCTGGGCTATGTTCTCTCGCCATTGAGAATCATGACAGTCAGCGTGTTTTCACGGACCGTGTGTCTGTTTGAAAAACACGGAGACATGTCAGTGTTTGTGGGAGCGCACGGATCACACGGACCCATTAAAGTCAATGGGTCCATGAAAAACACGTACCGCACACGGATGCTGTCCGTGTGCAGTCCGTGTGCCGTGCAGGAGACAGCGCTACAGTAAGCGCTGTCCCCCCAGCTTGTGGTGCTGAAGCCGCCATTAATTTCTTCTCTCCAGCAGCGTTCGCTGGAGAGAAGGAATGAAAAATCATTGTTTTTTTTATATTTTTTGTGGTTAAAATCAAGTTCCCGGCAACCTCCCCCCTCCCACCCCCTGTGCGCCCGCCCGCTGGAAATAAAATACCCAGCTCCCTCGATGCTCCCTCGATGCTTCCTCTCAGCGTCGCAGCTTGTCCTGTATGAGCGGTCACGTGGTGCCGCTCATTACAGTGATGAATATGCGGCTCCCACCCCCATTACATTTCTAGAGACTGAGGAGGTGAGCCAGTACTATACCTGGCCGATGCCAGCTATGCCATTCCAGTGTGCCAAATGTAGGGTGCCGTTGAGCTGCCAAGGCAGCTAGGGGCCTTCTGAATCCCTCTGTGACTGCCATGTCGGTACTTCTCTGGCTGGGCTTCATAGCACACACTGATATTTACTATAGAACAAGCAATCAGACAAATGCCAGTCCAAGTCCCAAAGGGGGCTAAAACAAAAAGTAACAAAAAAATAACATGTATGGAGACACAGAGGGGGCAGTATTCATGTATGGAGGCACAGAGGGGGCAGTATTCATGTATAGAGGCACCGAGGGGGCAGTATTCATGTACGGAAGCACAAAGGAGGCATTATTAATGTATGGAGGCACAGAGGGGGCAGTATTCATGTATGGAGGCACCGAGGGGGCAGTATGCATGCATGGAGGCACCAAGGGGGCAGTATTCATGTATGGAAGCACCGAGGGGGCAGCATTCGTGTATGGAGGCACCGAGGGGGCAGTATTCATGTATGGAGGGCCAGAGGGGGCAGTATTCATGTATGGAGGCATCGAGGGGGCAGTATTCATGTATGGAGGCATCGAGGGGGCAGTATTCATGTATGGAGGCACCGAGGGGGCAGTATTCATGTATGGAGGCACCGAGGGAGCAGTATTCATGTATGGAGGGACAGAGGGGGCAGTATTCATGTATGGAGGCATCGAGGGGGCAGTATTCATGTATGGAGGCACCGAGGGGGCAGTATTCATGTATGGAGATACAGAAGGGGCAGTATTCATGTATGGAGATACAGAAAGGGCAATATTCATGTATGAAGGCACAGGAGGCAGTATTCATACTTGGAAACACAGAGGGGGCAGTATTCATGTATGGAGGCACAGAGGGGGCAATATTCATGTATGGAGGCACTGAGGGGGCAGTATTCATGTATGGAGGCACAGAGGGGGCAGTATTCATGTATGAAGGCACAGAGGGGGCAGTATTCATGTATGGAGGCACAGAGGGGTCGGTATTCATATTTGGAGACACAGAGGGGGCAGTATTCATGTATGAGGCACAGAGGGGGCAATATTCATGTATGGAGGCATAGAGGGCTCAGTATTCATGTATGGAGATACAGAAGGGGCAATATTCATGTATGGAGGCACAGGAGGCAGTATTCATACTTGGAAACACAGAGGGGGCAGTATTCATGTATGGAGGCACAGAGGGGGCAATATTCATGTATGGAGGCACAGAGGGCACAGTATTCATGTATGGAGGCACAGGGGGGGCAATATTCATGTATGGAGGCACAGAGGGCTCAGTATTCATGTATGGAGGCACAGAAGGGGCAGCATTCATTTACGGAGGCACAGAGGAGGCAGTATTCATGTATGGAGACAAGGAAGGGGCAATATTCATGTATGGAGACAAGGAAGGGGCAATATTCATGTATGGAGACACAGATGGGTCAATATTCGTGTTTGGAGGCAGGGGGGGCAGTATTCATGTATGGAGACACAGAAGGGGCAATATTCATGTATGGAGGCACAGATGGGTCAATATTCGTGTTTGGAGGCAGGGGGGGCAGTGTTCATGTATGGAGACACAGAAGGGGCAATATTCATGTATGGAGGCACAGAGGGCGCTGTATTCATGTATGGCGTCACAGATGGGGCAATATTAATGTATGGAGGCAAAGGGGGGCAGTATTCATGTATGGAGGCACAGGGGCAGTATTCATGTATGGAGGCACAGGGGGGCAGTATTCATGTATGGAGGCACGGGGGCAGTATTCATGTATGGAGGCACGGGGGCAGTATTCATGTATGGAGGCACAGGGGGGCAGTATTCATGTATGGAGGCACGGGGGCAGTATTCATGTATGGAGGCACGGGGGCAGTATTCATGTATGGAGGCACAGGGGGGCAGTATTCATGTATGGAGGCACAGGGGGCAGTATTCATGTATGGAGGCACGGCGGCAGTATTCATGTATGAGGCACAGAGGGGGCAATATTCATGTATGGAGGCACGGCGGCAGTATTCATGTATGAGGCACAGAAGGGGCAGTATTCATGTATGGAGATACAGAAGGGGCAATATTCATGTATGGAGGCACAGAGGGCACAGTATTCATGTATGGAGGCACGGGGGGGCAATATTCATGTATGGAGGCACAGAGGGCTCAGTATTCATGTATGGAGGCACAGAAGGGGCAGCATTCATTTACGGAGGCACAGAGGAGGCAGTATTCATGTATGGAGACAAGGAAGGGGCAATATTCATGTATGGAGACAAGGAAGGGGCAATATTCATGTATGGAGACACAGATGGGTCAATATTCGTGTTTGGAGGCGGGGGGGCAGTATTCATGTATGGAGACACAGAAGGGGCAATATTCATGTATGGAGGCACAGATGGGTCAATATTCGTGTTTGGAGGCAGGGGGGGCAGTGTTCATGTATGGAGACACAGAAGGGGCAATATTCATGTATGGAGGCACAGAGGGCGCTGTATTCATGTATGGCGTCACAGATGGGGCAATATTAATGTATGGAGGCAAAGGGGGGCAGTATTCATGTATGGAGGCACAGGGGCAGTATTCATGTATGGAGGCACGGGGGCAGTATTCATGTATGGAGGCACAGGGGGGCAGTATTCATGTATGGAGGCACAGGGGCAGTATTCATGTATGGAGGCACGGGGGCAGTATTCATGTATGGAGGCACAGGGGGGCAGTATTCATGTATGGAGGCACGGGGGCAGTATTCATGTATGGAGGCACAGGGGGGCAGTATTCATGTATGGAGGCACAGGGGGGCAGTATTCATTTATGGAGGCACAGGGGGGCAGTATTCATGTATGGAGGCACGGGGGCAGTATTCATGTATGGAGGCACCGAGGGGGCAGTATTTATGTATAGAGGCACCGAGGGGGCAGTATTCATGTATGGAGGCACAGGGGGCAGTATTCATGTACGGAGGCACCGAGGGGGCAGTATTCATGTATGGAGGGACAGAGGGGGCAGTATTCATGTATGGAGGCACAGGGGGCAGTATTCATGTACGGAGGCACAGAGGGGGCAGTATTCATGTATGGAGGCACCGAGGGGGCAGTATTCATGTATGGAGGCACCGAGGGGGCAGTATTCATGTATGGAGGCACCGAGGGGGCAGTATTCATGTATGGAGGCACCGAGGGGGCAGTATTCATGTATGGAGGGACAGAGGGGGCAGTATTCATGTATGGAGGCACAGGGGGCAGTATTCATGTACGGAGGCACAGAGGGGGCAGTATTCATGTATGGAGGCACAGGGGGCAGTATTCATGTACGGAGGCACAGAGGGGGCAGTATTCATGTATGGAGGGACAGAGGGGGCAGTATTCATGTATGGAGGCACAGGGGGCAGTATTCATGTATGGAGGGACAGAGGGGGCAGTATTCATGTATGGAGGGACAGAGGGGGCAGTATTCATGTACGGAGGCACAGGGGGCAGTATTCATGTACGGAGGCACAGGGGGCAGTATTCATGTACGGAGGCACAGAGGGAGCAGTATTCATGTATGGAGGCACTAACTTTGGATGAGAATAATTTGTGTAGACCAAAGATGCAATTATGGTGAGATTTTGCCTCACTGCTAACTGTATAGAGTGATGGGAACAGCCATTGTTTGCAGATAGGTAAATGTCTCTCTGTAGAATGGACATTAAAAAAATATTGCAATCGTTATTATATGACATTTTAATGCATGAAGCCGCCATGGCAGCAGGTCCACTGGAACCAGCCTGTCTGATACGAGGAGCAGGCTCTGGGCTCAGCGTACAGCGAAGGCCCCGTCTCCATGGTAACGATCGACTTTCCCGCCACCGCCGCAGCCTAGGGCAGGTCACATGACGGCTCTCCGCCTGTAGTCCGCAGGACGCCGAGCTCCGAGCAGGAGGGCAGAGCAGACGCCGCCATCATGCTGAGGAAATTGACAGAGGATCAGATCAATGACTGGTTCACAATAGGCAAAGAAGTGTCAGATGTGAAGCTGCTGGGGGCCTGGTCTGAGCCAAGACGTGAGGAGAACACTGGAGATGCCCGAGAAGAGGGCACCAAGAGGCCCAAGGGGTAAGTGAGGTGCATTACTGGTACCAGCATGGCTTCTTCACAGACTGTCTCAATGGAGTGCTGAGAGTTGTGGTTTCATATAATGGATTGGTAATACTGGGAGTGGAGGAGGGGGAGACTGGTAATACTGGGATTGGAGGAGGGGGAAACTGGTAATACTGGGAGCGGAGGAGGGGGAGACTGGTAATACTGGGAGCGGAGGAGGGGGAAACTGGTAATACTGGCGGGAGCGGAGGAGGGGGAGACTGGTAATACTGGCGGGAGCGGAGGAGGGGGAGACTGGTAATACTGGCGGGAGCGGAGGAGGGGGAGACTGGTAATACTGGCGGGAGCGGAGGAGGGGGAGACTGGTAATACTGGCGGGAGCGGAGGAGGGGGAGACTGGTAATACTGGCGGGAGCGGAGGAGGATAGTGTATTCAAAGGGGACTCGTGGTAAAAAAAAAAAAAATCTGCGCTGCCGCAAGGATACCTTTTAGGAGAATGTTCAAGATTCACAGTGGTTTTATTCAACGCGTTTCAGGGATCTCATGCCCCCTTCATCAGGATAAACCACACCTGTCTCCCCACTCTTTTTGCAATACTTAGCTGAGAAACACCCCCAAAACATAATGTTTCCACCTCCATGCTTGACAGTGGGGACAGTGTTCTCTGGGTCATAGGCAGCATTTCTCTTCTTACAAACATGGCGAGTTGAGTTAATGCCAAAGACCTCAATTTTTGTCTCACCTGACCACAGCACTTTCTCCCAATCACTCAGGGAATCATCCAGGTGTTCATTAGCAAACTTCAGACTGGCCTGCACATGTGCCTTCTTGAGCAGGGGACCTTGCGGGCACTGCAGGATTTTAAACCTTTACAGCGTAATGTGTTACCAATAATTTTCTTGGTGACTGTGGTCTCAGCTGCCTTGAGTTCATTAACAGTTACACCCCCCCACCCCCGTGTAGTTTTAGGCTGATCTCTCACCTTCTTCATGATCAAGGATACCCCATCAGGTGAGATTTTGCATCGTGCCCCAGATAGATGTCGATTGACAGTCATTTTGTATTTCTTCCATTTTTTTTTTTTTTTAACTATTGCACCAACAGTTGTCTCCTTTTCACCTATCGTCTTAGGCTTTCACATTTCCGGCAGTAGTCGGCCGTCACAAAGTTGTCAGCGCACACGTACCGACAGACATTTGGGAAATAGTGGCAGCGGATGCAGTGTTTCAACGGTCCGCTGTCTGGAATGCTAAAGTCTAAAATCTCGGGGAGGAGAGAGAGATTTCCTGCCCGGCATGCGCAGTAGGAAACACAGGATGCAGCATACAAAAAAATGTTGCCTTGAACGTTTTTAGTAGACGACTGTCCGCCAAAATGCACAGGATCCAGTGCACGACGGACATAACGTGTGCCCATACGTCGCTAATACAAGTCAATGGGAAAAACAGGATCTTGCATACAAATTTGCAGGATCCTGTTTTTTTCACAAACTGACATATTTCGACGTGTGGAGGAAGACGGTAATGTGAAAGAAGCCTTATTTATGATTTTGTAGCCCATTCCAGCTTTGTACAGGTCTATGATCTTGTCCCTGACATCCTTTAGAAAGCAAAACTCTTTGGTCTTGCCCATGTTGTAGTGGTTAGAGTCTGACTGATTAATTAAATCTGTGGACAGGAGTCTTTTATAAAGGTGACTGAGACAGCTGACTTTAATGCAGGTAACGAGTTGATTAGGAGCGTCTAACTGGTCTGTAGGAGTCAACTCATGGTTGGTAAGGTATCAAATACGTATTCTCACTGCAAAATGCAAATAAATTTATATAATTTATACAATGTGATTTTCTGGATTGTAATTTTGATATTTTGTCTTTCAATTTTTAAATTAACCTACCCTTAGGCTATGTGCACACGTTGCGGATTTTGTTGCTGCACCAAATCCGAAAAGAGTGCTCAGGCAGTGTTAATCAATGGGAACCCAGAATTGGTGTGCACAAATTGCGGAAAATTCTGCACTGATTCTCAGCATTTTATTTTCCGCAACGTCTCAACTAAACCGCAGGTGTAAAAAGGTCTGGATTTGCGTGCCAAAAACACATGCAGAAAGGAAGGAGGAAGAGTGTGTGAGCGGAGAATGTGTGTGCTCGCACGTGCGCTGGTGTATGTGCACGCGGGTGTCTGTGTGTGTGTGTGTGTGTAGCCAGGCATCGTCTGATGGGGACTACTGCTCCCATCCGGCTATGTCAGCTGTCACACATACCAGTGACAGCATGAGCCCATGATGGGGCACTAGTCCCATTATCCAATGACTGTTCAAGTGTGAAAAAAAACAAACATTTACATAATCACATACAGCATTCATTCTCACCAAACACCTAATTCCCCAATGCCCTCCATCTCCTGCAACAAAAATAAAATTATAAACCACCATATACTTTTCTTCTGTAGTCCATATAATGAGTGTCCCACGACGATCTCATGTGTAAACTCTATCTGACTCCCAGTGATACGCTGGCGGGAGGTTATCCTCCCGCAATGTATCATTATGCCGCCGTGAGAGAGTTAACTGCAGTTAGTACTGTCACTTGCAGCACCACTGCGTGCGAAAATTCTGGATGATTCTGTGAGTTATTGGAAAAAGGTGGTCAGATGAGACAAAAACTGAGGTCTTTGGCATTAACTCAACTCGCCGTGTTTGTAGGAAGAGAAATGTTGCGGTGCCGTAAGTGAGAGCACGAACTCCTGTGAATTCTGTGTATCACCGGAGGCTGTGTAGAGCAGTCACATCTCCCGATGTGACTGTTCTACACGGGAGATTGTCGTGGGACACTCGTTATTAAATGATCTACAGTGGAAAGGGGAGTTTGTGTTGGTTTATAGTATTTTTGTTGCAGGAGATCAAGGGATTAGGTGATGCAATAAGTATGGTTAATTAAGATTAATAAAGGACTTTATTGTGGCTGTGTGTTTGTTGACCACATAACTATAGGGTTAGTAATGGCTCCGTGTCTTATAGATGCATCTCCATTACTAATCTGTGGGCTTGAGGTCACCTAACAATACAAAGGTGACATCAACCCCACAAATATTACCCCACTTGCCACCGCTACAGGGCAAGTGGGACGAGCGAGGCTAAGTGCCAGAATTGGCGCATCTATAAGATGCGCCATTTCTGGGGTGGGTGAGAGCTGATGTTTTTAGCCTGAGGGGGGAGCCAATATTCATGGCCCCTTCCCAGGCTATTAATATCATCCCACAGCTGTCTGCCTAGCCTTTGCTGGTTCGATTTTATAGGGGGGGGCCCCCATGGCAATTTTTTTCCTGAGTTTCCCCTGTAAACTAGCCAGTAAAGGCTAAGCAAACATCTGTGAGCTGATATTAATATCCTAGGAACCTTTATGGCTATTGGCTTCTTCCCATAATATTTACATCAGCTCTCAGCCATCGGCTTTCCCTCTGCTGGTTAAGAAAATTACGCTGGAGCCCACGCAATTTGTATTTATTTATTTTTTTTCAGGGTATGTTCCCACGGTCAGGAACCGGCAGCGCTTTGGATGCAGTGCATATCCGCTCCGTCCAAAACACTGCCGGCTTTTGAATGCAGGTGATTCCACATGTGTTCATTGAACCGTGTGGAATTTTCGCCCAATACATTGGACGGGGACGTTTATCTTGCAGAGACTGAGCGTCTCTGCAAGATAAATTGACATGCTGCGTTCTGGAAAGATGCGCCGCATCTGTCTCTGCATGGGCGCCGCAGGTGCCGGCGCATGCATAGTGGAGATGGGATTTCTTCACGCTGGGTTACGTACGCCATTCTTTCTGTGTTCTCTGTGATTGATAGGCTGCTGTTCACACACACACACAGCAGCCCTGCCCTGTCTCAGGCTCTAGTTAATTTTGCAGCTGTTTCTGAGCCTGTCTCACCCTTTAACCTTGGTGCTGGTTTGGAGGTGTGGAAGCCAGATCTGATATGTCCGTACAGGACCTGATCGGCCTTCACCTACGCTTTTCCTTCCTGGCACCAAGGGAGTGATTCTGAAAATGCTCCAGGTACAGCTTGCATGTCATAGTAAAGTAATGGTGTCTTTCTTTTTATGCTTTTTTTTTATACATCTAGGAGGCCGTAATGGCACAATGTTAATAAAATACGTAGCGTCGGACTGCCCCATTATGAGATTGCCGTGAAGTGGCGGGGTCGCTCAAAAAATTGATCAATTATTTGCTAAATGTCTCATATTTGAACTACAGTTAGAATTCAGTAGGTGCATGTGCATCATTTGTATTGCGTTCGGACCATTCTCCTTTTTTTCTTCAAATCTCATCCACTATGCTGTAACATCTGGCTTCTGTGGGTTGGACGCTGTGGATGTACGCAGCGTCCAACCTGCATCTTTTACCGACCGTGGGAACGTACCCTTAGGCTACGTGCACACGTTGCGGATTTAGATGCTGATCTGCAGTGTTTTTAGACTCGCAGAATTGCATCAAATCTGCAGTGTAGTGCACAAGCAGTGTTGGTCAATGTGACATTCAGAAGTGTGCACATGCTGTGGAAAAATCAGCGCGGATTTGCAGCGTTTTATTTTCCGCAGCATGTCAATTCTTTTTGCGGATCTGCAGCGTTTCTGCACCCATTGAGTTCCATTGAGTCAGTCAAATCTGCAGCAAAACCACAGGTGTAAAAAGATTTGTGGTTTTGCTGCTGAGTTGCGTGAGAGAAAAGCTGCAGATAGGGAGGAGGAAGAGTGTGGGCAGAGACTGTGTGTGTGTGCTGGTCCTCAATAGCAATCCGCAGGTGTAAAACCACAGGTGGAATCCGCACAAACCCCCCCCCCCCCCCCAAAAAAAAAAAAATAAACACGGTAAATCCGCAGTGCGTATTTCCTGTGGATTTACCAAAATCAGTGTGGAAAAATCAGCACACCTTTCCGCAACGTGTGCACATACCCTTACCCCACTTGCCACCGCTACAGGGCAGTGGGAAGAGAGAGGCCAAGTGCTGGAATTGGGGCATCTTAGAGATGCGCCATTTCTGGGGTGGCTGAGAACTGGTTTTTGTAGCCAAGGGGGGCTATATCCATGGCCCCTTCCTATGCTATGAATATCAGCCCGCAGCTGTCTTCATAGCCTTTTCTGGCTATTAATTATAGGGGGACCCCACATCATTTTTTTTTTTCTTGTGTGGGCTCCCCTGTTTTAATAGCCAGTAAAGGCTAATTCTACAACTGTGAGCTGATATTAATAGCCTGGTAAGATCCATGGGTATTGCCCCCTTCCCAGGCTATAAACATCGGCCCCCAGTCACCGGCTTTCCCTCTCTGGTTTTGAAAATTGCGCAGGAATCCACACTTTTTTCTTTTAATTAAATTAAACAGATATTGCGTTTGAGGCCAGGATCACACTCACACAAGTCTCGCATCTCAATACCCGGCACTGCCGCCGGTGCTCGGACCGGAGCACTCAGCTGCATAGAAATACATGCAGCTGCACACTCCGGTCCTGAGTTCCTGTGGCAGTGTCGGGTATTGAGATGCGAGACTCGTGCGAGTTTCTCTCAAATGTGACCCCGGCCTTAAACGCAATATCTGTTTAATTTAAAAAAAAAAAGAAAAAAAAAAAGAGAAATTGCGTGGGCTTCCGCGCAATTTTCAAAACCAGAGAGGGAAAGCCAGCGATTGGGGGCAGATGTTTATAGCCTGGGAAGGGGGTAATACCCATGGAGCTTCCCAGGCTATTAATGTCAGCTCTCAGTTGTATACTTAGCATTTACTGGTTATTAAAACGGGAGCCCCTCTAAAAAATGACGTGGGGTCCCCCTATAATTTATAGGCTGATATTAATAGCCTAGGAAGGAACCACGGATATTCCCAACTTCCCCCCGGCTAGTAACACACACAGCCACCCCAGAAGTGGTGCATCTCTAAGATGCACCAATTCCGGCACTTGGCCTCTCCTCCCACTGCCCTGTAGCGGTGGCATATGGGGTAGTAGTTGGGTTGATGCCACCTTTGTATTGTAAGGTGACATCAAGCCCACGGCTAAGTAACGGAGAAGCATCTATAAGATACCTATCCATTACTAATCCTATAGTTGTTAAGGGGTTAAATAAAGACAGCCAGAGTAAAGTATTTTAATGAAATAAAACACTACAGTTTCCCATCTTTATTAATTCCTGCGACGCCCTCGATCACCTGTAAAAACAAAAAACAAACAAACAAAAAAACCCACATACTCCCTGTTCCTATGTAGTCCATTTAATAACGACTGTCCCATGACGATCTCCCATGTAGACCACAAAGAACAAAAAGACAGCGCCACAATGGACTGTGAAAAAATAGGAGCTTACATTTATTCTACCTCCTGTAGCGACGTTACGGTCAACAGACCTTTATCAAGCACTTGATAAAGGTCTGTTGACCGAAACGTCGCTACAGGAGGCAGAATAAATGTAAGCTCCTATTTTTTTCACCATCCATTGTGGCGCTGTCTTTATGTTCTTTGTGGTTTTGATACTGGCCGGTATGGGCTCCCCTGGTTTTGGACGTGCGCCCTTGTGTCCGCTGAGACCTTCATTTTATATATGAAAGGGTGCGGTTTTGACGTTCTTTTGTTTTGACTCTGATCTCCCATGTAGAACTTATTTGTTTTGTGTGTGTTAACATTATGTTTGAACATGGTATGTAATGATATTATGGTCTTCAATGGAGAATGTAAAAGAAGACTAGGAAATGACATCACAAATCTTATTTTTTTTTTGTGTTAAATAATATATCTATATTTAGCTTACAAAAATGCATGGAAAATCCGCATGAAAAACGCATCAAATCACCTTGGATTTTCAACTGCGTTTTCTGCCAAGAGAGGAAGAATCCGCCCAGATTTTTACAACAGCAAATCTGCAACTTGCGCACATACCCTTAAAATTAGACTGTTCATGTCTTTGTCAGTGGGCAGACTTACAAAATCAGCATGGGATCAAATTCTTATTTCCCCACTGTATGGATAATTGTATATGGGGCCAATCTTACACTGGATCATCATATGAAGCCCATTATATATGGAGCATTATATGTGGCCCATCATACACTGGAGCATCATGTGGGGCCCATTATATATGGCGCATCATGTGAGGCCCAAGATATACTGTATGGAGCATTATATGGGGCTCATTATATACTGTATGGAACTCATTATACTGTATGGAGCACTATGGCGACAGTAATACTGTGGAGCAATATATGGAAATCATTATACTGTATGGAGCAATATATGAGGCTCATTATACTGTATGGAGAACTATGTGGCGCCCATAATACTGTGTGGAGGACTATACTGTCTGGTTTCTGAGCTATTGTAGAATTTAAATTAGATATCACTCATGTAGTGTAAGAAGTAAGTTAAATCTTTTAACATTGTACTATACATACATATTTTTCTGCCGTATCTGTGCATTATAAATTGTGATGTGTTAAAGGGGCCCACTGAGACTCTTTCACCCGGGGCCCTTGAAAAACCTGGAGCCGGCCCTGAGCTCATGGCCTGTGGTTGTATCTGCTACTGGTTGTTGATTTTGCGTCATAGGGCAAGCGGGGTTGTCCTAGACCCTGAGAGCAAGCACAATCGATTAAAGGGAACCTGTCACCCCAAAAATCGAAGATGAGCTGCGGCCATCGGCATCAGGGGCTTATCTACAGCATTCTGTAATGCTGTAGATAAGCCCCCAATGTATCCTGAAAGATGAGAAAAGGAGGTTAGATTATACTCACCCAGGGGCGGCCCCGCTGCGGTCCGGTCCGATGGGCGTCGCAGTCCGGGGCCTCCTATCTTCTTACGATCACTTCCATTGGTGGATCGTGAATTAGGATTAGGGGCATTTGTCAGCTAATGAAATCAGCTGACATGTGCCGGAAAAGTTGCGGGCTCATTGCTGGAGCCCACGGGAAAAGGGAATGCAACCTTTTGGATGTACCTATACGTCCAAGGTCAAAAAGTTAATCAACCACTGAGTGGTTCCCCTCGCATCAGGTATCAGATTAATCAGCATCACAGCGCTATTATGGCTATGCCTTTTGTTTTTACAGCTCAATCCTGCTGACAGGTTTTCTTTAAGGGTAGATAGATTCACATGGTCAGTAAACGCTGCGGTTTGGATGCTGCATACTTGCGCAGCGTCCAGATGTTACAGCATAGTGGATGGGTTTTCAAGAATTCCCATTTCCATTATGCGTTCACCGATGCCCGCGGCTTACCTGCGGAGACGGACATGCGGTGTGTCTTTCCAGACTGCAGCATGTCTATTTATCTTTCGGAGATGCGGCTCTCCGCAAGATAAATTTCATCCGTACAATGTATGATTCCGCGTGGTCAGTGAACACATGCGGAATCACTGACTTTCAATAGCCAGCAGCAGACATGTGCTACATCCAAAGTGCTGCCGATTCCTGATGTGTGCACCTACCTGAAGTCTTTCTTGCTGCCTTGCAGCCATGAGAGGAAATAAGGTTGTCAACAACAACTCCTCTGTAAATCACTGCCTCTATAATTGTACTTTGCGGAGTCATGAGAAGACAACAGCTTTATTTCCATATATCTGGTTGGTTTATGCTGGAGTTAATAAATGAGTAAACCTGCTATAAAACTCACCTTGTATATAAAAATAAATGGTAAGTTAGAATCTCTTGCACCTAAAACACATCTACTAGGATGGTAATGTTGCTTCATTATGGTGACCAGTGGCAGGCACCATCCTTTAACCCCTAAGTGCCACCCGCCGTACTAGTACGGCGCTGCCGGCACTGCATTAGTGCCAGCCGCAGTACTAGTACGGAGGGCCGATCACCGCGGTCTCGCGCTGAGCGCCGCGGTGATCGGGTGCGGGTGTCAGCTGTTTGACAGCTGACACCCCGCAGCAATGCCCACGATCGGCGCTGTCGCCGATCGCGGGCATTTAACCCCTCTGATGCCGCTGTCAATAGTGACAGCGGCATAGAGGGGGATCGCGCAGGGACGGGGGCTCCCTGCGCTCTCCCACCGGAGCAACACGATGAGATCGCGCTGCTCCGGTGACCTGGAAGGAGTCCCCGGATCCAAGATGGCCGCGGAACTCCTTCCGGGTCATGAGATGACCCTGCTTGCCGGCGTCTGCTGAGAATTCCTCATAGCAGGCGCCGGCAAGCCTCTGGAACGTGCCTCTCAGATCGGTGATCTGACAGAGTGCTGTGCACACTGTCAGATCAGCGATCTGTGATGTCCCCCCTGGGACAAAGTAAAAAAAAATTTTTCCACATGTGTAAAAAAAAAAAAAAAAAAAAAAATTCCCATAAATACATTTCTTTATCTAAAAAAAAAAATAAAAAAAATCACACAATAAAAGTACGCATATTTAGTATCGCCGCGTCCGTAACGACCCCACCTATAAAATGATATCACTAGTTAACCCCTTCAGTGAACACCGTAAAAAAAAAAACAAAACAAAAAAAAAACGAGGCAAAAAACAACGCTTTATTCTCATACTGCCAAACAAAAAGTGGAATAACACGCGATCAAAAAGACGGATATAAATAACCATGGTACCGCTGAAAACGTCATTTGTCCCGCCAAAAAAAAAGCCGCCATACAGCATCATCAGCAGAAAAATAAAAAAGTTATAGCTCTCAGAATAAAGCGATGCAAAAACAATTATTTTTTTTATATAAAATAGTTTTTATTGTGTAAAAGCGCCAAAACATAAAAAAATTACATAAATGAGGTATCGCTGTAATCGTACTGACCCGAAGAATAAAACTGCTTTATCCTTTTTACCAAACGCGGAACGGTATAAATGCCCCCCTAAAAGAATTTCAGGAATTGCTGGTTTTTGTTCATTCCGCCGTCCAAAAATCGGAATAAAAAGCGATCAAAAAATGTCATGTACCCGAAAATGGTACCAATAAAAACGTCAACTCGTCCCGCAAAAAACAAGATCTCACATGACTCTGTGGACCAAAATATGGAAAAATTATAGCTCTCAAAATGTGGTGATGCAAAAACTATTTTTTGCAATAAAAAGCGTCTTTTAGTGTGTGATGGCTGCCATTGAAAAAAGCTGGTTCCTAAATATAGTTAAAATGTAACCTTTAATTAAATACTCTTAAAAAAGTGTAAACATATAGTGCTAACAAAAGTGCAGAGTGCATACGTACTAACATAGAGACACATATAAAAACGTATGAGGATAATACCGCACAAAACCAGACACTGTTACAAACGTAGTCATATACTAGTGTCTTTAAACAGAAACAGGCTAGAGACTATGAATCCGTATATCTCTAGATCTCACGTCTCTATACCACAACTGTATTCAAAAGGAAGGGGCACCTCAGCGGGCTATATCTATATTTATTTATCAGCCCCTGAGTGACTGCTGTTGCAGTAACAGGTTATCCCTACCCGGCGGTATATCTCCCTTTGTATTGTTCAAAACACTGCAGTGACCATAATTGTCTTCTAATCACCCTCTATAAATCAATACCATATTTGGGGCAAGACATGCAATACGTCACGTGCAAATGCAACATCATGATACTTATCAGTCTTCTGCTGATCTGCTAGTCATCCTTTAGGAGATCTGGCGCAGTACTGTGTATCAAAAGCCCATCGTGTCAGTCATTCCATTTTCGACCTCACCAACTTCTCTGGGCCCATTATCTTGTACAGTGATTCCCAACGCGTTTCATATGGAGTAATCATCAGGGGACTGTGTCACCAATACAGATATTGTGTGAGCATAACGCTAAAGCGGTCCGTTTACCGCCCTTTTTTTATATGTAACTAACCGGCGTCTCTTCTTTACTCATTTCCGGATGCCGGGTACCTCACTTCCGGTGTAACCGGATAGATAGCACTCTAAGAAACCCAGGAACGCCAAAACCGTTCCGGATACCCTGCCGTCGGCATATGCTGCCGTGACATCATATCCGGTGCGCATCTGAGTATAGCGCACTCCGGAATAAGGGGGAAATTAACCCCGTTCCGGAAAGACTGACGTCGGCACTTCAAGCCGTTACGTCAGGTCCGATGGGCGGGCATTCTCTCCCTGCTACCCATTCAGTGATGTACCAGCGCTTAGCGCTAACACTCATATACAGGGGAGGGGAGGAGTCCCATCTCTTAAATATCTCTGCAACCTTATACCATAGAGATGGAGTGGAAGGGGGCACATAAAATCAAAACGCGCCTCCCCCCTCAGAGCCCTCTATGAGGAGGTATATGTACAGGCTTCTGCTGACAAATTAAACCAAAGACACCCACATATTCTAAGGCATATGACACCCCGAAGGACAGCATATTACACCCATAGAAAGTAAATGCAAAAAGATGAAAAAATCATGGTCTATCACTATTCAAGTGACCATCCCAAAAGAACAAAGGACCATACCCCTGTGTAGGGGATGATCACCACACCTGCTAGAGAAAAGGAAAAATTTAGGGGATAAGCCACAAAAAACGTAGGCAACACCGCGAACCTCCACATGACAGAAAGACAGTAAGGGTGCAGCTATAGGTCTCCCTGAGCCGACCCTTTTCATTAATGAAGACAAGAAACGTTGTTTAGAATTAGGCATAGATGAGGACCTTCTCAGAGATGTTAGATTTCTCTTCCATCTAGGGGATATAGACCCGAATGACATGGGTGAGGGACCTTTTACAACTTTAAAAAATAAAAGTAAACGTATGCCCCCATTGTCAAGGGACGTAGGCCCCATAGATGTTTTTTTGAACGTAGTTACACAAGAGTTAAAAGACTTAGAATCCACTAGACACAAAAGGTCACTATATAACATGACCAAGGCTGAAATGGATAGTTTGCGTGAATTGGAGAACGATCATGAACGAATTATAAAACCCTCGGATAAGGGGGGGAACGTGGTCGTGATGGACGTGACACAATATAGGACATTATGTTATTCCCTTCTGAAAGAAGAAATGGGCTATGAAAGGCTCGAGTCTAATCCCACCAATCTGTACTTTGGCCAGCTGAAAAGGCTTATTAAGGAAGCCTTTGACAATAAACTTATTGATTCCAACGAAAGAGACTTCCTGATACCTACACACCCGATTACGGCCACTTTCTACTGTCTACCTAAGATACACAAGGGTACCAACCCATTGAAAGGTAGACCGATTGTGTCCGGTATCGGAAGTCTGACTCAGAATTTGGGTCTATATGTTGATAAAATCTTGAGGCCTTTTGTGACCTCCCTGAGTTCATACGTACGCGACACAGCGGACCTCCTCTTGAAATTAGATAACATCGTACTGGACACAGACATGCTGTTATGCTCCATAGATGTCGAAGCATTATATTCCTCAATTCCACATGACAGGGGTCTGGTGGCAGTGGACCACTATCTGAGTACGAGAGGACGACAATTTTTGAATCATAACATTTTTGTCAAACAGGCTCTGGAATTTTGCCTGACAAAAAATTACTTTCTGTATGACGGCAGGTACTTCCACCAGCTCAGGGGCACAGCAATGGGGAGCCCCTGCGCACCTTCATATGCTAATCTGCTCCTGGGCTGGTGGGAGGAGAATGTCGTCTTCAGTGAACACACAGCCTTTGAAGGTAACGTCATCCTTTGGCTAAGGTACATTGATGACGTGTTCGTTATCTGGAAGGGGGATGAAATCAGCTTCAAAAATTTTGTGACAGACCTAAATCAGAATGAGTTGGGTTTACACTTCACCTTTGAGATGAGTTGGTCCAAATTGGCATTTTTGGACATCCTCGTTGAGAGGGGGGAAGATGGGCAGTTGACCACGAGCACCTTTAGGAAGCCCACGTCAACAAACTCCCTCCTTAGGTGGGAGTCTAACCACCCTATACCGCTTAAGAGAGGAATCCCGAAGGGCCAATACCTCCGCATACGGAGAAACTGCTCTGATGACGCCAAATTTGTAACACAAGCAAAAGATCTTAAGGAGCGGTTTTTGGAAAGAGGGTACCCCAATAAAGTTTTGAGTGAGGCCTATAAATCATCCTTCACTAAACCAAGAAAGGACCTCCTTACTCCTACCCCCAAAAAAGAAAATGGGAACAGTGTAAGATTAATCACCAAATATACGAATGGAGCTGGAGTTATGCGTGAGATCATCAAGAAACATTGGTCCATCTTACAGATGGACAATGATCTCAGGGATACTTTAACCCCAGCCCCCTTAATCACCTTTAGAAAAGGCCGCTCGCTAAAAGATAGGTTGGTCCACAGCCACTTTGCCCCTCCACAGTCACAAACTACCTGGTTGGATCGAAAGATTAAGGGATGTTTCAGATGTGGTGACTGTAAATACTGTCATTCTATACAACAGGGTGGATCCTTCACGAGTAATATAACAGGGAAAGTTTTTCATGTGAACCATTTCATAAACTGCAAAACTAAGGGGGTGATATATAAAATCACGTGCGAGTGTGGATTGGAATATGTTGGGAAAACGAGCAGAGAGTTTAGAAGGAGAGTTGGAGAACATCATTGCGACACCATAAAGAAAAGGGATACTCCTATCGCCAATCACATTAACCGTTTTCACCAAGGAGATTTGAAAATGATCAGGTTTATGGGTATTGATAGGGTCTATCAGTCCCAGAGGGGTGGTGATTGGGACAGGAACATACTGCAGAGAGAAAGCAGATGGATTTTTCGCCTACAAACCACTACACCACATGGTCTCAATGACCACGTAGGCTTTTCTTCCTTCCTGTAGGAACAGGGTTTAATAGGGCATCCTAGAATAGGGGCAGCCGCCGTCGAGTGGGGGCGCCGATGCGCAGGTCTAGGGTGCCAACCTCCGCGATAGGCAGGGAGCATGTTAGAAAGGGTCGGCTCAGGGAGACCTATAGCTGCACCCTTACTGTCTTTCTGTCATGTGGAGGTTCGCGGTGTTGCCTACGTTTTTTGTGGCTTATCCCCTAAATTTTTCCTTTTCTCTAGCAGGTGTGGTGATCATCCCCTACACAGGGGTATGGTCCTTTGTTCTTTTGGGATGGTCACTTGAATAGTGATAGACCATGATTTTTTCATCTTTTTGCATTTACTTTCTATGGGTGTAATATGCTGTCCTTCGGGGTGTCATATGCCTTAGAATATGTGGGTGTCTTTGGTTTAATTTGTCAGCAGAAGCCTGTACATATACCTCCTCATAGAGGGCTCTGAGGGGGGAGGCGCGTTTTGATTTTATGTGCCCCCTTCCACTCCATCTCTATGGTATAAGGTTGCAGAGATATTTAAGAGATGGGACTCCTCCCCTCCCCTGTATATGAGTGTTAGCGCTAAGCGCTGGTACATCACTGAATGGGTAGCAGGGAGAGAATGCCCGCCCATCGGACCTGACGTAACGGCTTGAAGTGCCGACGTCAGTCTTTCCGGAACGGGGTTAATTTCCCACTTATTCCGGAGTGCGCTATACTCAGATGCGCACCGGATATGATGTCACGGCAGCATATGCCGACGGCAGGGTATCCGGAACGGTTTTGGCGTTCCTGGGTTTCTTAGAGTGCTATCTATCCGGTTACACCGGAAGTGAGGTACCCGGCATCCGGAAATGAGTAAAGAAGAGACGCCGGTTAGTTACATATAAAAAAAGGGCGGTAAACGGACCGCTTTAGCGTTATGCTCACACAATATCTGTATTGGTGACACAGTCCCCTGATGATTACTCCATATGAAACGCGTTGGGAATCACTGTACAAGATAATGGGCCCAGAGAAGTTGGTGAGGTCGAAAATGGAATGACTGACACGATGGGCTTTTGATACACAGTACTGCGCCAGATCTCCTAAAGGATGACTAGCAGATCAGCAGAAGACTGATAAGTATCATGATGTTGCATTTGCACGTGACGTATTGCATGTCTTGCCCTAAATATGGTATTGATTTATAGAGGGTGATTAGAAGACAATTATGGTCACTGCAGTGTTTTGAACAATACAAAGGGAGATATACCGCCGGGTAGGGATAACCTGTTACTGCAACAGCAGTCACTCAGGGGCTGATAAATAAATATAGATATAGCCCGCTGAGGTGCCCCTTCCTTTTGAATACAGTTGTGGTATAGAGACGTGAGATCTAGAGATATACGGATTCATAGTCTCTAGCCTGTTTCTGTTTAAAGACACTAGTATATGACTACGTTTGTAACAGTGTCTGGTTTTGTGCGGTATTATCCTCATACATTTTTATATGTGTCTCTATGTTAGTACGTATGCACTCTGCACTTTTGTTAGCACTATATGTTTACACTTTTTTAAGAGTATTTAATTAAAGGTTACATTTTAACTATATTTAGGAACCAGCTTTTTTCAATTGATTTAATTTTGGTTCTCTTGTTGATTACTTGAGCCTAGCTTGGTCTTATTGTGATGGCTGCCAATCATAAAAATCCGCCCAAAAAACGCTATAAAAGTAAATCAAATCCCCCTTCATCACCCCCTTAGTTAGGGAAAAATAATAACATTTTAAATATATTTATTTCCATTTTCCCGTTAGGCTACTTTCACACTAGCGTCGGTACGGGGCCGTCGCGCTGCGTCGGCCCGACATACCGACGCATACTGTGCAAGCGCCGCACAACGGGGGCAGCGGATGCTGTTTTTCCACGCATCCGCTGCCCCATTGTGAGGTGCGGGGAGGTGGGGGCGGAGTTCCAGCCGCGCATGCGCGGTCGGAAATGGTGGACCGTCGGCACAAAAAAAGTTACATGTAACGTTTTTTGCTGCCGGCGGTCCGCCACAACACGACGCAACCGTCGCACGACGCTTGCGACGTGTGTCAATACGTCGCTAATGTTAGTCTATGGGGAAAAAACGCATCCTGCAGATGACTTTGCAGGATGCGTTTTTTCGCCAAAACGACGCATTGCGACGTATGCAAAAAAACGCTAGTGTGAAAGTAGCGCTGGGGTTAGGGCTAGGGTTAGGGCTGGGGTTAGGGTTGGGGTTAGGGTTTCAGTTAGAATTGGGGAGTTTCCACTGTTCAGGCACATCAGGGGCTCTCCAAACGCGACATGGCGTCCGATCTCAATTCCAGCCATTTCTGCTTTGAAAAACTAAAACAGTGCTCCTTCCCTTCCGAGTTCTCCTGTGCGCCCAAACAGTGGTTCCCCCCAACATATGGGGTATCGCGTTCTCAGGACAAGTTGGACAAAAACTTTTGGGGTCCAATTTGTCCTGTTACCCTTGGGAAAAAAAAACGTGGGGGGCTAAAATATAATTTTCGTGGAAAAAAATATATTTTTTATTTTCGCGGCTCTGCGTGATAAACTGTAGTGAAACACTTGTTGGTTCAAAGTTCTCACAACACATCTAGATAAGTTCCGTGGGTGGGGTCTAGTTTCCAATATGGGGTCACTTGTGGGGGGTTTCTACTGTTTAGGTACATCAGGGGCTCTGCAAATGCAACATGACACCTGCAGACCAATCCATCTAAGTCTGCATTTCAAATGGCGCTCCTTCCCTTCCGAGCTCTGCCGTGCGCCCAAACAGTGGTTCCCCCCTACATATGGGGTATCAGCGTACTCAGGACAAATTGGACAATAACTTTTATGGTCCAATTTCTCCTGTTACCCTTGGGAAAAAAAAAAATTGCGGGCTAAAACATCATTTTGTGTAAAGAAAAAATGATTTTTTAATTTTCACAGCGCTACATTCTAAACTTTAGTGAAACAATTGGGGGTTAAAAGTGCTCACCACACATCTAGATAAGTTCCTTAGGGGGTCTTCTTTCCAAAATGGTGTCACTTGTGGGGGTTTCCACTGTTTAGGCACGTCAGGGGCTCTCCAAACACGACATGGGTTCCGATCTCAATTCCAGCCAATTTTGCATTGAAAAGTCAAATGGCGCTCCTTCCCTTCCAAGCTCTGCCATGCGCCCAAACAATGGTTTATCCCCATATATGAAGTATCAGCGTACTCAGGACAAATTGCACAACAACTTTTGGGGTCCAATTTATCCTGTTACCCTTGGGAAAATAAAAAATTTGGGGCAAAAAGATCATTTTTTGTGAAAATTAATATGAATTTTTTTTTACGGCTCTACATTATAAACTTCTGTGAAGCACTTGGAGGTTCAAAGTGCTCACCACACATCTAGATTAGTTCCCTAGAGGGTCTACTTTCCAAAATAGTGTCACTTGTGGGGGTTTCCACTGTTTAGGCACGTCAGGGGCTCTCCAAACACGACATGGGTTCCGATCTCAAATCCAGCCAATTTTGCATTGAAAAGTCAAATGGCGCTCCTTCCCTTCCGAGCTCTGCCATGTGCCCAATCAATGGTTTACCCCAACATGTGGGGTATCGGCGTACTCAGGACAAATTGTACAACGACTTTTTTGGTCCAATTTCTCCTGTTACCCTTGGTAAAATAAAACAAATTGGATCTGAAGTAAAAATTTTGTGAAAAAAAAGTTAAATGTTCAATTTTTTTTAAACATTCCAAAAATTCCTGTGATGCACCTGAAGGGTTAATAAACTTTTTGAATGTGGTTTTGAGTACCTTGAGGGGTGCAGTTTTTAGAATGGTGTCACTTTTGGGCATTTTCTGTCATATAGACCCCTCAAAGTCACTTGTGAGGTGGTCCGTAAAAAAATGGTTTTGCAAATTTTGTTGCAAAAATGAGAAATCGCTGGTCAACTTTTAACCCTTATAACTCCCTAACAAAAAAAAATTGTTTCCAAAATTGTGCTGATGTAAAGCAGACATGTGGGAAATGTTGTTTATTAACTATATTATGAGATATACCTCTCTAATTTAAGGGCATAAAAACTGAAAGTTTGAAAATTGCAAAATTTTCATAATTTTCGACAAATTTTTGTTTTTTTCACAAATAAATGCAAGTCATATCGAAGAAGTTTTACCACTATCATGAAGTACAATACGTCACGAGAAAACAACCTCAGAATCAGCAGGATCCGTTGAAGCGTTTTAGAGTTATGACCTCATAAAGTGACAGTGGTCAGAATTGTAAAAATTGGCCCTGTCACTTAGGTGAAAACAGGCTTTGGGGTGAAGGGGTTAATGTCACAGGTGAAATGTTGCCATGCTGTGGCAAGGCTATCTTCATTTTTTCCTTTCACAAGGTAGAACAGGTCTATTTCTGAATCTGTCCTAATGATTGCATGCCCATAGACTTTTTTTTTTTTTTTTTTACAAAACCGTTAAACAAAAGACAACTACATAATAGAAATGAAGAAGCAGGTAACGACTGCGGCCATACGTGGCAAAATAGGGATAACGTTTTATTACCACCTATCAGTTAGGTTTGCATAGGACTCTTGTAGGGAAAAATCTCATAGCAGCACTATCCCTATCCTGGTCTCTAGCAACGTATTGCATTACATGATAAATTGCTTGTTTCACACAAAATTTAGAAATAATACATAAACGATTTGTGCTTTCATAGGCATTAACCATGTGCTAGAAACATCAGTACTGGTGTACCTGCATAGGATTGTCTAATGCGACTTTCATAGGCAAAACTCTGCTTGGCACAAAACGTCTCCCCGATAACGAATCGGTTCTTAATTGCTTCAACTGGATCGAACAATACAAGCAATTGTTACCATCCACCCTTCGTTTCTCCCCTATATCCTCATAGATTGTAAGCTTGCAAGCAGGGCCCTCATTCCTCTTGGTATCTGTTGATTTATGTGATTATTGTTCTTCTTTAATGTCTTTTATTGTCTGTACAAGTCCCCTCTAAACTGTAAAGTGCTGCAGAATATGTTGACGCTGTACAAATAAAATGATTATTGCTTCGTTAGTCGCTTTCATGTCTGTGGAACTGGTGTAAAAATCTGAGCAACTAAAACTATCTGTTTTCTGCAGATTTTGTGTATTTTACTTCAGTTTTAGCTGCGGATTTCACACACTAAATTAAATTTCTTTCGAAAATCTGACCGAACCTTACTACATAGCCTGGAGAGAATCCACAACGGATTATTTTCATACTCGCTCTCCAGTTACCAAAAGGCTATATTTAGTGTTGAGCATTCCGATACTGCAAGTATCGGGTATCGGCCGATACTTGCTGTATCGGAATTTCCGATACCGAGATCCGATATTTTTGTGATATCGGGTATCGCAACAACATTAATGTAATAATGTGTAAAAAAGAGAATTAAAATAAAAAATATCGCTATACTCACCTGTCCGACGCAGCCGGGACCTCAGCGAGGGAACCGGCAGCGTTGTTTGTTTAAATTTCGCGCTTTTACTTGGTTACGTGAGGTCCCGGCTTGTGATTGGTCCGCGTCCCGGCAACATGGCCGCCCTGACCAATCACAGCAAGCCGTGACGAAATTACGTCACGGCTTGCTGTGATTGGTCCGAGTCCCGGCAACATGGCCGCCATTAACCAATCACAAGCCGTGACGTCACGGGAGGCTGGACATGCGCGTATTTTGAAAAGCGCGCGTGTCCAGCCTCCAGTGACGTCCCGGCAACATGGCCGCCATTAACCAATCACAAGCCGGGACGTCACGGGAGGCTGGACATGCGCGTATTTTGAAAAGCGCGCGTGTCCAGCCTCCAGTGACGTCCCGGCAACATGGCCGCCATTAACCAATCACAAGCCGGGACGTCACGGGAGGCTGGACATGCGCGTATTTTGAAAAGCGCGCGTGTCCAGCCTCCCGTGACGTCACGGCTTGTGATTGGTCCGCGTCCCGGCAACATGGCCGCCATTAACCAATCACAAGCCGTGACGTCACGGGAGGCTGGACATGCGCGTATTTTGAAAAGCGCGCGTGTCCAGCCTCCAGTGACGTCCCGGCAACATGGCCGCCATTAACCAATCACAAGCCGGGACGTCACTGGAGGCTGGACACGCGCGCTTTTCAAAATACGCGCATGTCCAGCCTCCCGTGACGTCACGGCTTGTGATTGGTTAATGGCGGCCATGTTGCCGGGACTCGGACCAATCACAGCAAGCCGTGACGTAATTTCGTCACGGCTTGCTGTGATTGGTCCGCGTCCCGGCAACATGGCCGCCCTGACCAATCACAAGCCGGGACCTCACGTAACCAAGTAAAAGCGCGAATTTTAAACAAACAACGCTGCCGGTTCCCTCGCTGAGGTCCCGGCTGCGTCGGACAGGTGAGTATAGCAATATTTTTTATTTTAATTCTTTCTTTTACACATTAATATGGTTCCCAGGGCCTGAAGGAGAGTTTCCTCTCCTTCAGACCCTGGGAACCATCAGGAATACCGTCCGATACCTGAGTCCCATTGACTTGTATTGGTATCGGGTATCGGTATCGGATTGGATCCGATACTTTGCCGGTATCGGCCGATACTTTCCGATACCGATACTTTCAAGTATCGGACGGTATCGCTCAACACACGTTGTGTTTTTGCTGTTTTTCTTTTTCCTTCCTGAAATCAAAACCTGCTTTCTTGGCATTAAAGAACCTGCTTACAGAAAGCTGTTTTTTTTCCTGTGTTTTTATCTCTTGTGCGCGTAGATAAAGATTAGTGACCCCACCCCCCCCCAAAAAAAAAAAAATAAACAAAAAAACCCCACGAACAACTTCCTTAGGTTTTTGCACCAAATGCGCTGAAAGAAGTGAATTGGAAAACTGCTGCGCGTTTTAAAGAAGCAGAATGTCAGTCAGGAAAAAAAATACAATGTGTGCATGAGACTTCTGAAATTGCATAGACTTAAATGCAGCTTAACCCCGTTATGACCCCAGCTTTTTTCGGTTTTGCGTTTTTGTTTTTCGCTCCCCTTCTTCCCAGAGCCATAACTTTTTTTTTTTAATTTTTCCGTCAACATGGCCATGTGGGGGCTTTTTTTTTTTTTTGCAGGACAAGTTGTACTTTTGAACGACCTCATTGGTTTTAGCATGTCGTGTACTAGAAAACGCGAAAAAATTGCAAAAAAAAAAAGTGCAATCCCACACTTATTTTTTGTTTGGCTTTTTTGCTAGGTTCACTAAATGCTAAAACTGACCTGCCATTATGATTCTCCAGGTCATTACGAGTTCATAGACACCAAACATGTCTAGGTTATTTTTTATCCAAGTGGTAAAAAAAAAATTCCAAACTTTGCTAAAAAAAAAAACAATTGAGCAATTTTCCGATACCCGTAGCGTCTCCATTTTTCATTATTTGGGGTTGGATGAGGGCTTATTTTTTGCGTGCCGAGCTGACGTTTTTAATCATACCATTTCGGTGCAGATACGATCTTTTGATCGCCCGTTATTACATTTTAATTCAATGTCGTGGCGACCAAAAAAACCCTGTAATTCTGGCTTTTCAATTTTTTTTTTTTTCTCGCTACACCTTTAGCGATTAGGTTAATCGTTTTTTTTAATTTTTTTATTTATTGATAGTGGGTGATTCTGAATGCGGTGATACTAAATATGTGTATATTAGATTTTTTTTTTTTTAATTGTTTTATTTTGAATGGGGCGAAAGGGAGGTGATTTAAATCTTTTATATACAGTACAGACCAAAAGTTTGGACACCTTCTCATTTAAAGATTTTTCTGTTTTTTTCAGCACTATGAAAATTGTACATTCACACTGAAGGCATCAAAACTATGAATTAACACATGTGGAATTACAGGGGTTGGACCAAATAATGGAAACGGCTAACGTTTTGGCATCATAATCTTTGAACATGTTATAAACATGCAAACCGTGACATATGGTAATGTTTTGTAGTTGATTATTTGTCTAATGTGATGTGTGTATGTAAATTAACTGTTTGTTTTGCTGAATTGTAAGAACATTGATGATAACCTGATACCAATGGCAGAACTCGCGAATTTTCAAAGAGGCCAAATTGTTGCTGCTCGTATGGCAGGTGCTAGTGTAACAGAAAATGCCCGAATGCTTGGCGCGTCAAGAGGTACTGTCTCCAAAGTAATGACTGCGTTTGAAAGAGAAGGAAAAACGTCAGCAGCAAAGCACAGGTTCAGCCGAAAGTCAAAGTTGACTGAGAGAGACCGTCGGACTCTAAAGCGAATTGTGAGAGAGGATCGCAAGGCCACAGCTCTGAAAATAACTGCTGAGCTCAATGAACACTTATCGAACCCGGTTTCCACAAAAACTGTTCGTCGGGAGCTGCACAAATCTGGATTCCACGGAAGAGCTGCAATTAGAAAACCTCTGATCTCAATGACAAATGTTTCCAAGCATTTAGAGTGGTGTAGATACCTCCAGAATTGGTCCCTCGAGCAGTGGAAATGTGATATTCTCAGACGAATCATATTTTACCCTATTTCCGACCTCCGGCCGAGTGTACGTTTGGAGACAACCGAAAGAAGCATTCCATCCAGACTGCCTTCTCCCTACCGTAAAACATGACGGAGGTTCTGTGATGATCTGGGGTGCTATTTAGTGGGGATCCTCCGAGCCAATGATATCCCTTCATGGAAGAATTAACAGCCGAGATTATTTAGGCATTTTGGGCGACCAAGTGGATCCAATGGTTCAAGCACTGTTCCCGGAGGGGAATGCCATCTTTCAGGATGATAATGCATCAATTCATACAGCTAGAATCGTTAAAGCATGGCACGAGGAACATTCTAATGAAGTTGAGCATCTCATCTGGCCCCCACAATCCCCAGACCTCAACATTATTGAGCATTTATGGTCGATTTTAGAGATTCAAGTTAGACGTTGATTTCCGCCCCCATCGTCGCTCAAAGAACTGGAGGGTGTTTTAACTGCAGAATAGGGCTAAAATTCCTTTGGAAAACTTGTATGAATCCATACCTCGGAAAATTGAGGCTGTAATCGCCGCAAAAGGTTGACCTACACCATATTAAACTAATTTTTGTTGATGTTTCCAGGTGTTTCCATTATTTGGTCCAACCCCTGTATATACTTACCAAAAAGTGTGAAACAACTGAAAATATGTCTTTTATTCTAGGTTCTTCAAAGTAGCCACCTTTTGCTTTGATGACTGCTTTGCACACTTTTGGCATTCTCTTGATGAGCTTCAAGAGGTAGTCACCGGGAATGGTCTTTCAACAATCTTGAAGGAGTTCCCAGAGATGCTTAGCACTTGTTGGCCCTTTTGCCTTCACTCTGCAGTCCAGCTCACCCCAAACCATCTCGATTGGGTTCAGGTCTGGTGACTGTGGAGGCCAGGTCATCTGGCGTAGCACCCCATCATTCTCCTTCTTGATCAAATAGCCCTTACACAGCCTGGAGGTGTGTTTGGGGTCATTGTCCCGTTGAAAAATAAATGATGGTCCAACTAAACGCAAACCGGATGGAATAGCATGCCGCTGCAAGATGCTGTGGTAGCCATGCTGGTTCAGTATGCCTTCAGTTTTGAATAAATCCCCAACAGTGTCACCAGCAAAGCACCTCCACATCATCACACCGCCTCCTCCATGCTTCACGGTGGGAACCAGGCATGTAGAGTCCATCTGTTCACCTTTTCTTTGTTGCAAAAAGACACTGGTTGGAACCAAAGATCTGAAATTTGGACTCATCAGACCAAAGCACAGATTTCCACTGGTCTAATGTCCATTCCTTGTGTTCATTAGCCCAAAAAAGTCTCTTTTGTTGCCTGTCCTTAGCAGTGGTTTCCTAGCAGCTATTTTACCATGAAGGCCTGCTGCCCAAAGTCTCCTCTTAACAGTTGTTGTAGAGATGTGTCTGCTGCTAGAACTGTGTGGCATTGACCTGGTCTCTAATCTGAGCTGCTGTTAATCTGCGATTTCTGAGGCTGGTGACTCGGATAAACTTATCCTCAGAAGCAGAGGTGACTCTTGGTCTTACTTTCCTGGGGCGGTCCTCATGTGAGTCAGTTTCTTTGTAGCGCTTGATGGTTTTTGCCACTGCACTTGGGGACGCTTTCAAAGTTTTCCCAATTTTTCGGACTGACTGACCTTCATTTCTTAAAGTAATGATGGCCACTCGTTTTCTTGCCATAATACAAATTCTAATAGTCTATTCAGTAGGACTATCAGCTGTGTATCCACCAGACTTCTGCGCAACACAACTGATGGTCCCAACCCCATTTATAAGGCAATAAATCCCACTTATTAAACCTGACAGGGCACACCTGTGAAGTAAGAACCATTCCCGGTGACTACCTCTTGAAGCTCATCAAGAGAATGCCAAGAGTGTGCAAAGCAGTCATCAAAGCAAAAGGTGGCTATTTTGAAGAACCTAGAATATAAGACATAATTTCAGTTGTTTCACACTTTTTTTGTTAAGTATATAATTCCACATGTGTTAATTCATAGTTTTGATGCCTTCAGTGTGAATGTACAATTTTCATAGTCATGAAAATACAGAAAAATCTTTAAATGAGAAGGTGTGTCCAAACTTTTGGTCTGTACTGTATATATTTTTTAAAACATATTTTTTTCTTTCTTTTGCCATGCTTCAATAGCGTCCATGGGAGGCTAGAAGCTGTCATGGCCTTATCGGCTCTGCTACATAGAAGCGAAGCTCAGATCGCTCCTATGTAGTAGATTTGCTGCATTGCTATGAGCGCCGACCACAGAGTGGCGCTCATAGCAATCTGCAATCAACAACCATAGAGGTCTTCAATAGACATCTGGTTATCATGCCGACACGTCGCTGACCCACGATCACGTGACAGGGGTCAGCGATGCGCACATTTCCGGCCCGATGGCCAGAAGCGCTAGTTAAATGCCGCTGTTAGCGTTTGACAGCGGCATTTAACTAGTTAATAGCGGCGGGTGAATCGCGATTCCACCCGCCACTATTGTGGGCACATGTCAGCTATTCAAAACAGCTGAGTCCCGGCTTTGATGCGGACTCACCGCCGGAGCCCACATCAAAGCAGGGGATCTGACCTCAGACGTACTATCCCGTCCGAGGTCAGAAAGGGGTTAAAATTTGCATTAAAAAAGCAGCAAAAGCGCAAATTGTGAACATGGCCAAATTGTGCCGTACATTTGCAGAATGTCCATGCAAATCCTGTAAGTGAACTTCCGCAGTGTGTGAATTTGCCCTTATTTTTAATCCTCTCCTACTTAAAGGGCAGGTGACAACAGAAATGACATACTGTTTAACCCCTTCATGACCGGACCTTTTTTCGGTTTTGCGTTTTCGTTTTTCGCTCCCCTCCACAGAGCCATAACTTTTTTTTTTTTTTTTTCTTCCCGTCAGTATGGCCATGTGAGGCCTTATTGTTTGCAGGACGAGTTGTACTTTTGAACGACACCATTGGTTTTACCATGTCATGTACTGGAAAACTGGAAAAAAATTTCAAGTGCGGTGAAATTGCCAAAAAAGTGCAATCTCACACTTGACACCAAACATGTCTAGGATCTTTTTTTTAATCTAAGTGGTGAAAAAAAAATTCCAAACATTGCTTTAAAAAAAAAAATTAAATTGCGCCATTTTCCGATACCCGTAGCATCTCTCTTTTTTGTGATCTGGGTTCAGGTGAGGGCTCATTTTTTTGCGTGCTGAGCTGATGTTTTTAATGATACCATTTTGGTGCAGAAACGATCTTTTGATTGCTTGTTATTGCATTTTAATGCAATGTCGTGATGACAGAAAAACTTAATTTTCGCCGTTTAGCCATCAGGTTAATCCTTTTTTTTTTTTTTTTTTTTATTCGGGCAATTTTGTACGCGTCGATACCAAATATGTGTATGTTATATTTTTAGTGCTTTATTTTGAATGGGGCGAAATGGTGGTGATGTGAACTACTTGAACTTTTTAAATAAATAAAATATATATAATTTTTTTTTTTTTTTTTTTACTTTTGCCATGCTTTAATAGTCTCCATAGGAGGCTAGAAGCTGGCGCAACTCGATCGGCCCTGCTGCATAGAGTCGATGGTCAGATCGCCGCTATGTAATAGAATTGCCGAGTTCCTATGAGCACTGACCACAGGGTGGCGCTCACAGCAATCCGGCACTGACAACCTTGGAGGTCTCTAGCAGACCTTGGGTTGTCATGCCGACACATCGGTGACCCGCGATCACGTGACTTGAGTCACAGGTGTGCGTATTTCCGGCGCAATTGCTGGAAGCGCCATTCAGCGTTTGACAGCGGCATTTAACTAGTTAATATCTGCGGGTGGATCGCGATTCCACCCGTGGCTATTGCGTGCACGTCAGCTGTTCAAAACAGCTGACATGCCAGGAAAGATGTGAGCTCACCGCTGGAGTCCGACATCGGTGTACTATTATGACTGATGTTGGTAAGGGGTTAAATCCGTTTTTTACGTTAAAGGGGTTATCCGGCCTTGGGGTGCAAGGGTTCTCCACATGACAGACTTGTGCATACGCACTGTCAGGATTCTTCAGTATCGGGAGCAAGCGGTCATGCAAGTGTATTGAGCGAGGCTGGACATGTCTAGTTGGCACATGAGCGCATGTATGCAAGGTCATGTCCGCTGGCATCAGAGAGTCCTATGAGTATGGACTATGAGAATAACTGAGTAGTCTCAAAGAGTGGCTGCAGACTTGTACCCAAAGGCTGGACAACCCCTTTAAATGTAAGGTTTTTATTTATTTTTTTTCTGCTAATGTTTTTACTTTATTTTCATATCATGAGCTACCGATGTATAAAAATATACCAAGCATTGAAATTGTGCTATTTCCACACTGGTCACTTCCGTTGTGAAGGGAATGGGAGCTTTAACAACTCTTATTGGGAATGGTGGATCCTGTGATATTAACTTTGTATACCAGCCTGTGATGATAATGAGACTTCTGAAAAGTCTTTTGAAAAACAAAAAACCAGTATGAGGCTAAAGTAGCCCCAGTGACCAGTTTGAAAATTGCAAGATGTATCTATTTGTATGATGGGGAAAAAAAGGCATTTTTAACTAATGAGCTGCCAGCCTAGCTTGAGTATAATGCATATGTGGAAAATACATTTATACTGTTTTGAGTTCTGAGGAAAAACACACATCTGTTGCTATAAAGTATATGTTTCACTGTTTGTCTACAAAACATCAATTGTTATCTGCACCTACTTGCATATAAAAATTACAGGAATGTCCGTTGTACGGGAACACAAAAATCACTTACGGGTACAAAATATAATCTCTATAGGGTCATACAATGTACATATAGTCTATCTGTAAAAATAGCTACAATACCCCACTGAAAATAGGATTGCTTAGTATGTTTTCTAGTAATAAATTCTGCATAGAAGTCTTGGCTGTACATGCTGCTCCTTTATAAAAATCTGCATTGTCACGCAGTGCTCTGCAACCGGTAGCAGCTGGAGGTAGCAGATCTCTGGTGATGGAAGTGATTGGTCAATGAACCCTAACCCCTGCTCTAACCCGACGGGTAGTAATAGGGCAGGTTCCAGATTCGATGTGAGAACGTTGGGAACAAGCTTTGTGTATTCCTGTCTACATAGCTGGATACGGTCGGTATCTCCTCCTTGTGTAGGCTCGAATCGCCTGCCATTGTGAAGTTAACGGGGCAGTTTGCGTTCCACATGTCCAGCAGCTTCACCTGTTGGCTTTCTCTTTCCAAGGAACTCAGGAAATCCTTCAGGACTTGCTTGAATATATAGACAATTTCCCAAGGCAGCACATCATTCTCTGCCAAAACTTCTCGAAATCTGTGGGCAAAATATGTGGTTAATTACTTTGTAGCCAGCATTTCTCTGCTTATAGGAAAAATGATATTGTAGCAAGACCCAGTAGCTACGATAGGTTATTTCTTGCCCAACTTCCGAAGCACAAATCTTTTTGAGAACCTCTTTTTCTCACCTTTCACGACACATCGAGAGCTTATCTACAGCATTCCAGAATGCTGTAGATAAGCCCCTGATGCCGGTGGGCTTAGCTCACCTTAGATTTTGGATGTGACAGGTTCCCTTTAAAAATACAGTAATTGTGTGTAAGGGCAAAATCCAACAGAATTAATAGGAATTGGACCAACGCACAATCCGAATTCATCATGGACAGAAAAATTCTATCCGCTCCGATCACTGCTTAAAGACCGCCGATACAACTTTTAACAGCGGCAGTTAAGGAGCCTTATTCTTCAGCGCCACTTTTTAACGGCGCTGAGAAATAAGTGTATAGCGCCCCCCCAGCGTTGGAAAATCTCTGGGGTCTTGGCTAGCTACCCGGGGGTAGCTGAGACCCCGGAGAACATGATTCGGGTCGGTTTTTACTGTCCCTAGTCACGTGTTGCTGTTATGCACCAAATAACGGCGATCACAAAAAAAGTAGTGTTTTTTTTTTTTTTTTAACCCTTCACCCCCGGAGCTTTTTTCGTTGTTTTTTTTTCCTTTTTCGCTCCCCTTATTTCCAGAGCCATTACTTTTTTTTATTTTTCCATTAATATGGCCATGTGAGGGCTTATTTTTTGCGGGACGAGTTGTACTTTTGAACGATACCATTGGTTTTACCATGTCGTGTAACAGAAAACAGGAAAAAAATTTCCAAGTGCGATGATACTGCAAAAAAAGTACAATCCCACACTTGTTTTTTGTTTGGCTTTTTTGCTAGGTTCACTAAATGCTAAAACTGACCTGCCATTGTGTGAGTCATTATGAGTTCATAGACACCAAACATGTCTAGGTTCTCTTTTATCTAAGTGGTAAATAAAAATTCCAAAGTTTGCTAGAAAAGAAAAAAATAAATTGCCCAATTTTCCGATACCCGTAGCGTCTCCAATTTTCGTGATCTGGGGTCGGTTGAGAGCTAATTTTTTGCGCGCCGAGCTGTCGTTTTTAATTATACCATTTTGGTGCAGATACGTTCTTTTGATAGCCCGTTATTGCATTTTAATGCACTGTTGCGGCGACCAAAAAAACCTTAATTTTGGTGTTTTGATTTTTTTTTTCTCGCTACGCCATTTAGCGATCAGGTTAATCCTTTGTTTTTATTGATAGGGTGATTCTGAATGCGGCGATACCAAATATGTGTAGGTTTGATTTTTATTTTATTTTGATTTTGATTGGGGCGAAAGGGGGGTGATTTGAAATTTTATATATATATTTTTTTATATTTTTAAACATTTTTTTTTTTTTTTTAAATTTTGGCATGCTTCAATAGCCTCCATAGGAGGCTAGAAGCATGCGCAACTCGATCGCCTCTGCTACATAGAGGTGATGCACAGATCACCTCTATGTAGCAGAAATGCAGGGTTGCTTTGAATGCCGACCACAGGGTGGCACTCAAAGCAATCGGCCATCAACAACCATAGAGGTCTCAAGGAGACCTCTGGTTGTTATGGCAATGCACCGATGACCCCCGATCATGTGACGGGGGTCAGCGGTGCTAGCACTTCCGGCCGCGCCCCGGGAGGGCTAGTTAAATGCCGCTGTCAGCGTTTGACAGCGGCATTTAACTAGTTAACCCCTTAAGCCCCAAGGGTGGTTTGCACGTTAATGACCGGGCCAATTTTTACAATTCTGACCACTGTCCCTTTATGAGGTTATAACTCTGGAACGCTTTAAAGGATCTTGGCGATTCTGACATTTTCTTGTGAGATATTGTACTTCATGTTAGTGGTAAAATTTATTCGATATAACTTGCGTTTATTTGTGAAAAAAACGGAAATTTGGCGAAAATTTTGAAAATTTCGCAATTTTCCAAATTTGAATTTTTATGCCCTTAAATCACAGAGATATGTCACGCAAAATACTTAATAAGTAACATTTCCCACATGTCTACTTTACATCAGCACAATTTTGGAACCAAAATTTTTTTTTGTTAGGGAGTTAAGGGTTAAAAGTTGACCAGCAATTTCTCATTTTTACAACACCATTTTTTTTTTTTTTTAGGGACCACATCTCATTTGAAGTCATTTTGAGGGGTCTATATGATAGAAAATACCCAAGTGTGACACCATTCTGCACCCCTCAAGGTGCTCAAAACCACATTCAAAAAGTTTATTAACCCTTCAGGTGTTTCACAGGAATTTTTGGAATGTTTAAATAAAAATGAACATTTAACTTTTTTTCACACAAAATTTAATTTAGCTCCAATTTGTTTTATTTTACCAAATGTAACAGGAGAAAATGGACCCCAAAAGATGTTATACAATTTGTCCTGAGTACGCCGATACCCCATATGTGGGGGTAAACCACTGTTTGGGCGCATGACAGAGCTCGGAAGCGAAGGAGCGCCATTTGACTTTTCAATGCAAAATTGACTGGAATTGAGATGGGACGCCATGTTGCGTTTGGAGAGCCACTGATGTGCCTAAACATTGAAACCCCCCACAAGTGACACCATTTTGGAAAGTAGACCCCTAAGGAACTTATCTAGATGTGTGGTGAGCACTTTGACCCACCAAGTTCTTCACAGAAGTTTATAATGCAGAGCCGTAAAAATAAAAAATCATATTTTTAGACAAAAATGATCTTTTCGCCCCAATTTTTAATTTTCCCAAGGGTAAGAGAAGAAATTAGACCACAAAAGTTATGCAATTTGTCCTGAGTACGACGATACCCCATATATGGGGGTAAAACACTGTTTGGGCGCATAGCAGAGCTCGGAAGGGAAGGAGCGCCATTTGACTTTTCAATGCAAAATTGACTGGAATTAAGATGGGACGCCATGTTGCGTTTGGAGAGCCCCTGATGTGCCTAAACATTAAAACCCCACACAATTGACACCATTTTGGAAAGTAGACCCCCTAAGGAACTTATCTAGATGTGTTTTGAGAGCTTTGAACCCCCCCAAGTGTTTCACTACAGTTTATAACGCAGAGCCGTGAAAATAAAAAAAATTTTTTTCACAAAAATTATTTTTTAGCCCCCAGTTTTGTATTTTCACAAGGGTAACAGGATAAATTGGACCCCAGAAGTTGTTGTCCAATTTGTTATGAGTACGCTGATACCCCATATGTGGGGGGAACCACTGTTTGGGCGCATGGCAGAGCTCGGAAGGGAAGGAGCGCCATTTGGAATGCAGACTTAGATGGATTGGTCTGCAGGTGTCACGTTGCATTTGCAGAGCCCCTGATGTACCCAAACAGTACAAACCCCCCACAAGTGACACCATTTTTGAAACTAGACCTCCCAAGGAACTTATCTAGATGTGTTGTGAGAACTTTGAACCCCCAAGTGTTTCACTACAGTTTACAGCGCAGAGCCGTGAAAATAAAAATCCTTTTTCCAGGACGTCCCTCCTGACAGCACCCAGGAGGACGTCCTCCTCCTCCTTGCTGGGACAGGAAACACACGAGAGTTCAAATATCCGGTACCTCCCACCGATCCTCAGTGTTTTTCCTGTCCCTGCACGGAGGGACACACGTAGAGAAGCAGCACATGCTTACCGAGCTCAGGGGGATCGAGCGGTTTTCCAATCCTTTCCCCTGTCAAGCAGCTCAGGGTCGAAACTCCCCGGAGGGGAGTCCCTCTACCCCAGAGGCCCGGAGTGGACGATACTCCGGGATTGAACCGCTCCTCCCGGTGGGGAGGCTCTCGGTTCAGGACGCAGCAGGATCCGGCCTCCGTTCTGCAGAGCACGCAGTCCCGGAGAGATTACAGACAGGGAGGCTTCCGGGTGTAAGGTAGCCGCGTCACTTCCGGTATCGGCAGAGCCGGCGGAACGTCACTTCCGGTGGCGTTCGATTCAGCGGGGAGGCAGACGCTCCATATGGGAGCACACTGTACAGAGCGGTCGCTACGTTCTTTGCATCCAGCATCTGCAGTGGCCACACCGTCTGCCAGGATCGGCTGCCAGGAGCGACGATGGAAGATAGAATCGACGAGGAGAGGGTAAGACTGCCTGGAGCAGTACAACCTAAGCCCCGTAACCTCCTCATATTTCCCCGCCTATTACTCCCTATCTTACATCTCCTAGGATAAGGGAAACTCCGCTGTTCCCACTGTTACAGCTAAAAGATCGGGAAAAGCTAATATGAAGAGCGCCAGATGTCCTTTATGTCATGCTAAGCTCCCAGAAGCCTATAACAAAACCCTCTGTGCCTCATGTACCTCCAAGGTCATGAAAGATGAACAGACAACCCTGTTTTCCGAGATGAGATCCCTTATAAGGGATGAAGTACAGGCCTCTATATCCAGCCTGTCGCAGTCTCGGCCCGCCAGTCCCATACCCGGTCGTAAGCGTCCCAGGCGGGAGGAAATACAGGGGGAACCTGATTATTCATCAGAGGAAGATTCCGAGCTCAGGGATTCGCTCGCAGAGGAAGAAGGTGAAATAGTGGAGAATCAGGAATTAGCCAGGAAGTATCTATTTCAATCTGAAGAAACAGATGGTCTCGTACATGCTGTTAGGAGTACTATGCAGATAGAAGACACATCTAAACCTCAGTCCAGGCAGGACTTGATGTTCGGGGGTCTAGTGGCACGAAATTTGACTGTATTTCCTATAAGTGAGCATATCAAGGCCATGATCCTAGAGGAGTGGAAGGAGGCCGAACGCCGTTTGGTACTATCCCGCGACTTTAAAAATCGATTACCATTTGACTCTGAGGAAGCCAAGCTATGGGACGAGGTCCCTAAAATCGACGTCCCGGTTGCGAAAGTCACCAAGAAGACTGCTATACCCTTCGAGGACTCCTCTAGCCTTCGTGACCCAATGGACAGGAAGGCCGATATATTACTTAAGAGGGCTTGGGAATCTTCCGCAGCCCTGATCAAAACAAACATTGCAGCCACTTCGGTGGCAAGGTCAATGTACATATGGATGGGGCAGCTGGAAGTGCAGCTATCCAATAAGACACCTAGAGCAGATATACTAAATTCCCTTCCTTTAATGAAATCGGCAACGGCCTTCTTGTCAGATATGACAGCGGAATCAGTTAGATTTGCAGCTCGTAATAGTTCCTTATCTAATGCAGCTAGGCGAGCTGTGTGGTTGAGGTCATGGTCTGGCGACAACGCCTCTAAATCCAAACTCTGCTCTATTCCATTCTCGGGACAGAGAGTGTTTGGACCTACTTTAGACACTATCCTTGAATCAGCCAGTGATAAAAAGAAAGGATTTCCTGAGGACAAAAATAAGCGTCCTCAGTCCTTTCGGAGAGGCTTCTTCTTTCCCAAGAAACAGTTTGAGCCTAAAGGTCAGGGTCGGGCCAGTAGAGGATCCTTCAGAGGCTCCCGTGGACAGAGCTACAGGAACAGAGGTTCCTTCTTTAACCCTGCATACAAGAATAAATCACTATGACGCCACAGGCATCGGGGGGAGGCTTCGGAGGTTCGCAGAAAACTGGGCTCAGATCACGCAGAATCAGTGGGTTCTCAGCATTGTCTCCAGGGGATACAACATAGAACTCTACGCTCCTCCCCCAGAAAGGTATATTACACCAACTATCGTCACTGCAGATTCAGCTATTCTAAAAGACTTACAAAACATGCTCAGAACCGAAGTAATCATTCCGGTCCCTCACTCAGAGATAGGAACGGGTCACTACTCCTCCCTATTCACTATCTCACGGCCATCGGGCGACACTCGCACGATCATAAACTTAAAGCCGTTAAATGTCTGGGTAAGATACAAAAGGTTTCGCATGGAGTCTATCCGCTCAGCGATTCAGCTAATAAATCAGAACGCGGTCATGTGTACCATCGATCTAAAGCGGGCTTATTACCAGGTCCCAATACATCCCATGTCTCAAAACCTTCTAAGGTTCGCAGTAAAACTACCAACCCGGACCTGCCACTTCCAATTTCAAGGCCTTCCCTTCGGGCTGGCCTCTGCTCCGCGCATCTTTACGAAGCTTGTATCAGAAATGGTGGCATTTCTGAGAAGACAAGGAATCATAATAATCCCGTACCTGGACGATTTCCTTTTAGTAGCAGATTCAGTGGAGATCTTGGAAGTTCACAGAAATCAAACGATAGCAACGATGGAACACCTAGGCTGGGTAATAAATCGGCAGAAGTCCAGCCTTCTTCCAGACCAAAGAGTAACCTACCTAGGGGTGCTTTTGGACTCCAGTCGCAGAATATCCTGCTTACCGGAGGGCAAAAGAAGAATAATTCAAGATCGAGTCAAGTACCTACTGGAGCATCGAGCTTCTATAAGGATGGCTATGCAGGTCATCGGCCTTATGACAGCTTGCATCCCATGTGTAAGGTGGGCTCAGGCACACTCAAGACGTCTGCAACGACAAATCCTGTCGGTATGGGATCGCCGAAAATCTTCACTAGAGGCTACATTGAGGCTGACGGGTCCAACTCGAAGATCTCTCCATTGGTGGACTCGCACAAAAAACCTAGAAGTGGGCGTTCTATGGATCTCCTCACCTTATGTAGTCATCACTACAGACGCCAGTGCATGGGGTTGGGGAGCTCATCTACAGGGCAGAATCTTGCAAGGCAAGTGGCCAGAAAGCATAAAGAACAGATCATCAAATTTCAAAGAGCTGTACGCTGTATGGCAGGCGTTAAAACACAATCGCCCTTTCCTACTAAACCAGCACATAAGAATTTTCTCCGACAATATAACGACAGTCTCATTCCTGAATCATCAGGGAGGACCAAGATATCAACCTCTGCAAGATTTAGCAGAGGAAATCTTCAGCTGGGCCGAAGACACGATACTCTCCCTAAAAGCTATCCACCTAGAAGGTTCTCAGAACATAGTAGCAGACTACTTAAGCAGACAAAAATTGTGTCCAACAGAGTGGGAACTGGACCAGAACATTTTTCGGCAACTATGCTTTCGTTGGGGAACTCCCAGCATCGACCTCTTCGCAAGCAGAAGGAACTCGAAGACTCCAAGATTCTTCTCTCTGAACCCATCGGATTTTCCAGAAGGGGTAGATGCTCTGAGTCAGAAATGGAACCATTCCCTCTCATACGCCTTCCCACCATTGGCGTTAATTCCAGCTGTCCTTCGGAAGATCAAGGAGGATCAGACAACGGTCATCTTAGTAGTTCCGTATTGGCCAAAGAGGAGTTGGTTTCCAGTGCTGGGAACACTAGCAATGGACAACCCAGTCATTCTGCCTGCCAGCGGAAGAGTCATCCACCAAGGTCCAGTCTATCACCCAGATCCAAGCAGACTCTGTCTTTCAGCCTGGATCCTGAGAGGATCATCCTGAAGTCCAAAGGCCTATCAGACCAAGTCATATCTACTATACAAAGCAGCAGGAAACCGGTTACATCAGCCATATACCAGAAGATTTGGAAACGTTTTTGTTCAGAAAGTGGCAGGTCCGATGTTGCATCAGGCTCACCGGACATTCCGGTTATCTTGGACTTTCTGCAGAAAGGGTTCAACTCGGGGCTTCGACCTAGCACATTAAAAGTACAAGTGTCAGCGTTAAGTTCTTATCTAGACTACCCATTAGCATCACACCCATGGATAATACGCTTTATTCGGGCCACCCAGAGAATGCGTCCCACCATCCGGCACTTGTCCCCAGCCTGGGACCTTAACCTTGTTCTTAGAGCACTATGTAAAGGTATTTACACTCCGGGTGATGATATGCCGATAGCTACTCGCACTCGGAAAATGGCCTTCTTGGTTGCGATCACCAAGGCTAAAAGAATTGGAGAAATTCAGGCGCTATGTATCAGAGATCCCTACCTACAAATCAGGGAGGATAGCCTAATACTGAAATTAGACCCAGCTTTTGTACCAAAGGTAGCTTCCACAAAAAATAGGAACCAAGAAATAATTCTCCCTTCCTTTTGTAATAACCCCTCCAACGAGAAAGAAAGGGCTCTGCAATCTCTCGATGTTAGGCAAGGAGTGTTAGATTATTTACAGGCCACAAACTCCTGGCGTATAGATTCTAACCTTTTTATTTTATTTGGGGGGAAAAATAAGGGTAAGAAAGCCTCTAGAGCCTCTATCGCCCGTTGGATTACTGCGGTAATCTCTCACGCCTATCAGTCCGAGGGTTTATCCCCTCCTCCAGGTTTAAAAGCCCATTCTACCCGGGGGGTGTCTGCCTCTTGGGCTGAGCGTGCGGGAGCTACCATAGAGCAGATCTGTAAGGCCGCTTCTTGGGCCAGGACAGACACTTTCTGTAAACATTATAAGCTTGATGTTATGTCTGGTCAGCACACGGCTTTTGGGAGGAAAGTCCTCCAAGCGGTAGTCCCACCCTAAGGAGATGATCTGGTACTTCTCCTGGGTGCTGTCAGGAGGGACGTCCTGGAAAATCGGTATTAGTCTTACCGGTAATTATGTTTCCAGGAGTCCATACTGACAGCACCGGTAGTTCCCTCCCATATCTATTATAAATTACATATATATATATTCAGAGTTATGTTATATATATTCTGTGTATTGAGTTTCAAATATTAAAATTTTTATTTGCATCATTCCATGAGTTGGTCCTTGTTACAACACTGAGGATCGGTGGGAGGTACCGGATATTTGAACTCTCGTGTGTTTCCTGTCCCAGCAAGGAGGAGGAGGACGTCCTCCTGGGTGCTGTCAGTATGGACTCCTGGAAACATAATTACCGGTAAGACTAATACCGATTTTTTTTCCCACAAAAATGATTTTTAGCCCCCCAAATTTTTATTTTCCCAAGGATAACAAGAGAACTTGGACCCCAAAAGTTGTTGTCCAATTTGTCCCGAGTATGCTGATACCCCATATGTTGGGGTAAACCCCTGTTTGGGCGCACGGGAGAGCTCAGAAGTGAAGGAGCACTGTTTTACTTTTTCAATGCAGAATTGGCTGGAATTGAGATTGGACGCCATATCGCGTTTGTAGAGCCCCTGATGTGCCTGAACAGTGGAAACTCCCCAATTCTACCTGAAACCCTAATCCAAACACACCCCTAACCCTAATCCCAACTGTAACCGTAACCACACCCCTAATTCTAATCCCAACCCTAATCCCAACCGTAAATATAATCTAAACCCTAACCCTAACTTTAGCCCCAACCCTAACCCTAACTTTAGCCCCAACCCTAACCCTAGCCCTAGCCCTAACCCTAGCCCTAATGGGAAAATGGAAATATATACATTTTTAAAATTTTATTATTTTTACCTAACTAAGGGGGTGATGAAGGGGGGTTTGATTTACTTTTATAGCATTTTTTATAGCGGATTTTTATGATTGGCAGCTGTCACACACTAAAAGACGCTTTTTATAGCAAAGTTTTTGCGTCTCCACATTGAGACCTATAATTTTTCCATATTTTGCTCCACAGAGTCATGTGAGGTCTTGTTTTTTGCGGGACGAGTTGACGTTTTTATTGGTAACATTTTCGGACACGTGACAGTTTTTGATCACTTTTTATTCTGATTTTTGTGAGGCAGAATGACCAAAAACCAGCTATTCATGAATTTCTTTTGGGGGAGGCGTTTATACCGTTCCACGTATGGTAAAATTGATAACAGTTTTATTCGTTGGGTCAGTACGATTACAGCGATATCTCATTTATATCATTTTTTTTATGTTGGCGCTTTTATACGATAAAAGCAATTTTATAGAAAAAATAATTATTTTGGCATCGCTTTATTCTGAGGACTATAACTTTTATTTTTTTGGTTATGATGCTATATCGCGGCTCTTTTTTTGCGGGACAAGATGACGTTTTCAGCGGTACCATGGTTGTTTATATCTGTTTTTTTGATCGCGTGTTATTCCACTTTTTGTTCGGCAGCATGATAATAAAGCGTTGTTTTTTGGCTCGTTTTTTTTTTTTCTTACGGTGTTCACTGTTGGGGTTAACTAGTGGGACAGTTTTGTAGGTTGGGTCGTTATGGACGCGGCGATACTAAATATGTGTACTTTTATTTTATTTTTTTTATTTTTTTTTTAGATAAATGTATTTATGGGAATAATATAAATATATATATATATATATATATATATATATATATATATATATATATATATATATATATATATATATATATATATATATATATATATATATATATATATATATATATATATTTTTTTTTTACACATGTGGACATTTTTTTTTTTTACTCTTTTACTTTGTCCCGGGGGGGACATCACAGATCGCCGATCTGACAGTTTGCACAGCACTGTCAGATCGGCGATCTGACATACAGCCTTACATACAGGCTTACCAGCGCCTGCACGGCACCCGGAAGTACTCCCTGCAGGACCCGGATGCAGCCCCGCGGCCATTTTGGATCTGGGGACTGCAGGGAGGAGACGCTCGGTACAAGGTGAGTACATCGCCTTGTACCGATCGTCTCAGGGAAGCCCGCAGGGAGCCCCCCTCCCTGCGCGATGCTTCCCTGTACCACCGGTACACTGCGATCATGTTTGATCGCGGTGTGCCGGGGGTTATTGTGCCGGGGGCGGTCTGTGACCGCTCCTGGTACATAGTGCCGGATGTCAGCTGCAATAGTAAGCTGACACCCGGCCGCTCTCCCCCCGTGAGCGCGGTTGATAGCGCTGGACGTACTATCCCGTCGGTGGGAATTAAGGCCCACCCCACCTCGACGGGATAGTACGTCATATGGGATTAAGTGGTTAATGGGCGCGGGCGGATCGCGATTCCGCGCGCGCTCCTTGCGCGCACATGTCAGCTGTACAAAACAGCTGACATGTCGCGGCTTTGAGGTGGGCTCACCGCCGGAGCCCACCTCAAAGCGGGGGTTCTGCCAGCTGACGTACTATTCCGTCAGCTGGCAGAAAGGGGTTAAATATAAATTTTTCCTATTCATTTCTCTCTCCTCTGATGCAATCTAGCATACCAGAGGAGAGAGAAATGGGGTCCCCCAGGTCTCCCTGTCATCTTCCTGTAAGAAAATGGCAGGCGCATGCACAGTGCGCCCGCCGAGGTCTGCCTGGCCGGTACCCGGCAGCAATGAGTTTTCCTATTGGATAATTTTGATCACTGTGAGAGACCCTAACACAGTGATCAAAATTATAAAAAGTAAATTAAACCCCCCTTTGTCACCCCCTTAGTTAGGTAAAAATATATATATATTTTTTACATTCTTTGCAGTTAGGGTTGGGGCTAGGGTTGTGGTGTTGGGGTTAAGGCTGTATTAGTGTATTTGCACACGTTGCTGATTTCCTGCGGATCCGCAGCAATTCTGCTCAGATTCGCTGCAGATCTGCAAGTGATTTACAGTACAATGTAAATTAATGGGAATAAAAATGTTGTGCTAAAGGTGCAGAAAATTCCGCACTGAAAACGCAGCAGATTGGAAAAAAAGCACCATATCAATTCTTTTTGCGGTTCTGCTGCGTTTCTGCACCCATTCCATAATAGAAATCCGCAGGGGTAAAAAAAACGCATGAAATCCGCAGCAAATCTGCAAAAAAAAAAAAAAAAAAGCACAAAATCCGCAAAAAAACGCAGATTTTGACCTGCGTTTTCTGCCAAGAAAGGCAGAATCTGCACAGAAAATTCCACAGTCAAATCTGCAAAGTGTGCACATAGTCTTATGGTTAGGTTTTGGATTAAGGTTAGGGGTGTGTTGGGGTTAGGGCTGGAGTTAGAATTGGGGGGTTTCCACTGTTTAGGCACATTAGGGGGTCTCCAAATGCGACATGGCGCTCGCCATTGATTCCGGCCAACTTTGAGTTCAAAAAGTCAAACGGTGCTCCCTCCCTTCTGAGCCCTGCCATGCGCCCAAACAGTGGCTTTCCCCCACATGCGGGGTATCTGCGTACTCAGGAGAAATTGCACAACAAATGTTGTGTTCCATTTTCTCTTGTTACCCTTGTAAAAATAAAGTTGAGCTAAAGTAAATTTTTTGTGAAAGAATTTAAATGTAAATTTTTTCCTTCCACATTGCTTTAGTTCTCGTAAAGCACCTGAAGAGTTAATAAACTTCATGAAAGTGGTTTTGACCGTGGCCTAGAGGTGTGCAGTTTTTAGAATGGTGTCACTTTTGGGTATTTTCGGTCATATTGACACCCCCCCCCCTTCCCCCCTCCAAAATCACTTCAAATGTGTGGTGGTCCCTAAAAAAAAAAAAAAAAAAGTGTTGTAAATTTTGTTGGAAAAATTAGATCAACTTTTAGCCGTTATAGTGTCCTAACTAAAAAAAAAAAAAAAAAAAAAATTGTTCTCAAAATTGTGCTGATGTAAAGTTGACATGTGGGAAATGTTAACTATTTTTTGTGACATGACTCTGATTTAAGGGCACAAAAATTAAAAGTTTTAAAATTGCTAAATTGTCCAAATTTCCTTCGTTTTCTTTATCAAACGCAAGTTATATCGAAGAAATTTTACCACTAACGTGAAGTACAATATGTCACAAAAAAACACTCAATCACCGGGATCCGTTGAAGCGTTCCAGAGTTATAACCTCATTAAAGGGACAGTGGTCAGAATTGTAAAAGTTGGCCTGGTCATTAAGGTCAAAATTTGCTCTGTCATTAAGGGGTTAAACCATTTAAATGGGTCAGTCGTTTCAGCAGGAGATTGTAGAGAAACAGTTTGCTTGGCATGGCAACTGGGGGCCTACTTAAAGGGGTATTCTTATCTCCAAGATCCTATCCCAATATGTAGGAGAAGTAATAATAGCATATTAGCAAATACCTCCAATTAGAAATGTGGTGTAGTTTTTCTGATTTGCTATGTCTTTCATGTGCAGGAATTGTAGTAGCTTAGGTATCCGTGGATACTACCATTGATATAGTGACAGCTAGTTGTTAGTGGTCGTAATCATGGATACCTAAGTTCCATCAATGCCTGCACATAAGGAAAGAGACATTTGCCAATCAAAAAACTATACTACATTTCTAATTGGAGGTATTCGATAATGATATAACACTTACTACATATTAGGATAGGATCTTGGAGATGGGACTACCCCTTTAAGGCCTCCATGGCTTCCATCTTGGTGTTCCTTTTGAAGCCCATGCAAAGATTCATCAATGGAAAAGTTTAAAACAAAAATGTAAGAGTTGCAGAGAGAACCTGCAGACGCCAATTTTTTTCTTTACCCTCGGCTGAGCGAGCCCTTTTACTGATCTCTGAGCTTATTTATGACTACATCAAGGTTTTGCTCATCTTTCTGCTCTGGGGTCATAAACTTCCACCTGATGAAGACTGTACTTTTGTCGAAACGCGTTGTGTCTAAACATATCCGGTGTCAGAGCTTCCTTCCAGCGCTCCTGTGACCGATTTCCACTACTCAGTCCTGCTTCTATCCTGCTTTGGAGGTGTTCGGCTGGAGCCGTGGTGGTACTCGACACCCCCATCACTCCTTGGGCTGCCTCCTCAGCGCTCCTACATGACCGCCTTTACTGACCCTGCTGTGGTTATAAACGGCACAGAGAAAAGGATAAAGGAGCCCAACAGCTGATTATTACTGCCCAGACCACCTCCATCACTGCAGCTTTATATGGGGTCTCTGTACAGATTTTTAAAAGCCAACTGGGGAACTATGCCACTAGGATGACTAGTCCAAGAGGCTGGTGCCTGGCTGCTTCTCCCTGCCCTGCTTCCTTTACCTGACCGGTCTCTTCCTGTACACGGCTGCAATTACAGATAGTCTCTGATTCCTGCTGCCCGTGATTTGGCCATCATAAATTTGCAAACAGGTTAGAAGAAGTAAAAAAAAAATGTTGTTTTTTTTTTTTAATCTATCCTTTAGATAATGTAATCCCTCTAAAGCATTTAGTTTGACTTTCTACATCCCTTTGTCTTGTACATGTGGTTGAAACACTATGAATAATGACTGCAACACTCTGGCAATGCAGCTAAAGCTACAGAAATGTGCAAAAAGTTATTTTTAAAGTCATTGGAGGACTTTGAAGTTTTTTTTTTTTTTTTTAGGGTTGCATCTGCCTGACCATAAAGTGAAATGCATGTTTAATAAACTCCCCAGATATCACATTAATCATTAGTTAATCTTTTTTTATTTTTATCAGCGAGGTAAAAATAAGTGGGGTTACCTGCTCAGCACGGTCCCTGTATGGCACGGCTGGATCTGGGAGCACAGAACCTCCAGCTGTTTCTGCTCCGTCACGGGGATGCTCGGCTTCAAGCTGTAATCATTTCTCAGCCAGTTATAATCTGCTCCCATCTTCTGTCCCCTCTGCTCGTTCTCGATCTCGTGCAGCAGTCGCTCACGTTCTCCCAGGTGCCATTGCAATTCCCTTAATAAAGTCTTGGTCACCACCTCCGAGCCCGGGTATTGCGTGGACTTGTCAGACTCTGCTTTGGACCATTTTATCCAACCAAAGAAAGGCATTTTATTTTTCGATGCTGGAATTAAATTTCACACACCGAATTAATCACAAGTTACAATCTCAATCAGATACTATATAATTTTTGCAATTTTTCAGACTATTATTTTTTTAATAAAAATGCATCAAATTGGAGATGGTACTGAATAACCAAGAAATGCAGAAAATAAATGCCTCTTGCTTATAGTCTTACCTTTTATTCCCACGCTGCTGGATGTTCTTTGTTCTTTAGTCCTGGACTTTTCTTAAAGGGCTTGCAAGGACGCCTGTTAAAATGAGGGATGTGACGTTTCATTAGAGTCCAGTAGACGATCTCCCCTTTATGTCCGGGCTATCGCTGCCTTCTTGACACCATAGAGGGATGGAAACCTGGCTGAGGACATCTGACAAGATTAGTGGCTGGCTGTGCACTAACTGCATCTGCTGATGTGCAAGCCCTTAAAGTTGGACGTGTCATGTGACCTCGTTTCGCCCATATATATTTTTTGTTTCCCTCCCCCAAGAATCCACTGAGTACTCATATAAAACTTGCAGTGCAATGGAATCTTTAGTTTTTAAGGCTAAGATCTCTGTTTGCAATGTTTGGTTACAATGCAGGCAGCGTAAGGATAATGGCACAGTCCTCAGAGGTCTAGCACTAAGACATAGAAGCATGCACAATGCAATACTGAATGCAAAAAATAAGTACATACCATTAAGATGCCAGGGCGGAAATGAATGATCCTCTTTTTAGCACGTAGACTTGCATGTAGGACAAATCGCTTGTTCATGTCCTGGCGATTTTGTGTGCACTAAAGGTCGCTGAAGCAGTTTTTTTCTTTTCCCCCTCCTTTTTTTTTTTTTTTTCTTTTTATCCCTCTTCCGTTTCAGTTCTCCAGTCTCTTTTTATTAGTCTGAACCCCAGGCATGAGGAGACAGCTCCCTCTCCTTACTTCCTTTCCGAGATGACTGGTTTTACAGCTTTGATTTTTCTCATCATTGTTGGATTTTTTTTTCCTTCTCCCTTTTATCCCAGAGATGTTGGATTGTTGGCTGCGTTAATGTGCCCTAGATGCCATAGAACACAACACATGACGCGCATGGTAGATATTATACACTGGAAACATTCAGATGTCAACACTAATAATGCTCAGCTGGAAGGTTTTCACATTGCATTGTATATGGTACTATGAGAATGTGGAGGAGCTTGCCACGTAATGACACAACTGTCTTTGCAAATTTGAAGACAAATTAAAAGCATGACTTCTTACCACCTTTCATTCTGTGTTTATTTTTTCCTAGCTATTAAAATGATACGAACGGTGAAAAATTTGTATATCTTTGGCAGAAAAGCTATATTATTCTAAAAGCCTTAACCCCTTCCTGACATCAGACGTACTATCCCGTCGAGGTGGGGTGGGCCCGTATGACCGCCGACGGGATAGTACGTCATCATCGATCAGCGGCGCTCACGGGGGGAGCGCGGCCGATCGCGGCCGGGTGTCAGCTGCATATCGCAGCTGACATCCGGCACTATGTGCCAGGAGCGGTCACGGACCGCCCCCGGCACATTAACCCCCGGCACACCGCGATCAAACATGATCGCAGTGTACCGGCGGTATAGGGAAGCATCGCGCAGGGAGGGGGCTCCCTGCGGGCTTCCCTGAGACCCCCGGAGCAACGCGATGTGATCGCGTTGCTCTGAGGGTCTCCTACCTCCCTCCTCGCCGCAGGTCCCGGATCCAAGATGGCCGCGGCATCCGGGTCCTGCAGGGAGGGAGGTGGCTTACCGAGTGTCTGCTCAGAGCAGACACTTGGAAGCCTGCAGCCCTGTACAGCAGATCGTCGATCTGACAGAGTGCTGTGCACACTGCCAGATCAATGATCTGTGATGTCCCCCCCTGGGACAAAGTAAAAAAGTAAAAAAAAATTTTTTCCACATGTGTAAAAAAAAATAAAAAAAAATTCCTAAATAAATAATAATAAAAAAATATATATTATTCCCATAAATACATTTCTTTATCTAAATAAAAAAAACAAAACAATAAAAGTACACATATTTAGTATCGCCGCGTCCGTAACGACCCAACCTATAAAACTGCCCCACTAGTTAACCCCTTCAGTAAACACCGTAAGAAAAAAAAGAAAAAAAAACGAGGCAAAAAACAACGCTTTATTACCATACCGCCGAACAAAAAGTGGAATAACACACGATCAAAAAGACTGATATAAATATCCATGGTACCGCTGAAAACGTCATCTTGTCCCGCAAAAAACAAGCCGCCATACAGCATCATCAGCAAAAAAATAAAGTTATAGTCCTGAGAATAAAGCGATACCAAAATAATTATTTTTTCTATATTTTAGTTTTTATCATATAAAAGCGCCAAAACATAAAAAAATGATATAAATGAGACATCGCTGTAATCGTACTGACCCGACGAATAAAACTGCTTTATCAATTTTACCAAACGCGGAACGGTATAAACGCCTCTCCCAAAAGAAATTCATGAATAGCAGGTTTTTGGTCATTCTGCCTCACAAAAATCGGAATAAAAAGCGATCAAAAACGGTCACGTGTCCGAAAATGTTACCAATAAAAACGTCAACTCGTCCCGCAAAAAACAAGACCTCACATGACTCTGTGGAGCAAAATGTGGAAAAATTATAGGTCTCAAAATGTGGAGACGCAAAAACTTTTTTGCTATAAAAAGCGTCGCTGGTTTCACACTTGCGTTTTTGTCTGCAGCGTTTTTTGCACAAAAAAAGCATGCGTTTTTTCCCTATATTTAACATTGAAAACGCATGCGTTTTTTTTGTACGCGTTTGGTCGCGTTTTCAAACGCATGCGGTTTTTTTCTGCATGCGTTCATTTTCAGAAATACAACCTGCAGTATTTTCTTGCGTTTTTAAGCACATGCGTTTGTTTGCGTTAAAAACGCATGCATTTTTATCGAAAAAAAACAGAAAACACACTGAAAAGCCACCCACCACCATCAAGGTGATAAAGGGATCCAAACCCTAACCCTAACTCTACCCCTAACCTCACCCCTAACCGTTTAATGAACATTTTCTGACAGTCATAGTGCCACGTATTTCAGTGCCACGTATTTCAGTGCCACGTATTTCAGTGCCACGTATCACGTATTTCAGTGCCACGTGTTTCAGTGCCAGGTATTTCAGTGCCACGTATCACGTATTTCAGTGCCACATATTTTAGTACCACGTATTTTAGTACCACGTATTTCAGTGCCACGTATTTCAGTGCCACGTATTTCAGTGCCACGTATTTCAGTGCCACGTGTTTCAGTGCCACGTGTTTCAGTGCCACGTATTTAAGTGCCACGTATCACGTATTTAAGTGCCACGTATTTCAGTGCCACGTATTTCAGTGCCACGTATTTCAGTGCCACGTATTTCAGTGCCACGTATTTCAGTGCCACGTATTTCAGTGCCACGTATCACATATTTCAGTGCCACGTATTTCAGTGCCACGTATTTCAGTGCCACGTATTTCAGTGCCACGTATTTCAGTGCCACGTATTTCAGTGCCACGTATTTCAGTGCCACGTATTTCAGTGCCACGTATCACGTATTTCAGTGCCACGTGTTTCAGTGCCACGTATTTAAGTGCCACGTATCACGTATTTCAGTGGCACGTATTTCAGTGCCACGTATTTCAGTGCCACGTATTTCAGTGCCACGTATTTCAGTGCCACGTATTTCAGTGCCACGTATCACATATTTCAGTGCCACGTATTTCAGTGCCACGTATTTCAGTGCCACGTATCACATATTTCAGTGCCACGTATTTCAGTGCCACGTATTTCAGTGCCACGTATTTCAGTGCCACGTATCACGTATTTCAGTGCCACGTGTTTCAGTGCCACGTATTTAAGTGCCACGTATCACGTATTTCAGTGCCACGTATTTCAGTGCCACGTATTTCAGTGGCACGTATTTCAGTGGCACGTATTTCAGTGCCACGTATTTCAGTGCCACGTATTTCAGTGCCACGTATTTCAGTGCCACGTATTTCAGTGCCACGTATTTCAGTCACGTTTAGGGTTAGGGTTAGGGGTAGGGTTAGGGTTAGGGTTAGGGCTAGGGTTAGGGCTAGGGTTGGAGGTAAAGTTAGGGTTAGGGTTTGGATTACATTTACGTTTGGATTAGGGTTGGGATTAGAATTATGGGTGTGTCAGGGCTAGGGGTGTGGTTAGGGTTACCGTTGGGATTAGGGTTAGGGGTGTGTTTGGGTTAGGGTTTCAGGTAGAATTGGGGAGTTTCCACTGTCCAGGCACATCAGGGGCTCTCCAAGCGCGACATGGCGTCCAATCTCAATTCCAGCCAATTCTGCGTTGAAAAAGTAAAACAGTGCTCCTTCCCTTCCGAGCTCTCCCGTGCGCCCAAAAAGGGGTTTACCCCAACATATGTATTATCAGCGTACTCGGGACAAATTGAACAACAACTTCTGGGGTCCAAGTTCTCTTGTTATCCTTGGGAAAATAAAAATTTGGGGGGCTAAAAATCATTTTTGTGGGAAAAAAAAAGATGTTTTATTTTCACGGCTCTGCGTTATAAACTGTAGTGAAACACTTGGGGGTTCAAAGTTCTCACAACACATCTAGATAAGTTCCTTGGGAGGTCTAGTTTCCAATATGGGGTCACTTGTGGGGGGTTTGTACTGTTTGGGTACATCAGGGGCTCTGCAAATGCAACGTGACGCCTGCAGACCAATCCATTTAAGGCTGCATTCCAAATGGCGCTCCTTCCCTTCCGAGCTCTGTCATGCGCCCAAACAGTGGTTCCCCCCCACATATGGGGTATCAGCGTACTCAGGACAAATTGGAAAACAAATTTTGGGGTCCAATTTATTCTGTTACCCTTGTAAAAATACAAAGCTGGGTGCTAAAAAATCATTTTTGAGAAAAAAAATAAAAATTATTTTCACGGCTCTGCGTTATAATCTGTAGTGAAACACTTGGGGGTTCAAAGCTCTCAAAACACATCTAGATAAGATCCTTAGGGGGTCTACTTTCCAAAATGGTGTCACTTGTAGGGAGTTTCAATGTTTAGGCACATCAGGGGCTCTCCAAACGCAACATGGCGTCCCATCTCAATTCCAGTCAATTTTGCATTGAAAAGTCAAATGGCGCTCCTTCCCTTCCAAGCTCTGCCATGCGCCCAAACAATGGTTTACACCCACATATGGGGTATCAGCGTACTCAGGACAAATTGGCCAACATTTTTTGGGGTCCAATTTCTTCTCTTACCCTTGGGAAAATAAAAAATTGGGGGCAAAAAGATCATTTTTGTGAAAAAATATGATTTTTTATTTTTACGGCTCTGCATTATAAACTTCTGTGAAGCACTTGGTGGGTCAAAGTGCTCACCACACATCTAGATAAGTTCCTTAGGGGGTCTACTTTCCAAAATGGTGTCACTTGTGGGGAGTTTCAATGTTTAGGCACATCAGGGGCTCTCCAAACGCAACATGGCGTCCCATCTCAATTCCAGTCAATTTTGCATTGAAAAGTCAAATGGCGCTCCTTCCCTTCCAAGCTCTGCCATGCGCCCAAACAATGGTTTACACCCACATATGGGGTATCAGCGTACTCAGGACAAATTGCACAACAATTTTTGGGGTCCAATTTCTTCTCTTACCCTTGGGAAAATAAAAAATTGGGGGCAAAAAGATCATTTTTGTGAAAAAATATGATTTTTTATTTTTACGGCTCTGCATTATAAACTTCTGTGAAGCACTTGGTGGGTCAAAGTGCTCACCACACATCTAGATAAGTTCCTTAGGGGGTCTACTTTCCAAAATGGTGTCACTTGTAGGGAGTTTCAATGTTTAGGCACATCAGGGGCTCTCCAAACGCAACATGGCGTCCCATCTCAATTCCAGTCAATTTTGCATTGAAAAGTCAAATGGCGCTCCTTCCCTTCCAAGCTCTGCCATGCGCCCAAACAATGGTTTACACCCACATATGGGGTATCAGCGTACTCAGGACAAATTGGCCAACATTTTTTGGGGTCCAATTTCTTCTCTTACCCTTGGGAAAATAAAAAATTGGGGGCGAAAAGATCATTTTTGTGAAAAAATATGATTTTTTATTTTTACGGCTCTGCATTATAAACTTCTGTGAAGCACTTGGTGGGTCAAAGTGCTCACCACACATCTAGATAAGTTCCTTAGGGGGTCTACTTTCCAAAATGGTGTCACTTGTAGGGAGTTTCAATGTTTAGGCACATCAGGGGCTCTCCAAACGCAACATGGCGTCCCATCTCAATTCCAGTCAATTTTGCATTGAAAAGTCAAATGGCGCTCCTTCCCTTCCAAGCTCTGCCATGCGCCCAAACAATGGTTTACACCCACATATGGGGTATCATCGTACTCAGGACAAATTGCACAACATTTTTTGGGGTCCAATTTCTTCTCTTACCCTTGGGGAAATAAAAAATTGGGGGCGAAAAGATCATTTTTGTGAAAAAATATGATTTTTTATTTTTACGGCTCTGCATTATAAACTTCTGTGAAGCACTTGGTGGGTCAAAGTGCTCACCACACATCAAGATAAGTTCCTTAGGGGGTCTACTTTCCAAAATGGTGTCACTTGTAGGGGGTTTCAGTGTTTAGGCACATCAGGGGCTCTCCAAACGCAACATGGCGTCCCATCTCAATTCCAGTCAATTTTGCATTGAAAAGTCAAATGGCGCTCCTTTCCTTCCGAGCTCTGCCATACGCCCAAACAGTGGTTTACCCCCACATATGGGGTATCAGCGTACTCAGGACAAATTGTACAACAACTGTGGGGGTCCATTTTCTCCTGTTACCCTTGGTAAAATAAAACAAATTGGAGCTGAAATAAATTTTGTGTGAAAAAAAGTTAAATGTTCATTTTTATTTAAACATTCCAAAAATTCCTGTGAAACACCTGAAGGGTTAATAAACTTCTTGAATGTGGTTTTGAGCACCTTGAGGGGTGCAGTTTTTAGAATGGTGTCACACTTGAGTATTTTCTATCATATAGACCCCTCAAAATGACTTCAAATGAGATGTGGTCCCTAAAAAAAAATGGTGTTGTAAAAATGAGAAATTGCTGGTCAACTTTTAACCCTTATAACTCCGTCACAAAAAAAAATTTTGGTTCCAAAATTGTACTGATGTAAAGTAGACATGTGGGAAATGTTACTTATTAAGTATTTTGCGTGACATATGTCTGTGATTTAAGGGCATAAAAATTCAAAGTTGGAAAATTGCAAAATTTTCAAAATTTTCGCCAAATTTCCATTTTTTTCACAAATAAACGCAAGTTATATCGAATAAATTTTACCACTAACATGAAGTACAATATGTCACGAGAAAACAATGTCAGAATCGCCAAGATCCGTCAAAGCGTTCCAGAGTTATAGCCTCATAAAGGGACAGTGGTCAGAATTGTAAAAATTGGCCCGGTCATTAACGTGCAAACCACCCTTGGGGGTGAAGGGGTTAAAGGGAATCTGCCAAGTTAAAAATGGTATCTGATCTGCAGGCAGGATGTAATGATCAGATTGATATAAGTTTTACTGAGTCCAGTGGGTGGTCCAACTCTGTTTGACAGTCTACCCCCTGACTGCAAGCAGAGATAGCTGTCAATCACTAGTAGGACCGCCCACTGGATTGCTGTATACCCAAAACACCAGGGATTTCAATGAATAAAATCCAAGTCACTGAAACTTCTCCAACAAACCTCTTATATAATTCTGCTCAGATTCTCCTTCTCTGTATCATGATGTCTACAGACCAAACTACATATGCAGCGTGACCTGTTCCTTTTAATTATTGTGGTCCTTGTAATTTCAACAAATGTGGCATTAATCAGTTCTACAAGTGAAGATAAGAAACTGTAATGCATCTCAATGGAGAAATGTTACTTTCTGCACTTATGAGCCACTTCCAATCTACTGCCTGCTAATCTCATCATATAGTCTGAAAAATTGCTAATATCCATCTCTTCTTGAGCAATTCAGAAAGTCTATGAAAGGTAGTCTGTCACTACCAAAACTGAATTAAAGCTAATCTGTAGTACAGGGTCTAGTTTTCAATTTAGTTACCAAAAAAATAAATGAGGGTGCACTAAACGATCAGTGCGCTGTTTTGCCACTTTGTTGATTGACGGTGCCCAGAGCCCAGTGCAATCACTTTCTGAACTAAGAAATGAGTTATTCGCACACATTCCTCTCTCCAGTTTTATGCAGTTGCCACAGTGAATAAGTGTTGTGTGTGGCTGCAGCAGACAGCGAGTTCTGTGGCTTCTGAACATGTGCTACATGGACACCAGGGATTCCTGTCTGTGGGTGCAGTGTATGGGAATATGGGATCTAGCAGCAACTCAATAGCTCAGAGAACTGAGAATTAAAGTCTAGCCTGTAGAAAGGATAACTGATGTAAAATGATGGCTACTAGTCATATAATGGCCTGATTTAGTGTTTTCTCATGTGCACACACTTACGACAAGTCACCTGAAATAACAGGTACGGTTTAACCCCTTCCCGACCTGTGACACAGCGTATGCGTCATGAAAGTCTGTGCCAATCCGACCTGTGACGCATATGCTGTGTCACAGAATGATCGCGTCCCTGCAGGCCGGGTGAAAGGGCTAATTCCAATTTCACCCGACCTACAGGGACAGGGGGAGTGGTACTTCAGCCCAGGGGGGGTGGCTTCGCCCCCCATGGCTACGATCGCTCTGATTGGCTGTTTCACTTTCAACAGCCAATCAGAGCAATCTGTAATATTTCACCTATGAAAATTGGTGAAATATTACAATCCAGTCTTGGCCGATGCTGCAATAGCATCTGCCATGGCTGGAGACCCTGATCTGCCCCGCCACCGATCTCTCCGTCCTGCCATGTCCCATGCTCCCCTCCGTCCTCCTGTCCGCTCCCCCGTCCTCCTGTCTGCCCCCCCGTGCTCCGATCCCCCCGTACTCCGATCGCACCCCCCCCATACTTACCGAGCTCCCATGTCCCTCCCGGTGTCCTCGGTCTTCTCCTTGGTCGCCGCCATCTTCCAAAATGGCGGGCGCATGCGCAGTGCGCCCGCCGAATCTGCCGACCGGCAGATTCTTTCCAGGTACATTTTGATCGCTGTGATAAGTTCTATCACAGCGATCAAAATAAAAAAAATAGTAAATAAACACCCCCCTTTATCACCCCCATAGGTAGGGACAATAATAAAATACAGAAATTTTCTTTTTTCTTTTTCCGTTAGGGTTAGGGGGTAGGGTTAGGGGTTAGGGTTGCACTTAGGGTTAGGGTTGCACTTAGGGTTAGGGTTGCACTTAGGGTTAGGGTTGCACTTAGGGTTAGGGTTGCACTTGGGGTTAGGGTTGCACTTGGGGTTAGGGTTGCACTTAGGGTTAGGGTTGCAGTTAGGGTTAGAATAAGGGTTAGGGTTAGAATAAGGGTTAGGGTTAGAATAAGGGTTAGGGTTAGAAGAAGGGCTAGGGTTAGAATAAGGGCTAGGGTTGCAATTAGGGTTAGGGTTGCAATTAGGGTTAGGGTTACAATTAGGGCTAGGGTTGGAATTAGGGTTAGAATTGGGCTATGTGCACACGGTGCGGATCCTCAGCGGATTGGTCGCTGCGGATTCGTAGCAGTTTTCCATCACGTTTACAGTACCACGTAAACCTATGGAAAACCAAATCCGCTGTGCCCATGGTGCGGAAAATACAGCACGGAAACGCTGCGTTGTATTTTCCGCAGCATGTCAATTCTTTGTGCGGATTCTGCAGCGTTTTACACCTGCTCCATAATAGGAATCCGCACGTGAAATACACACAAAAAACATTGGAAATCCGCGGTAAATCCGCAGGTAAAGCGCAGTGCGTTTTACCTGCGGATTTTTCAAAAACGGTGCGAAAAATCCGCACACAAGTTCGCAACGTGGGCACATAGCCTTAGGGTTAGGGTTGGAATTAGGGTTAAGACTAGGGTTAGGGGTGTGTTGGGGTTAGGGTTGTGGTTAGGGTTGGGATTAGGGTTAGGGGTGTGTTGGGGTTAGTGTTGGAGTTAGAATTGAGGGGTTTCCACTGTTTAGGCACATCAGGGGGTCTCCAAATGCGAGATGGCGCCACCATTAATTCCAGCCAATCTTGCGTTGGAAAAGTCAAATGGTGCTCTCTCCCTTCAGAGTCCCGACGTGTGCCCAAACAGTGGTTTACCCCCACATATGGGGTACCAGCGTACTCAGGAGAAACTAAACAACAACTTTTGGGGTCCAATTTCTCCTGTAACCCTTGGGAAAATAAAAAATTGCGGGCTAAAAAATTATTTTTGAGGAAAGAAGAATTATTTTTTATTTTCACAGCTCTGCGTTATAAACTTTTGTGAAGCACTTGGGGGTTCAAAGTGCTCACCACACATCTAGATAAGTTCCTTTGGGGGTCTAGTTTCCAAAATGGGGTCACTTGTGGGGGGTTTCTACTGTTTAGGCACATCAGTGGCTCAGCAAACGCAACGTGACGCCCGCAGAGCATTCCATCAAAGTCTGCATTTCAAAACGTCACTACTTCACTTCCGAGCCCCGGCATGTGCCCAAACAGTGGTTTACCCCCACATATGGGGTATCGGCGTACTCAGGAGAAACTGGACAACAACGTTTGGTGGTCAAATTTCTCCTGTAACCCTTGGAAAAATAAAAAATTGTGGGCTAAAAAATCATTTTTGAGAAAAGAAAAATTATTTTTTATTTTCATGGCTCTGCCTTATAAACTTCTGTGAAGCACTTCAAAGTGCTCACCACACATCTAGGTTAGTTCCTTGGGAGGTCTAGTTTCCAAAATGGGGTCACTTGTGGGGGAGCTCCAATGTTTAGGCACACAGGGGCTCTACAAATGCGACATGGTGTCCGCTAATGATTGGAGCTAATTTTCCATGCAAAAAGCCAAATGGTGTGCCTTCCCTTCCGAGCCCTGCCGTGCGCTCAAACAGTGGTTTACCCCTACATATGGAGTATCAGCGTACTCAGGACAAACTGGACAACAACATTTGGGGTCAAATTTCTGCTGTTACACTTGGGAAAATAAAAAATTCCGGGCTAAAAATTCATTTTTGAGGAAAGAAAAATTATTTTTATTTTCACGGCTCTGCGTTATAATCTGTGAAGCACCTGGGGGTTTAAAGTGCTCATTATGCATCTAGATAAGTTCCTTGGGCCGTCTAGTTGCCAAAATGGGGTCACTTGTGGGAGCGCTCCAATGTTTAGGCACACAGGGGCTCTCCAAACGCGACATGGTGTCCTCTAACGATGGAGATAATTTTTCATTCAAAAAGTCAAATGGTGCTCCTTCCCTTCCGAGCCTTATCATGTGCCCAAACAGTGGTTTACCCCCACATGTGAGGTATCGGTGTACTCAGGAGAAATTGCTCAACAAATTTTAGGATCCATTTTATCCTGTTGCCCATGTGAAAATGAAAATATTGAGGCAAAAAGAATTTTTTTTGTGAAAAAAAAAAAAAGTACTTTTTCATTTTTACGGATCAATTTGTGAAGCACCTGGGGGTTTAAAGTGCTCACTATGCATCTAGATAAGTTCCTTGGGGCGTCTAGTTTCCAAAATGGGGTCACTTGTGGGGAAGCTCCAATGTTTAGGCACACAGGGGCTCTCCAAACGCGACATGGTGTCCGCTAGAGATTGGAGCCAATTTTTCATTCAAAAAGTCAAATGGCGCTCCTTCCCTTCCAAGCCCTGTCTTGTGCCCAAACAGTGGTTTACCCCCACATATGAGGTATCAGCCTACTCAGGACAAATTGGACAACAACGTTCGTGGTCCAGTTTCTCCTTTTACCCTTGGGAAAATAAAAAAAATTGTAGCTAAAAGATCATTTTTGTGACTAAAAAGTTAAATGTTCATTTTTTCCTTCCATGTTGCTTCTGCTGCTGTGAAACACCTGAAGGGTTAATAAACTTCTTGAATGTGGTTTTGAGCACCTTGAGGGGTGCAGTTTTTAGAATGGTGTCACTTTTGGGTAATATCAGCCATATAGACCCCTCAAACTGACTTCAAATGTGAGGTGGTCCCTAAAAAAAAATGGTTTTGTAAATTTTGTTGTAAAAATGAGAAATCACTGGTCAAATTTTAACCCTTATAACTTCCTAGCAAAAAAAATTTTGTTTCCAAAATTGTGCTGATGTAAAGTAGACATGTGGGAAATGTTATTTATTAACTATTTTGTGTCACATAACTCTCTGGTTTAACAGAATAAAAATTCAAAATGTGAAAATTGCGAAATTTTCGCCAAATTTCCGTTTTTTTTCCACAAATAAACGCAGAAATTATTGACCTAAATTTACCACTAACATGTAGCCCAATATGTCACTAAAAAAACAATCTCAGAATCGCTAGGATCCGTTGAAGCGTTCCTGAGTTATTACCTCATAAAGGGACACTGGTCAGAATTGCAAAAAATGGCCAGGTCATTAAGGTCAAAATAGGCTGGGTCATGAAGGGGTTAAAGGGGTTGTCCATGTTTTACACCACACGAGTCTGCAGTAACTATTAATCCTTACATTGTGTAAAGTCTAAATGAATTGAGGCCAAAATTATTATTTTTTTCTTTAAATTACTAAGTTCACTATATGGTAAAACTGACTGGCAGTATGATCCTCCAGGTCAGTACGAGAACGTAGATACCAAGCATATTTATTAATTTATTGTTTTAAGTGGTGATTTTAAATTTTTTTTTTGGTCACCATTTTTGGGATATGGGACTGTACGAGGGCTTGCGTGTTGTTTGTGTTTGGTTTTGTTTTTTTTACACTCCCTGAACTTATGTCTTTACTGACCCCATTTTGGGATAGATATGATGTTTTCAAGTGTTTTGGTAGTCGATAAACCATAATTTTGTCTTTTTGATTTTATTTCTCGTTACACCGTTTTCTGATTGGATTAATTTAATTTGCATTTTGATAGATCGGACAATTACGGACGCAGCGATATCAAATGTGGCTTTCTTTATTGCTTTACTTAAAAAAAAAAGTTAAAATCAACCGTTTCATTATAATTCCAAAGCTTTATCACTTTTTACTATATTTAATATTGCCGCTGCAATAATTTGATCACTTGTGCTTTACATACACTGCTATTTATAGTGAAATCATGATCTCCTATGAAAGCCAGCTAAACGCTGGCTTTCACGGGAGGATAGTAATGAGGCACGTGGCTGGCACTCATCGGTGCCCAGTAATCACGTCACTGGCACACAGTTGTGCAAGTGGAATAACGCCTCCTGCCCGTGTGTGTTAACCCTCCGTCAGGGGCAACTAATCTGACAGGCGCAGCTCACTAAAGGTACCGTCACATTAAGCGACGCTGCAGCGATATAGACAACGATGCCGATCGCTGCAGCGTCGCTGTTTCGTCGTTGTGTGGTCGCTGGAGAGCTGTCACACAGACAGCTCTCCAGCGACCAACGATGCCGAAGTCCCCGGGTAACCAGGGTAAACATCGGGTTACTAAGCGCAGGGCCGCGCTTAGTAACCCGATGTTTACCCTGGTTACCAGTGTAAATGTAAAAAAACCCCAAACACTACATACTTACATTCCGGTGTCTGTCGCGGCGTCCGCTTCCCTGCACTGTGTAAGCGCCGGCCCTAAAGCAGAGCGGTGACATCACCGCTGTGCTTTGCTTTACGGCCGGCACTGACACATTCAGTGCAGGAAGCTCTGAGCAGCAGCGCGGACGCCGGGGGACGTGACAGACATCAGAAGGTGAGTATGTACTGTTTTTTTTTTTTTTTACTTTTACAATGGTAACCAGGGTAAATATCGGGTTACTAAGCGCGGCCCTGCGCTTAGTAACCCGATATTTACCCTGGTTACCATTGTAAAACATTGCTGGCATAGTTGCTTTTGCTGTCAAACACAACGATACATCCCGATCTGACGACCAAATAAAGTTCTGGACTTCTAGCTCCGACCAACGATATCACAGTGGGATCCAGATCTCTGCTGCGTTTGTCAAACACAACGATATCGCTATCCAGGACGCTGCAATGTCACGGATCGCTATCGTTATCGTTGTTAAGTTGTTCAGTGTGAAGGTACTGTACCTTTAGTTTCATTTCTCTATTTTCAGTGGTTTGTCTGGGAAACCCCCTCCTCCCAGTACCTTCCTAACTTTAACCCCTTAAGCCCCGAGGGTGGTTTGCACGTTAATGACCGGGCCAATTTTTACAATTCTGACCACTGTCCCTTTATGAGGCTATAACTCTGGAACGCTTTGACGGATCTTGGCGATTCTGACATTGTTTTCTCGTGACATATTGTACTTCATGTTAGTGGTAACATTTATTCGATATAACTTGCGTTTATTTGTGAAAAAAATTGAAATTTGGCGAAAATTTTGAAAATTTCGCAATTTTCCAACTTTGAATTTTTATGCCCTTAAATCACAGACATATGTCACGCAAAATACTTAATAAGAAACATTTTCCACATGTCTACTTTACATCAGCACAATTTTGGAACCAAAATTTTTTTTTGTGACGGAGTTATAAGGGTTAAAAGTTGACCAGCAATTTCTCATTTTTACAACACCATTTTTTTTTTTAGGGACCACATCTCATTTGAAGTCATTTTGAGGGGTCTATATGATAGAAAATACCCAAGTGTGACACCATTCTAAAAACTGCACCTCTCAAGGTGCTCAAAACCACATTCAAGAAGTTTATTAACCCTTCAGGTGTTTCACAGGAATTTTTGGAATGTTTAAATAAAAATGAACATTTAACTTTTTTTCACACAAAATTTATTTCAGCTCCAATTTGTTTTATTTTACCAAGGGTAACAGGAGAAAATGGACAATGGAAATTGTACAATTTGTCCTGAGTACGCTGATACCCCATATGTGGGGGGTAAACCACTGTTTGGGCGCATGGCAGAGCTCGGAAGGAAAGGAGCGCCATTTGACTTTTCAATGCAAAATTGACTGGAATTGAGATGGGACGCCATGTTGCGTTTGGAGAGCCCCTGATGTGCCTAAACATTGAAACCCCCTACAAGTGACACCATTTTGGAAAGTAGACCCACTAAGGAACTTATCTAGATGTGTGGTGAGCACTTTGACCCACCAAGTGCTTCACAGAAGTTTATAATGCAGAGCCGTAAAAATAAAAAATCATATTTTTTCAGAAAAATTATCTTTTCGCCCCCAATTTTTTATTTTCCCAAGGGTAAGAGAAGAAATTGGACCCCAATCTAGATGTGTTTTGAGAGCTTTGAACCCCCAAGTGTTTCACTACAGATTATAACGCAGAGCCGTGAAAATATATATATATTTTTTTTTCACAAAAATGATTTTTTAGCCCCCAGCTTTGTATTTTTACAAGGGTAACAGAATAAATTGGACCCCAAAATTTGTTGTCCAATTTGTCCTGAGTACGCTGATACCCCATATGTGGGGGGGGAACCACTGTTTGGGCGCATGACAGAGCTCGGAAGGGAAGGAGCGCCATTTGGAATGCAGACTTAAATGGATTGGTCTGCAGGCATCATGTTGCATTTGCAGAGCCCCTGATGTACCCAAACAGTACAAACCCCCCACAAGTGACCCCATATTGGAAACTAGACCTCCCAAGGAACTTATCTAGATGTGTTGTGAGAATTTTGAACCCCCAAGTGTTTCACTACAGTTTATAACGCAGAGCCGTGAAAATAAAACATCTTTTTTTTTTCTCACAAAAATGATTTTTAGCCCCCCAAATTTTTAATTTTCCCCAAGGATAACAAGAGAACTTGGACCCCAGAAGTTGTTGTTCAATTTGTCCCGAGTACGCTGATAACCCATATGTTGGGGTAAACCCCTTTTTGGGCGCACGGGAGAGCTCGGAAGGAAAGGAGCACTGTTTTACTTTTTCAACACAGAATTGGCTGGAATTGAGATTGGACGCCATGTCGCGTTTGGAGAGCCCTGATGTGCCTAAACAGTGGAAACTCCCCAATTGTACCTGAAACCCTAACCCAAACACACCCCTAACCCTAATCCCAACAGTAACCCTAACCACACCCCTAGCCCTGACACACCCATAATTCTAATCCCAACCCTAATCCAAACCGTAAATGTAATTCAAAACCTAACCCTAACTTTAGCCCCAACCCTAACCCTAACTTTACCTCCAACCCTAGCCCTAACCCTAACCCTAGCCCTAACCCTAACTTTAGCCCCAACCCGAACCCTAGCCCTAACCCTAACTCTAGCCCTAACCCTAACCTTAACCCTAGCCCTAATGGGAAAATGGAAATAAATACATTTTTTTAATTTTATTATTTTTCCCTAACTAAGGGGGTGATGAAGGAGGGTTTGATTTACTTATATAGCGTTTTTTATATCGAATTTTTATGATTGGCAGCTGTCACACACTAAAAGACGCTTTTTATAGCAAAAAAGTTTTTGCGTCTCCACATTTTGAGACCTATAATTTTTCCACATTTTGCTCCACAGAGTCATGTGAGGTCTTGTTTTTTGCGGGACGAGTTGACGTTTTTATTGGTAACATTTTCGGACACGTGACCGTTTTTGATCACTTTTTATTCCGATTTTTGTGAGGCAGAATGACCAAAAACCTGCTATTCATGAATTTCTTTTGGGAGAGGCGTTTATACCGTTCCACGTTTGGTAAAATTGATAAAGCAGTTTTATTCTTCGGGTCAGTATGATTACAGTGATACCTCATTTATATAATTTTTTTATGTTTTGGCGCTTTTATACGATAAAAACTATTTTATAGAAAAAATAATTATTTTGGTATCGCTTTATTCTCAGGACTATAACTTTTTTATTTTTTGCTGATGATGCTGTATGGCGGCTTGTTTTTTGCGGGACAAGATGACGTTTTCAGCGGTACCATGATTATTTATATCAGTCTTTTTGATCGCGTGTTATTCCACTTTTTGTTCGGCGGTATGGTAATAAAGCGTTGTTTTTTGCCTCGTTTTTTTTTTTTTTTCTTACGGTGTTTACTGAAGGGGTTAACTAGTGGGGCAGTTTTATAGGTTGGGTCGTTACGGACGCGGCGATACTAAATATGTGTACTTTTATTGTTTTTTTTTTAATTTAGATAAAGAAATGTATTTATGGGAATAATATATATTTTTTTATTATTTATTTAGGATTTTTTTTTTTTTTTCTTTTTACACATGTGGAAAAATTTTTTTTAAACTTTTTTACTTTGTCCCAGGGGGGGACATCACAGATCGATGATCTGGCAGTGTGCACAGCACTCTGCCAGATCTGCGATCTGCTGTGCAGGGCTGCAGGCTTACCAAGTGTCTGCACTGAGCAGGCACTCGGTAAGCCACCTCCTTCCCTGCAGGACCCGGATGCCGCGGCCATCTTGGATCCGGGACCTGCAGGGAGGAAGGAGGTAGGAGACCCTCGGAGCAACGCGATCACATCGCGTTGCTCCGGGGGTCTCAGGGAAGCACGCAGGGAGCCCCCTCCTTGCGCGATGCTTCCCTATACCGCCGGCACATCGCGATCATGTTTGATCGCGGTGTGCCGGGGGTTAATGTGCCGGGGGCGGTCCGTGACCGCTCCTGGCACATAGTGCCGGATGTCAGCTGCGATAGGCAGCTGACACCCGGCCGCGATCGGCCGCGCTCCCCCCGTGAGCGCGGCCGATCGCGTATGACGTACTATCCCGTCACCGGGAATTAAGTCCCAGGTCACCTTGACGGGATAGTACGTCATACGGGATTAAGGGGTTAAAGGCTGTGTGAAACCTGAGAAGCCTCTTGTGCTGCAGAGCTGCAGGAGATCAGATATCAGTGTTTTGGCTTCTCCGGCTCATTGCCCCTGAATGCATCACACCTTTGACGGTTAGAATTTGCTGTTTTTATTCATCCCAATTGTTTTTTTAGCTTGTTTTATGACTAGCTAGTGCTAAATTTGTGGATTTGTCATAGAAGGTTTTGTTAGAAATAAGAGTGTGCTTCTCAGGCACATTGCGCCCTAACACATATTCCCTTTCTTGCTTCAGCTTTTCTTCTGAAATGGCGAGGAGAATATTTGACTTGTCCAATGCCCTTCATGTTGAGCAAGTGCAAAATATACTGCTTGTTGATGAGACAGACCACTTACAGCTAGAAGTTTTAGGGGAAGAAAGTGACATTGATTCATAAGATGATGTGGAAGAATGTCCAGATGTGTCTGATACAGATCAAGATGGAGAGAGTGAAGAGGATGCTCAAGACATAGAAACAGATTACTTTTCTGGTTATTAAACATTTTTTTTCCACCTGATTATGTGTATTCTCATTTATTACATTCCTATTAAGGTAACTGATCACTTTTAGAGCATTGAAATTTTTTAAAAAGGAAAATATAGCCAATTTTCTAGCCTGTGCCGGACAGACGCAATGCCCCTAAACTCGTTATGAAACATATTGCCCCTGACGGAGGGATAAATGCCAACACCCCTGCCCCCCCCGCTGTTAGAGGCACATGATTCGTGATGCAGACCAATCGGCTGCAGAATGACCACTATTCAGGTAAACCTTTACCAATCCAGAGCTGTTTAATAGCCCATTTACCTGGGCAAACCAAAGTAAATGATGCGCACTGAGTGGTATGTAATGGATTGGTGGCTGCCATTGTTCTTGGCAGGTTTCGCAGGACTAAGTACTGACGAGAACTATTTTTGTTTTTTGCGCTGTGCAAAAGATAATTACACCATTTTTTTTCCTCGTTCATTGGTTAATCATCAGTCTGTTTGCGTGGAATATAATCGTGATACAAAGGTTTTTAAGAATAATACTTCACGATTATCTTTCAGTATAAATGCAGCTTAAAGTTTTTTCACCTATGCAATGGAAGAGTGATAACTTCCAGATTGGGTGGGCAATGACCACTGGGGGACCTCTGGTGATCCCAATAACGAGACTTTGAAATGTATGGATGGAGCAGTAGTCAGATATTCAAACATTGGAGCAGGTTTGCTTGGGAAATTTTAGCGGCTGCAGTGGAGTTTAAAAGGCACACAGTCTAATCCTCCAGCTGTTAAGGTACCCCATTGGTAAGGATGCCACTGGGGTGACAGGTGGAGCCTTTTTTCTGTTCAACCGCTTTGATGCCCTCTTAACTATTGCAGCAATGCTTAGTTCCCCCTGTGGTGGCGCTGCACTGACACGCTTGCTGCTTGATAACCCCTATGATTGCTGCTCATTGGTGTTGAAAGTGGGATAAGGCCAGTTTATTGGGAGAACAATAAAAGTCCAATTTTGACACCCCTCCCCCATCCTTTGAGGTCACACACATTAAATACTCTTTGGTACATTTTCCCTAGTTGGAGTGTTGCGTGGTAAATAAGCTGATCTCCATAGCTGAGCGGGATCAGGGCACATCCGATTGTTCACGGTGTCACAGTTGCTCTCTATCAATAAGAGCAATTAAACAAAATGCCTGGAAGCGATTCAACAGCACTTTGACGTGCACCGAATAGACAGTTTATTTCCACGGTGCAATGTAATAATCCCTCAATGAAGGAGGAAAAAATCTCCTCCAGCCTTACTCATCAGTTCCCCTGTGAGCTGATTTACAGTAATATTTGCTGTAACTGAAGGTTGTGGCATGTGCCCCGTGTAATATCTGTGTTTTGTGCTACTCTTTCCCAGGACACAATATGAAGTCTCTTATATTGCGGAGTTCAGGCACCTGGAAGATCAGGAGATGCAGAGCTGTGCCAGGGATGGCGGTGAACACCCAGGTATTCTCTCTGCATTGGCAGGTCATGGCCCAGATGCAATTTACATAGGCTGCCAAAATTGATAATGAAGACTTATCGTATTTTCACTGCTTGTCATGTATTTCACACCGTATTAAAGGCAGATCTTCTAAGCCGTGGTTAAGAGTTTAACCCTTAGAGACGTACTTCAGACATGCACTCTTATTGTATGGATGCGGCCGGGAGCTAAGCCAGCTCCCTAGAGTAAAATCTAGCACCGATTTCAAGAATTAAATGGCTGACAATTGTGATGGTATTTAAGTGGTTAAAAACTGTAAAGGGGTTTTGGTTCTGATGCCTGTCTGCACCATGCTATAATGGTGTGCCTATGGGTTGTTTTGGCAGCTGATGGCCGCCACATCTGTCTGGTTAGTATACTTCTCAAGCGAGTCTTCAAATGTAAAAATAATGGCGTCATTCAAAACTAAAACTTGTCCAGCAAAATAATAAGCCCTCATGTGGCAAAAATGAAAAATGGTTGCATCACCTAGCGGTTAAACAGCCTAATTTATTTAGAATTTTCATTGCTCAGCGTTTAGAAAGATAGCTGAGCCTTTGGGCAAATTGTTCCTACAAGTAGTTGAAAAATTCCCGCAGGGAGGCCATACAGGAGTCTTTCAAGAGCACAAACTTTCCATTTCTCGTAAGCCAGTGATGCCTGACTGCCTTGGTGGAAAGAGCGGTAGCTTGAAAGGGCAGAACTTTGCTCTTGGCAATGAAGGCTTCTGCCATCACAGATCAAATCCTTTTGAAGTTGGCTGCCCATGAGGCTGGAAGGCCCATGTAACCAGTACTGAAGTACAAGAGCAAAAAAGAGCGCCCCAAGGCTTCTTATATGGATAGATAAATAGAATCTGAGGCTCTGATCTAGTCCAGGCAATTCAGAGAACAATCTTTGGGATTGGAGGAATTACAGACTTGTGATTGATTAATGATTTCTTCATTGGCTTTGAAAGCCAAAACTACATTGGATGATAGACTTTAGGGTGTATAACCACCTTGCAGGAAGTTCAGGTAGCCCAGACACCATAACAAGTTTAAAGATAGGATTGCCATCTCAAACTTCCTCGGAATATCTGTAGTGAGGGCAGTAGTGATCCACTCTGGGGAGGAAGGGCTTAACCTGTTTTGGGAATAGCAGAGTGCTATAAATGGGAAAGGGAGTTTGGAGGAGGTAAGTCCAAACTAGACTGCAGAGATAAAAAGCGAACCCAAGCAGTCTAGCACTCCAAGGGATGGAAGTCTTTGTAGCTGAACTAATGACAGCTGCAATTCCAAGTGGTAAGCTTGGGCAATAAAGACTTGACGTCCCTAAACGATGATTTGAGAACAGACCCTTGGACGTCAGAACCTCCACCTTAACAGCCACGCTTGTTACTGTGACAGAGGTAAAGAGGGTGTATTAGCACACAGGTAAAAAGTGTCAAAAAAAACTTGACAGATTGTTCTGAATTGGTTTTTCATAGAGATTGTCCGAATAAGGGAAGATCGTCACCCCCTGCCACGAGGTGTGCCTTAAGGGAAGCAAAATTGTTGGACAAGACCCTGAAAGCTGGCAGGGAGCTCATGGGGAGGTCAACAGGAAAACACCAGAAATGCTTATTTGACTTGGCGGTAGGGATGGGAAGGCATGTTTTGCAGAAGCCTACAGGAGAAAGTAACTCTCCAAACACCAGTGGTGTAACTTGTGGGGGGAGGGGGCTCACCGTCCTTGGTTGTATAAGGAGAGAGACTCCCCCAACCCCCCCCCCCCCCCCTGTCTGAGGGAGACAGATTTGGTATGAGTAACATACTTGTCACATGTTTTCGCTCGCCTCACACACGACATTGGGGACATCAGCACTCCATTGCCTTAGCGGCCACAGAGGTATGGTATGTCCTCCCTGGGATGAAAGGTGGTGAGGAGGTTACTCACTTACCAATTGACAAAAGGGGAAAAAAATATTCTAATACATAAATAGGAAAAACATGTAGCAGACCTAATAAAGATAGTGTCTGCTTCTAAATGACTCGGAGCTAAAATCGAGAGGGTGTAGCCAAATTTGTGTTTGTTTTTGTACCCATGGTACTCTGCCCCCAATGTTAATAAAGGGAACCTATCAGCAGGATTGTGCACAGTAACCTACAGACACTATCAGGTGGACGCTGTTGTACTGATTACGGTGATACATTGGTTGATGAAATACATCTTTTAGTTGTTTAATCTTTATTTTCAGTTTTGTGTTAATGATATGCACTCAGTGACCTGCCCTCTATTTTACATAATAATAAAAAAATGAGATCTATAATATAACGCTGGGAGCGTCACTCTGTCCGAAGCCTTTATAGACTGCGCAAGCGCCGGCGCAGTATGGACCCCACAGAGTGACACTCCCAGGAGATCGCGGTATGCGTAAGCGCTGAACGCACACCGCAATCTCCAACGGAGAAGCAGGGACGTGCCAGGAGGGTGAGTATGCAATATTTACCTGTCCCGTTCCACCGATGCGCGCTGCTCCGTCCTCCACATCCTCGGCCTGTGACGCTCAGTTCAGAGGGTGCGATGACGCGCTTAATGCGTGCCGCCCTCTGACTGAACAGTCACAGCCAGAGGACCCGGAAGACGGAGTGGAGCATCGGTGGAACGGGGGACAGGTGACTATAGCAAGTACCGGGGGCCTGAGCTAGCGGCGACTCCGGCACCTGACCCCCACAGCGCGCCGGTGTCCCCGCCTGCTCAGGCCCCCAGCACTCGGCGCCCACCACAGCCACGCACAGCCGCCCGCACTCACCTCAGCCAGGCACAGCCGCCCGCACTCGGCACAGCCGCCCGCACTCGGCACAGCCGCCCGCACTCGGCACAGCCGCCCGCACTCGGCACAGCCGCCCGCACTCGGCACAGCCGCCCGCACTCGGCACAGCCGCCCGCACTCGGCACAGCCGCCCTCGGGCAGTAGAGCCGGAGAGAGAAAGATGGGAGCAACATATGGCAGAATGGGTGCAGCACATTACAACAGAATGGGGGCACAGGATGGGAGCAGCACATGACAGAATGGGGGCGCACACATGACAGGATGGGGGTGCAGGATGGGAGCACATGACAGGATGGGGCGCAGGATGGGAGCACATGACAGGATGGGGCGCAGGATGGGAGCACATGACAGGATGGGAGCAGCACATGACAGAATGGGGGCACAGGATGGGAGCAGCACATGACAGAATGGGGGCACACACATGACAGGATGGGGGTGTAGGATGGAGCAGCATATGACAGGATGGGGGCGCAGGATGGGAGCACATGACAGGATGGGGACGCAGGATGGAGCAGCACATGACAGGATGGGGGCGCAGGATGGAACAGCACATGGCAGGATGGGGATGCAGGATGGAGCAGCACATGACAGGATGGGGGCGCAGGATGGAGCAGAACATGACAGGATGGGAGCAGCACATACCAGGATGGAGACCATATACCAATATAAATGCTCGCCACCCGGGCGTAGAACGGGTTCAATAGCTAGTGTGTGTGTGTGTATATATATATATATATATATATTCTAAAATAAAAATCCTCCTCTGCAGGCAGTGGCGGCCAGTATACAGAAGCAGTATTGCTATTCATATTTTATATATTCCATATTGACATGCTTAAAGGGAACCTGTCACCCCCCCAAAATCGATGGTGAGGTAAGCTGACCGTCATCAGGGGCTTATCTACAGCATTCTGTAATGCTGCAGATAAGCCCCCGATGTTACCTGAAAGAGGAGAAAAAGAGGTTAGATTATACTCACCCAGGGGCGGTCCTGCTGCGGTCCGGTCCGATGGGCGTCTCAGGTCCGCTCCGGCGCCTCCCATCTTCATTCCATGACATCCTCTTCTGGTCTTCACGCCGCGGCTCCGGCGCAGGCGTACTTTGCCCTGTTGAGGGCAGAGCAAAGTACTGCAGTGCGCAGGTGCTCGGGCCTCTCTGACCTTTCCGGCGCCTGCGCACTGCAGTACTTTGCTCTGCCCTCAACAGGGCAGATAAAGTACGCCTGCGCCGGAGCCGCAGCCTGAAGACCAGGAGAGGACGTCATGGAATGAAGATGGGAGGCGCTGTACCGGACCTGAGACACCCATCGGGGCGGGACCGCCCCTGGGTGAGTATAATCTAACGTCTTTTTCTCCTCTTTCAGGTAACATCGGCGGCTTATCTACAGCATTACAGAATGCTGTAGATAAGCCCCTGATGACGGTGAGCTTACCTCACCATCGATTTTGGGGGTGACAGGTTCCCTTTAAGCACTACAGAGTGCAACTTTCTTTGTTTGAGTGACCTGCCCCCTTGTATGGCGCCTGTGCTGCAGCATGATCACATATATAATGTGTATGCAATCATACATGTTATCCCTATGTTCCTTTAAAAAAAAAAAAAAAAAAAGAAAAGTTTGAAAATGGTGCCGCCTGCACAGTAGCAGCACCATCTTGCTGGAGAATAAAAAAACGTCTCCACGAAGAGGACGCTGCCTGCGCAGTACCAGCTATTGCCAATCCAGCAGGTGCAGTCTTGCTGAAGAAAAAAAAAATGCCTCCTCCAATGTGGCGCCGTCTGTGCAGTAGCATCTAACGGATTGCTGATAGCTGTTACTGTGCAGGCGGTGCCATCTTAGTGGATACAATTTTTTTTTTTCCTCTATCAAGATGGCGTTGCCTGTGCAGTAGCGCCACACAATTCATGCATGCCCAGCAACCAACAGCAAGGTGGTCTCAAATCTGCTGGGTCCTAACGTGTCTAGTGTGAATACCTCTCTAAGGCTACTTTCACACATCAGGTTTTCGCTGTCAGGCTCAATCCGGCTAAACTTCCCCATAGACTTGTATTAGTGCCGGATGACCATGCGTTTCGTCCGGTTTTTGGCGGATCCTGCAGATCTGCCATTTCTGGAAAAAACTTCCATAGCAACGTTTTTTTTGTCTCCGGCGAAAAAGCCGGAAGCACCGGATCCGGCGCTTTCGGCTGTTAACAAGAATAGAAGCCTATGGGAGCCGGAAGGTGCCGGATTCCAGTTTTTTAAACTGAGCATGCTCCAAATTTTTTTTATCCAATTATCTGGATATGCTAGTCGGATCCGTCGAAAAAACGGATCCGTCGCATCAGTTTTTCACAATCTGCGCCGGATCCATTTTTTCCAACATTCACTGGATTGTGCCTGATGCAAAAAACCTGATGTGTGAAAGTAGCCTTAGACTGAAGTCTGAATTTCTGGGGAGATGTGAATACCTCTCTTCCAAGTCTGATTTTACGGGTAGGTAGGACCCTGTTGCAATTAAAATCCACCACATGCTGAAGGGCGGAGTGCTCAGTCAGAGAGCTAATATACGAATGACAAAAAGACTGACTGGCACTTCCAAGCTAATGTGAACAGGTGCATGCTAAAAGCAGCTACCTCCATATACAATAAACAAAAAAATGTTGCACTCTGCAGTGCTAAAGCATGTCCATATGGAATATATGAAGGGAGAGATCAGTGACCTGTCAGAAGCCATACTGGTAAATACTTAAGCAAAGCAACACATGAAGACCCCTCCACAGGCCGCCCCGAAACACGCATATCAACTCAAAACTGAAAATAAAGATTAAACACCCACAGGATGGATTTCATCAACCAAGGCATCATTTTAATTATTATAACGGTGCCGACCTGACACTGTGTGTAGGTTACTCTGCACAATCCTACTGACGGGTTCCCTTTAACAAGAAAAATAACAGCATTCTGGATGATTTTTTTGTCTTTCTACACGTTAGTGGTCTTTTTATATAACAAGACCATTTTCTGACTCTGTGAAAATGAAGTTTGCAGCCTGATTCACGTTTTCAACTATTCTCTTGTAGGAGTTTCTCGCCCAGCAATATAGGCTCGATATGCGGTTTCAGTGTTGAGAATGCTGCTGCCTTTGTGTTGAAGCACAGCTTCATTCCTGGAGTGATTTCTCTTTAGTAAACTCATGATGAATCATGTGCTTTTCAGTTTATGGTCAGTCTGATTGAGCTGCTGTCACGGGTTTACTGTGACAGAGAGGAGCCAGAAGGCTGCAGTATCTGATTTCTCCTACGCCTGCACTGATTAGAAGCACTTAACCTTCATATTAAATGGTGCAAGTTTATTTTAACAATGGAGGGGTTAATCTTCTCCGTTGAGAGCTCCTGGAAGCTTTCCTGCATTAAGCCTCAGCTGTGCACTGTTAGCCACTCTGATCTCCTTTGTAATCTGGGCCCTGGCTAGCACTCATTGTCAGAGCTAGCTTATGCTGCATAGCTGGAGGTTGGTGCTTCTTATTTGAGAAGGCGTTTGGTGGATTTATCTGTGACTGGTGCAAAGTTTTTGGTGTGTGCTAATCTCCCTTCTACTTAGGTTTTACCCCATTCTCAACTCCCCGGTGTATACCTCTGTTGTTAGTGTGAGTATATTAGTATGATTGGTATTTTCCTTTTATCCCTGTTCGTATTAACCTTGTTAATCTGGTTGGTGTATTATGGTACACTACTACTCCCCTTTTCCCTGGGTGGGGGAAGGGTACAGACTAAATGCGGATTCAGGAGCTAAGGCAAGGTATGTGGCCCCAGCTTCTTCACCATCAGAAGTAATCTGAGGAAAAGTGTGAGCTAGGGCGCCCTTAGTGTTAGGGACAGGGAAGGTACCCCTGGTCACTGGACAACCGACAACAGAGTGGTGACAGCTGCCCCTTTGATGCGCTCTCCTCTGACGTTGTTAAAACATCCCCTCCTTCAGCAATCTTAAACACTGAAAGAAGGCAGGGGGAGAACAGTGACGACAGAGCCATGAACAGGTCTGACGGATGTGTTAGATTTTGCAGACCTATTCGCTAAATAAAGGACTTGACAGTAGTAAAATGGTTGAAAATTTTTGATGATTTTGACAAGTTTTTTTCCATTCTTAAGTTGGGAAGCAAATGAGCAGTAAAAGAAATAAAAACTAAAAGTTCCACTTGACCTTTAAGGATGGGTAAGAAAAAAAAAAAACACCTTTTCATCGTCATCCATCATCATCATCTTCTTTATGGATATAGTTGTAAATGTGGTGAATGTGTGAAGACCATACCTTGCTAACAGCTTGCGCTTTCCCTGAGCTTTGCCAAGTCATGTGGAAATACCAAGTCTTACATTGTAACATGTTGATGTTTGCCAGAAGGAGTCGTAGATTTATTTTTTTTTCCTGGAGCATCCTACCCTCCTGACACAAGACTGAATTTATTCATGCGCATTCGATCCCCACTAATGTTAAATTGGATTGGATGGATGTTTATCAAAGTAACCGGTGGCTGCGGATTTACAAGACGTTCACCCGGAGATGCAGCGCAGGATCCAAAGCAAATGCCTCTCAGCAACCCAAAACTAAATGTCTCGTATTTCCTGAGTACGTGGACAGCATTTGTACAAACTCTCCGCCAGAACGAAGTCGACATGAGCATCCATTTACAGGATGAACCGAGGACTGACACTAAGGGGTTGGTCAAAATGAGCAAAGCCAGGGAAAGAATAGAATATTTGGTGTTTAAAGTAGTTGTTCTTATTTGGGGACATTATTTGTTCTTGCATGTGTGTATTTTTGGCTAGAAATTATTTTTGAAAATTGGATTTGTTTAAAAATGTGTTGCACAGTTTGCCTTGCTTACTGGTGGTTGCAGAATGCGTGGACTGACATGTCATCCATCAGCATGCCCGTCATGGCATTCTTATGGAGGGTTTGTATCCTCTCTTTCTGAGCTCCTCTCAGCTTTATGACCACAGACCACCATCAAAGATGACGATGCCAGAAGATAAAAAGCCTGTAAATGTCAAATGGCTTAAAATCTTTAATGAAGCCCCATTGCAAAAATTATTTTGTATCCCCAAATACTATGATTTAGGAGGAAAAAAAGCTTTAACTTGGGTCTCCCCTTAGCAAAATGGTGACGGGATGCAGAGCCACAACTGTGGCCCCTTCATTCTGTGGATCATTGGGGATCTGACATCACTTTATAAGCTGCTAATGCCCATTATATTCTCTGGCCTTTCCTCATGTAGCAAATAGTAAATTATTTTAATTCTATGTTGTACTATTACTCTTCCTCCTTGAAATTTAGGAGTTAATGAATTACCATCCTGCTTGTCCGCGAGGTGCATCCCTACACGATCACCAGGAAATGTTAAAACCTTCTATTGGGAATAACTGATGAACCATGAAATGCCCATATTGTCCTTTCACTTTTATATTCCGTCTGGACTTCAAAAATGTTTCTTTTCTCTTTCTTTTAAAAACCCGTGTTATCAGGCCCTCTCCGCCCGCCGTCTAAAGTGGATAAGATGCCCAAGTCAGAAGCTGAGGTCAGATACCCTGAATTGCCCATATTAAAGAACAGAGAAGAGGTAAGATAGTCAAGTGGGATTCTCTGACATTTTACATTTATGGGAACAACAGGCAACGGAGATGCAAAAAAACAGAACAAAGCCCTTTCTCGTAGTACCGCTTAGGAAGTCAGAGGGTGTGTTGGTATGACCTTTTGTGTGGCGAGTCACTACTTAACACTGGATTGCTCAGTGATAGACATTAGCCCCATGCCTGGCAGATATCCTGCATGTGTCCTACTGTATTCCATTTACTGGGCTCACGCCTGGTGTTGGATAGTTACATGCCCAATGTCAGATCAGGTGGCAGAGCGAACCCAACTCACCATCTGATCGTTCGGGACTATTAGGAAGACCATACCTGTGCACCATTGAGTTGTAGGAGTGAATTTCCTGAATTAAGGGTGAGGCTATTGGCCTTCTTTTTATCTAGTTTTAAGGTGGCAAAATAAAGTTTACCAGTTATTGGCAAAGTATCTTTTTTTTTTTCTCCTATGTAGTTAATCACTTTAATTGAGAGCAATTCAGTTGTGATCATACACGGAGCAACTGGAAGCGGAAAGAGTACACAACTGCCCCAATATATTCTGGATTACTACATGCAGCGCTCTGCCTACTGCAATGTAGCAGTGACCCAGCCCCGGAAGATCGCTGCTCGCAGCATTGCCACGTGGATTAGCAAGGAGAGAAAGTGGCCTCTGAGCGGGATAGTAGGCTATCAGGTGTGTTATTAGGAAGTGTTATGTGTATTTATATTTTCTACATTTGCTCTGCAATGTTTACGACTCCCATGCAAATAAACTGAGAAAGAACTGCACATCCCAGGCACGACCCCTCCATTGACATCGGTGCAAGACGTAGCTCCTCTCCTGAGATGGATGCTGGTCCTCCGCCACTGGGTCCATCTTATGGATATCCCATAAATGTACGACTCCCATTGTATAAAAAAAACTTTGACATTTTTGAAAATTAGTATTTATATCTGATCGTTCCAAACTTTATTCACTATGAATTTAACCCGATTGCAAAGTCCCCACCTTCCAGAAACTGTGAATTGTTTTTTTTTAATTTTTTATAACTAAATCTGTGTATTCACCTTTCTAAATACTTTCTTTGTACTTTATTCTTCTATTAAAGGTCTCCCTCGAAAAAAAGGCATCCGCTGACACTCGCCTGATGTACATGACCACCGGTGTTCTCCTGCAGAAGATAGTGGTTGCTAAAAGCTTGGCTGAATTCACTCACATTTTTATTGATGAGGTAGACCCTTTTGTGTGGACAGATTGGTGGTACTTATACTGCTGATGCTTGACTCTGTACTTGTACCTGTGGGATCACCGCATGAGGAGAGGTTTACATCCTCAAGAATAGGGCTCAGCAACGTGCAGTCCTACAGCAAGTCCTGGCAATCACAAGGCATGCTGAAAGTTGTAGTATCACAAGAATTGAAGAGCTGCGAGTTACTGACCCCTGTTAACATGGATCAGAAGTGCCCAAACTATACTGCGGTTTCTTGCAAATTCTTCCTCATCTTAGCCATGCATTTTGGAAGAAATGGAGGACTAGGGTCTTATGTTTTAGTTTATATTTTTTAAAAGACTGAATTCTAGACATAAAGGTGTTGTGTTGTCAGCTAAAAAACATAAGGACACCTGTAGGTAATGCTTGAAGACAACCAAATAGGCATTACTTATCTGCCAAAGCCTCTGTAGCTCCAGCGCTGTCATTCTCCTGAGCCACTGGTCTTTGATCACAGGGTCGCAATTAGTGATGCCCAGTCATCAACAGGTGACTTCTGCAGCCAATCACTGTCCTCAGTGCTCTTGTTCTGTCTACCTCAGCATCATTCCTCTTTTTAGTGATTGGCTGCAGCGTTTACATATTGTGTAGATGGACATCACCATTATGGCTCTTGTGATGGATTTGCAGAAGCTTTAGCACATTGTTGTTAGTGTTTGTGGTGGTTTGTTGTTGTGTTTTTTTATTTGTTTTTCCAGCATTACTTACCCAGGCAACCCCTCTAATAGGAACTTATCAGTTGATGGTGTGAATTGATTTGTAAGGAGCTGGTCCAGTGGCCACGGCCTTCAGACCTGCTTCTTGCCATATGGCATTTCCGGCTCTTCCTTTTGATTTCCTAAGGCTTCTTTCACACTAGCTTTGGCACGGGGCCGACGCGCGTTGTGAAAGTGATGCCCGATGTGGGCAGCGGAAGCAGTCTTATGACGCTTCCGCTGCCCCATTGTAATGTCCGGGGAGGAGGGGGCGGAGTTTCGACCACCCATGCGCGGTCGAAAATGGCGAACACGACGCGCAAAAAAACGTTACATGTAACTTTTTTTGTGCCGACGGTCCGCCAAAACACGACGCAACCGTCGCACGACGTTTGTGACGTGTGGCCATACGTCGCAATGCGTTGCTAATGTAAGTCTATGGGGAAAAACGCATCCTGCGGACAACTGTGCAGGATGCGTTTTTTCTCCTAAATGACGCTAGTGTGAAAGTAGCCTTATTAAGAGAGCCACAAATGGTGTCAGGTAGGAGTTGGCTCTCTGGGCTCCTCTCCTTCAGTCAGCGACTTACCAGCAAAAAAGTAAGAGAGCATTCTGTAGTAATACCGAACATCAGCATTCGTTATTTTTTTTTTTTAATTTTGTGGATTCAATAATTATTTTATTTTTCCCGTTCTATATCTCCTCTTTTTTAGTAAAAATATTAGTATGTTTGCTCTCTGCATGATGTGACATTATCCTCTTCTGAAATCCTGAGCTTGTGATATTAAGGCCGGTTGCTTTTGAGTTGAGTGATAACATAAGCAGGGGATTATTACTTACTAGAAGAGGATAAACCAGAGAAAGGGTTTTATTGGTGGAATTTAATGAAGGATGAAAAATCTGACAAATATAGCTGTCGGGAGTGGCGTTTCTCAAGTCGTTAAAATGGTCGACAGACACTGAAAGTGGGACACGCAGTAAGCATAATAGACAGTTGAGTCGCTTTATAGGGACGCAGGAATCGTCATATTTTCTATTTTTGTACATTTGCTCAATGTTTCTTCTCTTCTCCATGCCTGTAATAAGCAATGTTCTTTATCTAACATGGTAAGACATGAAGCAGCGGTTCTTACAGGAGGCTTGATGGTCATTTTTGCTGTTTAGTCAAAAGCGTTGTGCCATTTTTTTTTTTTTTTAATGGAACCTGTCAGCAGGTTTGTGCACAGTAACCTACAGACACTGTCAGGCCGGCGCTATTCTACTGATTAAAATGATACCTGCGTTGATGAAATCTGTATTGCGGCTGTTGTTTATTCTTTTTTAGTTTTAAGTTAATGATATGCCCGTGGGGGCTTCATGTGGTCCTCTGATTACATATTCAGCTGTATGGTTTCTGACCGGTCACTGATCCCTCAGTGACCTTCCCCTGTTTTACGTAATGAATATTATATATTTAAAAAAAACAAACAAAAAAATACACCTGTAGCAGGTGGCGGCACCTACACTGAATTATGATTACATTTGTAATGTGCATTTAATTCCTTTATTGGATGCTATCAACAAATTCATGGCAGCGCCATCTTGCTAGAGCAAAAAAAAAATGTCTCCACTAAGATGGTGCCAGCCAGGGCCTGCGCAGTAGCATCTATTGGCGATCCAATACTACAGTGCTGGTGGTGCCATCTTTGAGGAGGCTTTTTTTTTTCCTCTAGCAAGATGGCGCCGCTTGCGCAGTAGCATCTAAAGGATCGCCGATGGCTTCTGTGCAGTCACGGCCGGCGCCATTTTGTGGTACTTAATGAATTTATAGCATCAAATAAAAGAATTACATGTACATTAAACATGCGATCATTCTGCTATGCAGGTACCGGCGCATATAAGGTCCCCCCCTACAGGCCCTCCCTGAAGCGCGGGCATGTCATAAACTAAAAAGTGAAAATAAAGATTAAACAACCACAAGGCGGATTTCATTAACAAAGGCATCATTTTAATCAGTATAACGGCGCCGACCTGACACTGTCTGTAGGTTACTCATCATAATCCTGCTGACAGGTTTCCTTTAAAGCATATGGATGCTATGCAGCAAACTCTGCTTTACCCAGCTTTGCCTGGTCTTGTGATTTATATAAAACTTAATTTCCCTGTCCCCCTATGACGGCACCACCGAGAGAGGGGATCCGCCTACCAAGGACAGGAAACCTACAGATAAAAAGGTGGTACCTCTCGCCCGTATCAGTTTGGTTTCCTGTCCTTGATGGGGAATGTACAGAAGCCTACCTTGATCTTTGTGGGATTCTGGGGCCAGTCAGTCTGATTCAGGCAGCGAGGGTTCCCTGCCTCGGCTGGCGTGGTCACCCGAAACGCCACCGCTGGGGTTAGTGAGCCTCTAGGGTGTGCGAGGAGAGGCGGCAAGGAGAGGATCGCGGCCGCCTCTCCAGGGGAAAGCTCCTCATGGCGGACACCGGCAGCACGCCTTTACGTGGGGGGTGTCCCTTTAAGCAGGGAAGAGGCAGTATGCGAAGCCGCCTCCCCCGGTACAAAAACTGCTGTTACTGGGGTCCTGGGGACTCCGGGAACCAGGATACACACGCGGTAAGGCACGGCGCCATGTTGGGGGCTGTACCGCCGCAAGGCATCCCCGGCCGGCCAGTGCGCATGCACGAAAATGGTGACACGAATAGGCACAAAGCAGGACTGGGTAACCAGTCAGTGCGCAGGGGTTAATGACGCACGAGCACAGGACAGGACTGGGTAATCCAGTCAGAGCGCTATTTAAGGAGGACAGCACTCTTGTCGGACGCTTGTAATGGAGCTCGACCAGCGTTCTCCAGTAACCATGAGTGATCTGGACCTGCAGGAGAAATCCCCTCCATCCAGATCGCCGCCGCAGCAGCAAAAAAGGCGGCCAAAGACAAAAGGGAAACAAGCTTCCCACCACCAGCAGCACGATGTAACCGGCAAAGGACGCTTGGGATCACAGCACAGCAAAGGCTCCAGCGCAGCGTCTGGCATGAGGGAAAATCCGACTGCAGATACGGATCATCCCCAACCGGTACTGATGGGTCCACCAGATGGTGATTGATCTTCGGATAAGCTAGTGGTTAACCCCTTTACCCCCAAGGGTGGTTTGCACGTTAATGACCGGGCCAATTTTTACAATTCTGACCACTGTCCCTTTATGAGGTTATAACTCTGGAACGCTTCAACGGATCTTGGCGATTCTGACATTGTTTTCTCGTGACATATTGTACTTGATGATAGTGGTAAAAATTCTGCGATATAACTTGCGTTTATTTGTGAAAAACACGGAAATTTGGCGAAAATTTTGAAAATTTCACAATTTTCCTACTTTGAATTTTTATGCCCTTAAATCACAGATATGTCACGCAAAATACTTAATAGGTAACATTTCCCACATGTCTACTTTACATCAGCACAATTTAGAAACCAAAATTTTTTTTTGTTAGGGTGTTATAAGGGTTAAAAGTTGACCAGCAATTTCTCATTTTTACAACACCATTTTTTTTTTAGGGACCACATCTCATTTGAAGTCATTTTGAGGGGTCTATATGATAGAAAATACCCAAGTGTGACACCATTCTAAAAACTGCACCCCTCAAGGTACTCAAAACCACATTCAAGAAATGTATTAACACTTCAGGTGTTTCACAGGAATTTTTGGAATGTTTAAATAAAAATTAACATTTAAAATTTTTTTACACAAAATTTATTTCAGCTCCAATTTGTTTTATTTTACCAAGGGTAACAGGATAAAATGGACCCCAAAAGTTGTTGTACAATTTGTCCTGAGTACGCTGATACCCGATATGTGGGGGTAAACGACTGTTTGGGCGCATGGCAGAGCTCGGAAGGGAAGGAGCGGTGTTTGACTTTTCAATGCAAAATTGACTGGAATTGAGATGGGACACCATGTCGCGTTTGGAGAGCCCCTGATGTGCCTAAACATTAAACCCCCCCACAAGTGACACCATTTTGGAAAGTAGACCCCCTAAGGAACTTATCTAGATGTGTTTTGAGAGCTTTGATCCCCCAAGTGTTTCACTACAGTTTATAACGCAGAGCTGTGAAAATAAAAAATGTTTTTTTCCACAAAAATGATTTTTTAGCCCCCAGTTTTGTATTTTCCCAAGGGTAACAGGAGAAATTGGACCCCAAAAGTTGTTGTCCAATTTGTCCTGAGTATGCTGATACTCCATATGTCGAGGTAACCACTGTTTGGGCGCATGGCAGAGCTCGGAAGGGAATGAGCGCCATTTGGAATGCAGACTTAGATGGATTGGTCTGCAGGCGTCACGTTGCATTTGCAGAGCCCCTGATGTACCCAAACAGTAGAAACCCCCAAAAGTGACCCCATATTGGAAACTAGACCTCCCAAGGAACTTATCTAGATGTGTTGTGAGAACTTTGAACCCCCAAGTGTTTCACTACAGTTTACAACGCAGAGCCGTGAAAATAAATAAAAAATCTTTTTTTTCCCACAAAAATGATTTTTAGCCCCCCAAATTTATACTTTCCCAAGGGTAACAAGAGAAATTGGACCCCAAAAGTTGTCCAATTTGTCCCGAGTACGCTGATGCCCCATATGTTGGGGTAAACCCCTGTTTGGCGCACGGGAAAGCTCGGAAGGGAAGGAGCACTGTTATACTTTTTCAATGCAGAATTGGCTGGAATTGAGATCAGATGCCATGTCGCGTTTGGAGAGCCCCTGATGTGCCTAAACAGTGGAAACTCCCCAATTCTAACTGAAACCCTAATCCAAACACACCCCTAACCTTAATTCCAACGGTAACCCTAACCACACCCCTAACCCTGACACACCACTAACTCTAATCCCAACCCTAATCCCAACCGTAAATGTAATCCAAACCCTAAAGGTACCTTCACACTGAACAACTTAACGATATCGCTAGCAATCCGTGACGTTGCAGCGTCCTGGATAGCGATATCGTTGTGTTTGACACGCAGCAGCGATCTGGATCCTGCTGTGATGTCGTTGGTCGGAGCTAGGAGGCCAGCACCTTATTTCGTCGCTGGATCTCCCGCAGACATCGCTGGATCGGTGTGTGTGACACCGATCCAGTGATGTCTTCACTGGTAACCAGGGTAAACATCAGGTTACTAAGCGCAGGGCCGCGCTTAGTAACCCGATATTTACCTTGGTTACCAGCGTAAAAGTAAAAAAACAAACAAACACTACATACTTACATTCCGCTGTCTGTCCCCCGGCGCTGTGCTTCTCTGCACTGTGTAAGTGCCAGCCGGAAAGCAGGGCACAGCGGTGACGTCACCGCTCTGCTTTCCGGCCGCTGTGCTTACACAGTGCAGAGAAACAGAAGGCCGGGGGACAGACAGCGGAAGGTAAGTATGTAGTGTTTGTTTTTTTTTTACTTTTACGCTGGTAACCAGGGTAAACATCGGGTTACTAAGCGCGGCCCTGCGCTTAGTAACCCGATGTTTACCCTGGTTACCCGGGGACTTCGCATAGTTGGTCGCTGGAGAGCTGTCTGTGTGACAGCTCTCCAGCGACCAAACAGCGACGCTGCAGCGATCGGGATCATTGTCTGTATCGCTGCAGCGTCGCTAAGTGTGACGGTACCTTTACCCTAACTTTAGCCCCAACCGTAACCCTAACTTCAGCCCCAACCATAACCCTAGCCCTAGCCCTAGCCCTAACCCTAGCCCTAATGGGAAAATGGAAATAAATACATTTTTTTAATTTTATTATTTTTCCCTAACTAAGGGGATGATGAAGGGGGGTTTGATTTACTTTTATAGCATTTTTTTATAGCGGATTTTTATGATTGGCAGCTGTCACACACTAAAAGACGCTTTTTATAGCAAAAAAGTTTTTGCGTCTCCACATTTTGAGACCTATAATTTTTCCATATTTTGGTCCACAGAGTCATGTGAGGTCTTGTTCTTTGCGGGACTAGTTGACGTTATTATTGGTAACATTTTCGGACACGTGACAGTTTTTGATCGCTTTTCATTCCGATTTTTGTGAGGCAGAATGACCAAAAACCAGCTATTCATGAATTTCTTTTGGGGGAGGCGTTTATACCGTTCCACGTTTGGTAAAATTGATAAAGCAGTTTTATTCTTCGGGTCAGTACGATTACAGCGATACCTCATTTATATCATTTTTTTATGTTTTGGCGCTTTTATACGATAAAAACTTTTATAGAATAAATAATTATTTTGGCATCGCTTTATTCTGAGGACTATAACTTTTTTATTTTTTCTTTGATGACGCTGTATGGCGGCTCGTTTTTTGCGGGACAAGATGACGTTTTCAGCGGTACCATGGTTACTTATATCCGCCTTTTTGATCGCGTGTTAATCCACTTTTTGTTCGGCGGTATGATAATAAAGCGTTGTTTTTTGCCTCGTGTTTTTTTTTTTTTCCCCCTACGGTGTTCACTGAAGGGGGTTAACTAGTGGGACAGTTTTATAGGTTGGGTCGTTACGGACGCGGCGATACTAAATATGTGTATTTTTATTGTTTTTTTTATTTTTTTATTTAGATTAATATATGTATTTATGGGAATAATATATATATATTTTTTTCTTTATTTAGGAATTTTTATTTTTTACACGTGGAATTTTTTTTTTTTCTTACTTTGTCCCAGGGGGGGACATCACAGATCGCTGATCTGACAGTTTTCACAGCACTCGCGATCTGACTTACAGTGCTGCAGGTTTACCAAGCGCTTGCTCTGAGCAGGCACTCGGTAAGCCACCTCCCTCCCTGCAGGACCCGGATGACGCGTCTATTTTGGATCCGGGGACTGCAGGGAGAGCAGGTAAGAGACCCTCGGAGCAACGCGATCACATCGCGTTGCTGCGGGGGTCTCAGGGAATGCTTCCCTGTACCGCCGACACACCGCGATCATGTTTGATCATGTTAATGTGCCGGGGGCGGTCTGTGACCGCTCCTGGCACATAGTGCCGGATGTCAGCTGCGATAGTCAGCTGACACCCGGCCGCGATCGGCCGCGCTCCCCCCGTGAGCGCGGCCTATCGCGCTGGACGTACTATCCCGTCGGTGGTCATACAGGCCCACCCCACCTCGACGGGATAGTACGTCCAATGTCAGAAAGGGGTTAATGAGGCCCTATATTTGAGTTTTTTTTTTTTTTTTTCTTCGAGGGAGGAAAAGTTCAGGGAAAACTAAACACAAAATCTGTGCAATTTGTAGGGAAGATCTTCCCTCTACATGGGGAAAAAAGACTTTGCAGTTCGTTTGTGGAACAGACAGTCTGCGAGGGGCTTCCCGTGTTCGCTGCAAATCTTAGGTCATTGATAAAAAAACAGGTGGAAGACTCCTTTAGATCCCTACAGGTCGTAGCTGTTTTCTGCTAGAAGAGACAGATAGACTTGTTAAGGCGGTTAGGAACACTATGGGGCTAGTTGACCCTCTCCCTAAAAAATCAGTCCAGGACATCATGTTCGGGGGTCTCGAACAGAAAAAGAGAAAGAAGGGCCTTCCTACTTAATGAGAAAATTCAGGCCTTTAAAAAAGAGTGGAAGAAACCAATAAAAGAGGCCCTACTTACACCCAAAAGTAAATACCCTTTTGAGGACCCATCTTGCTCCCTTTGGGGAAAAAACTCCCGAATTAGATGTGGCCATCGCCAAGGCATCTAAAAAATTTGCCCTCCCATTTGAGGATATGGGAGTCTTGAAAGACCCCATGGACCAGAAAGCAGATGCTTTCCTGAAAGGTTCATGGGAAGCAGCTGGGGGGGCTGAAACCAGCAGTAGCTGCCGCCTGCACATCCCGTTCCCTAATGGTCTGGCTAGATCAATTAGAAACTCAACTTAAAGGGAGGGTGCCGTGATTTTAGTTTTTGTATTAATAATTATTGATTATACAATCAATTATTTTTAATACAAAAGTAAATGTACCTCTTTCATACTTTTTTATTTATTCACTTTTACATTCACCACTGGAGGCCGCCATTTTCATTAGTGTGGGTGTAAGTGTCTGGGAACGACACTTGCACACCTCACTTACGGCAGCCATGTACATAGGAGCCAACGGTCGGGCTCCGACCGCATCTCCTGCCTCTCAGCTGTGACTTGGCCACGCCCACTGCCACGTCACAGCTGTGAGAGGAGATCGCGGCCATTTTGTTTATTTCCCTCTGCCATCGCACACACAGCTCAGTGCGTGCGATGGCAGAAGCTGCTGCCGAGGGTCAAGGGTAAATATCTGCAGCGAGGAGCTGTGATTGCAGCCTGTACTTAGTATTACAGTACAGGCTGCAATCACTGCCGACCTGTTCAGAGCAGAGCAGGGAGATCGTCACACTGCTCTGCCCTGAACATGACTCAGCACATCCTGGTAGAGGAAAGAAGGTAAGTACAGCGTTTTTATTTTCTTATGCATCTACCACTGCTACCAGCCCCTATATACCACCTAGCACTGCCTGCCTGCCTCTGTATACCACTGCCTGCCTGCCTCTGTATACCACTGCCTGCCTGCCTCTGTATACCACTGCCTGCCTGCCTCTGTATACCACTGCCTGCCTCTGTATACCACTGCCTGCCTGCCTCTGTATACCACTGCCTGCCTGCCTCTGTATACCACTGCCTGCCTGCCTCTGTATACCACTGCCTGCCTGCCTCTGTATACCCCTGCCTGCCTCTGTATACCCCTGCCTGCCTGCCTCTGTATACCACTGCCTGCCTGCCTCTGTATACCACTGCCTGCCTGCCTCTGTATACCACTGCCTGCCTGCCTCTGTATACCACTGCCTGCCTGCCTCTGTATACCACTGCCTGCCTGCCTGCCTCTGTATACCCCTGCCTGCCTCTGTATACCCCTGCCTGCCTGCCTCTGTATACCACTATCTGTCTCTATATACCACTATCTGCCTCTATATACCACTGCTACCTGCCTCTATATACACCTACCACTGCTACCTCTGTCCTGGGTAGCTAATCCTGTCCCGTGTACTGTGTCCTCAGCAGTCAGTATCACACAGGACAGGATTAGATACACGGCTCAGCAGTCGGTATCACATAGGACAGGATTAGATACACGGCTCAGCAGTCGGTATCACACAGGACAGGATTAGATACACGGCTCAGCAGTCGGTATCACACAGGACAGGATTAGATACACGGCTCACTAGTCGGTATCACAGGACAGGATTAGATACACGGCTCAGTAGTCGGTATCACACAGGACAGGATTAGATACACGGCTCAGTAGTCGGTATCACACAGGACAGGATTAGATACACGGCTCAGTAGTCGGTATCACACAGGACAGGATTAGATACACGGCTCAGCAGTCGGTATCACAGGACAGGATTAGATACACGGCTCAGCAGTCGGTATCACAGGACAGGATTAGATACACGGCTCAGCAGTCGGTATCACAGGACAGGATTAGATACACGGCTCAGCAGTCGGTATCACAGGACAGGATTAGATACACGGCTCAGCTGTCGGTATCACACAGGACAGGATTAGATACACGGCTCAGCTGTCGGTATCACACAGGCCAGGATTAGATACACGGCTCAGCAGTCAGTATCTAATCCTCTCCTATGCACTCCTCTCCCCCCTGCGTGTCTTTCCTCAATGTGGTTTATTATTTTTGTTGTGGGAGATGAGGGAGTCGAGGATTATGCGTTCGGTATGGTTTAAAAAAGATTAATAAAGGACTTTATTCTGGCCGAGTCTTTATTTACAATACAACTATAGGATTAGTAATGGATGGGTGCCTTATAGACGCCTCTCCATTACTAAGCCGTGGGCTTGATGTCACCGGACAATATGGAGGTGACATTAACCTCACAAATATGAACCCCACTTGCTACCGCTACAGGGTAAGTGGAAATTGCCAGGCAAAGCGCCAGAAAAGGCGCATGTAAAAGGCGGCTGAGAGCTGATGTTTTTAGCCTGGGGGGGGGGACACATTATCCATGGCCCCTTCCTAGGCTATTAATGTCAGCCCGCAGCTGTCTGCATAATATTTGATGGTTATTAATTATAAGGGGGCCCCACGTTTTTTTGGGGGGTGTCCCCCATTTTAATAGCCAGTAAAGGCTATAAGTATACAGTTGCGAGCGTGTGAGTGTGAGCACACCCTCCCACAATTATATGGCGGTATTATTTGTGATCTATATGGTGGTATGTGAGAACTGTATGACAGTATTGTGTGATCTATTTGATAGTATTGTGTGTGATGTATATGGCGGTATTATGTGTGATCTGTATGGCGGTATTATGTGAGAACACTATGGCAGTATTATCTTCAGAAAGCGGACCCATTCTATGGTGGTTCTGGCTGAGCACCTGCACGCGGGTCTGGGGTAATAGAGGGGGCAGCATGACCTCCAGTTAGGTGCAGTCAGGGCTAGTGAGGCAGCTGAAGAGAGGGGTCTCATTTTTATCGTTACTATATGGCTACATTTCCTTCCCAGCGTCACCCCGTACTTCGCCTGACGTCTCACTTTCACACATCGCCAGGACAGGAAGGAGAAGACAGGATCTGAGGAGGGGAATGGGGTCTGCATGCAAAGTCTGGATCAGAACAGGCCATCAATCCACAGAAATGTTTCCTGGATTTCTGTGGAGCAGACGGTCCATCCATGTGTATAAAAGACAGCGTTCTATGTACAATCCCTGGCTGCTCCGCGCACTGAACATGGTGCGCCCTCCATAGACCAGCACACTGCTCTCCTGAAATACTCTGTGCTGCTGTCACCCTGCTTCCTCCACCACATATCTCCCAGAATCCTTGCTGCCTGCCATCCTCGGTGACTGTCTACTTGTCAGTACAAGGCTGCGGTCACACATTCAGTATTTGGTCAGTATTTTACCTCAGTATTTGTAAGCCAAAACCAGGAGTGGGTGATAACTGCAGAAGTGGTGCAGATGTGTCTGTTATAGTTTTCCTCTATTTGTTCCACTCCTGGTTTTGGCTTACAAATACTGAGGTAAAATACTGACCAAATCCTGCTAGTGTGACGGCAGCCTTACTCTGCAGTCACCAACAAAATGGCTGCTCACTGTGTTCCTGAATCCTCTCATCCCTTAGCAAACACATGGAAGGAGAGGAGACATCACACACAGGTCAGCAGACTCCGCCCATAATTACTGCAGTGCAGTAATGTGAGCTAGTTGTACACTAGGTTTTTCTGAAATTTCAGCAGCTGCTCCCCCTAGTGTTTAAAAGTGGAAATTCCAAAACTTTTCAAATTATTTTTCATATTTTACTAAATTATAAACAAATGAAAATATTTTTTAAGAAAATTTAACCCCTTAATCCCATATGACGTACTATACCGTCGAGGTGGGGTGGGCCTTAATTCCCGGTGACGGTATAGTACGTCATACGCGATCGGCCGCGCTCACGGGGGGAGCGCGGCCGATCGCGGCCGGGTGTCGGCTGCATATCGCAGCTGACATCCGGCACTATGTGCCAGGAGCGGTCACGGACCGCCCCCGGCACATTAACCCCCGGCACACCGCGATCAAACATGATCGCGGTGTACCGGCGGTACAGGGAAGCATCGCGCAGGGAGGGGGCTCCCTGCGGGCTTCCCTGAGACGATCGGTACAAGGGAATGTACTCACCTCGTACCGAACGTCTTCTCCCTGCAGGCCCCGGATCCAAAATGGCCGAGGGGCTGTATCCGGGTCCTGCAGGGAGCACTTCCGGGTCGGAGCAGGCTGCAGATGAAAGCTGCAGCCTGCTCCGATGAAAGTATGATCGCAGATCTAATAGAGTGCTGTGCACACTATCAGATCTGCGATCTGTGATGTCCCCCCCTGGGACAAAGTAAAAAAGTAAAAAAAAAAATTTCCACATGTGTAAAAAAAAAAAATAATAATTCCTAAATAAATAATAATAAAAAAAAATATTATTCCCATAAATACATTTCTTTATCTAAAAAAAACAAACAAAAACAATAAAAGTACACATATTTAGTATCGCCGCGTCCATAACGACCCAACCAATAAAACTGGCCCACTAGTTAACCCCTTCAGTAAACACCGTAAGAAAAAAAAAAAAAAACCGAGGCAAAAAACAACGCTTTATTACCATACCGCCGAACAAAAAGTGGAATAACACGCGATCAAAAAGACGGATATAAATAACCATGGTACCGCTGAAAACGTCATCTTGTCCCGCAAAAAACGAGCCGCCATACAGCATCATCAGCAAAAAAATAAAAAAGTTATAGTCCTCAGAATAAAGCGATGCCAAAATAATTATTTTTTCTATAAAATAGTTTTTATCGTATAAAAGCGTCAAAACATAAAAAAATGATATAAATGAGGTATCGCTGTAATCGTACTGACCCGACGAATAAAACTCCTTTATCAATTTTACCAAGCGCAGAACGGTATAAACGCCTCTCCCAAAAGAAATTCATGAATAGCTGGTTTTTGGTTATTCTGCCTCACAAAAATCGGAATAAAAAGTGATAAAAAATGGTCACGTGTCCGAAAATGTTACCAATAAAAACGTCAACTCGTCCCGCAAAAAACAAGACCTCACATGACTCTGTGGACCAAAATGTGGAAAAATTATAGGTCTCAAAATGTGGAGACGCAAAAACTTTTTTGCTATAAAAAGCGTCTTTTAGTCTGGTTTCACACTTGCGTTTTTATCTGCATGCGTTTTTTAAAAAAACCGCATGTGTGAAAAAATGCATGTAAACGCGGTAAAACGCATGCGTTTTTATAGAAAAACACAAGAAAACAAGAAAAAAACAATAAACCCTAACCCTACCCCTAACCTGAAATACGTGGCACTGAAATACGTGGCACTGAAATATACGTTTATATACGTATATAAGTGCCACGATATTTCAGTGGCCACGTATATAAGTGCCACGTATTTAAGTGCCACGTATTTAAGTGCCACGTATTTAAGTGCCACGTATTTAAGTGCCACGTATTTAAGTGCCACGTATTTAAGTGCCACGTATTTAAGTGCCACGTATTTAAGTGCCACGTATTTAAGTGCCACGTATTTAAGTGCCACGTATTTAAGTGCCACGTATTTAAGTGCCACGTATTTAAGTGCCACGTATTTACGTGCCACGTATTTACGTGCCACGTATTTACGTGCCACGTATTTTTCAGTGCCTGAAATACGTGGCACTGAAATACGTGGCACTGAAATATCGTGGCACTGAAATATCGTGGCACTGAAATATCGTGGCACTGAAGTATTTACGTGCCACGTATTTTTCAGTGCCTGAAATACGTGGCACTGAAATACGTGGCACTGAAATACGTGGCACTGAAATACGTGGCACTGAAATACGTGGCACTGAAATACGTGGCACTGAAATACGTGGCACTGAAATACGTGGCACTGAAATACGTGGCACTGAAATACGTGGCACTGAAATACGTGGCACTGAAATACGTGGCACTGAAATACGTGGCACTGAAATACGTGGCACTGAAATACGTGGCACTGAAATATCGTGGCACTGAAATACGTGGCACTGAAATACGTGGCACTTAAATACGTGGCACTTATATACGTGGCACTTATATACGTGGCACTTATATACGTGGCACTTATATACGTGGCACTTATATACGTGGCACTTATATACGTGGCACTTATATACGTGGCACTTATATACGTGGCACTTATGACTGTCAGAAAATGTTCAGTAAACGGTTAGGGGTAGGGTTTCAGGTAGAATTGGGGAGTTTCCACTGTTCAGGCACATCAGGGGCTCTCCAAACGCGACATGGCGTCCAATCTCAATTCCAGCCAATTCTGCGTTGAAAAAGTAAAACAGTGCTCCTTCCCTTCCGAGCTCTCCCGTGCGTCCAAAAAGGGGTTTACCCCAACATATGGGGTATCAGCGTACTAGGGACAAATTGAACAACAACTTCTGGGGTCCAAGTTCTCTTGTTATCCTTGGGAAAATAAAAATTTGGGGGGCTAAAAATCATTTTTGTGGGGAAAAAAAATATGTTTTATTTTCACGGCTCTGCGTTATAAACTGTAGTGAAACACTTGGGGGTTCAAAGTTCTCACAACACATCTAGATAAGTTCCTTGGGGGGTCTAGTTTCCAATATGGGGTCACTTGTGGGGGGTTTGTACTGTTTGGGTACATCAGGGGCTCTGCAAATGCAACGTGACGCCTGCAGACCAATCCATTTAAGTCTGCATTCCAAATGGCGCTCCTTCCCTTCCGAGCTCTGTCATGCGCCCAAACAGTGGTCCCTCCCCACAAATGGGGTATCAGCGTACTCCAGACAAATTGGACAACAACTTTTGGGGTCCAATTTATCCTGATACCCTTGTGAAAATACAAAACTGGGGGCTAAAAAATCATTTTTGTGAAAAAAAAAAATAATTTTTATTTTCACGGCTCTGCGTTATAAACTGTAGTGAAACACTTGGGGGTTCAAAGCTCTCAAAACACATCTAGATAAGTTCCTTAAGGGGTCTACTTTCCAAAATGGTGTCACTTGTGGGGGGGTTTAATGTTTAGGCACATCAGGGGCTCTCCAAACGCAACATGGCATCCCATCTTAATTCCAGTCAATTTTGCATTGAAAAGTAAAATAGCGCTTCTTCCCTTCTGAGCTCTGCTATGCGCCCAAACAATGGTTTACACCCACATATGGGGTATCGTCGTACTCAGGACAAATTGCACAACAACTTTTGTGGTCTAATTTCTTCTCTTACCCTTGGGGAAATAAAAAAATGGGGGTGAAAAGATCATTTTTGTGAAAAAATATGATTTTTTATTTTTACGGCTCTGCATTATAAACTTCTGTGAAGCACTTGTTGGGTCAAAGTGCTCAACACACATCTAGATAAGTTCCTTAAGGGGTCTACTTTCCAAAATGGTGTCACTTGTTAGGGGTTTCAATGTTTAGGCACATCAAGGGCTCTCTAAATGCAACATGGCGTCCCATCTCAATTCCAGTCAATTTTGCATTGAAAAGTCAAATGGCGCTCCTTCCCTTCCGAGCTCTGCCCTGCGCCCAAACAATGGTTTACACCCACATATGGGGTATCAGCGTACTCAGGACAAATTGCACAACAATTTTTGGGGTCCAATTTCTTCTCTCACCCTTGGGAAAATAAAAAATTGCGGGTGAAAAGATCATTTTTGTGAAAAAATATGATTTTTTATTTTTACGGCTCTGCATTATAAACTTCTGTAAAGCACTTGTTGGGTCAAAGTGCTCACCACACATCTAGATAAGTTCCTTAGGGGGTCTACTTTCCAAAATGGTGTCACTTGTGGGGGGTTTCAATGTTTAGGCACATCAGGGGCTCTCCAAATGCAACATGGCGTCCCATCTCAATTCCAGTCAATTTTGCATTGAAAAGTCAAATGGCGCTCCTTTGCTTCCAAGCTCTGCCATGCGCCCAAACTGTGGTTTACCCCCACATATGGGGTATCAGCGTACTCAGGACAAATTGTACAACAACTTTTGGGGTCTATTTTCTCCTGTTACCCTTGGTAAAATAAAACAAATTGGAGCTGAAATAAATTTTGTGTGAAAAAAAGTTAAATGTTCATTTTTATTTAAACATTCCAAAAATTCCTGTGAAACACCTGAAGGGTTAATAAACTTCTTGAAAGTGGTTTTGAGTACCTTGAGGGGTGCAGTTTTTAGAATGGTGTCACACTTGGGTATTTTCTATCATATAGACCCGTCAAAATGACTTCAAATGAGATGTGGTCCCTAAAAAAAAATGGTGTTGTAAAAATGAGAAATTGCTGGTCAACTTTTAACCCTTATAACTCCGTCACAAAAAAAAATTTTGGTTCCAAAATTGTGCTGATGTAAAGTAGACATGTGGGAAATGTTATTTATTAAGTATTTTGTGTGACATATGTCTGTGATTTAAGGGCATAAAAATTCAAAGTTGGAAAATTGCGAAATTTTCAAAATTTTCGCCAAATATTCGTTTTTTTCACAAATAAACGCAAGTTATATCGAAGAAATTTTACCACTAACATGAAGTACAATATGTCACGAGAAAACAATGTCAGAATCGCCAAGATCCGTTGAAGCGTTCCAGAGTTATAACCTCATAAAGGGACAGTGGTCAGAATTGTAAAAATTGGCCCGGTCATTAACGTGCAAACCACCCTCGGGGCTTAAGGGGTTAAACATTAATTCTTTACATTTTTACAATTGCTGTAATTTTTTTTTTTTTATGGCACCTTCCCTTTAAGGAGAAGACGTCTCGGGACATTATTTTAAACACCTTGCCAGTAGTGAGGGGGGGGGGGGGGGGGGCCTGCTTTCTTGGTGGATGCATCCGCGGACTCTATTAGAGTGGCTGCTAGATCAGCGGTCTTTTTCAATGCAGCTAGACGGGTGCTTTGGCTTAAGTGTTGGACGGGGGATCTCCAGACAAAATCGAAGTTATGTACCATCCCCTGTGAAGGAGAGTTCTTGTTTGGTTCCACCCTGCATGACCACCTGGATAAAGTGGGGGATAAGAAAAAGTCCTTCCCTATTCGCTTATCCATCCTACAGGTGGCCCTTTCGGAGCAAGAGGTTTATCCATAGGAGACCAGGCAAAACTCAGGATAGATGGGAGGACAAAAAGAATAAAAATAAGGGGTCCATGTTCAATAAGAGCCCCACCGACCATAGAAAGCCCTCCCAATGAATTTTGGCCCCAGGTGGGGGGAAGGTTGTCCCTCTCTTTCAGCCTGGGAGAAAATTACCAACAGTCCGTGGATATTGGACATAATAAAATCTGGACTAAGGCTAAAATTCCACAGCCTCCCCCAACCTTCCTTTATGATAACATCTCAGAGATCGTCCGTGGAGGAACCACTGGTTTTGGAACAAGAAATTGTGGGACTATCAGAGAAAGGAGTTCTCCTGGAGGTTCCCCTCCAAGAAAGAGGGAAAGGGTTCCCTTTTTCCTAAGAAAAAAACCAGACGGGTCCTACAGCACAATTATAAACTTAAAGGGAACCTGTCACCCCCCCCCCCCCAGGCGTTTTAACTGAAAGAGCCACCATGTGCAGCAGTAATGCTGCATTCTGACAAGGTGGCTCTTTTAGTTCTGGGTGCTGTAACTGCCGAAATAATCAGTTTTGTAATTTGTCCTAAATACCTTTTCTTCAGTCAAGGAGGCAGGCCTCCCCCCCCCCCCCCCCTTCTGCAGACGCCACACAGCCGTTACTCAAATCTTCTTGGCGCCGCCTCCTCACCGCTGTTTTGAAATGAGGCGGCGCCTGCGCTCTTTTCTCCTGCCTTGGGCAGGCGCAGTGAGCGCTGGCAGTCTATCCTCGTATGCAGTCCAGCTGACTGCACCTGTGCAGACGCCCTGCCTGTGAATCCCAGCCCCGCAGTGTCTTCTGATTTATTCACATTGCGGGGCTGGGATTCACAGGTTCGTTAAAGCAGCAGGAAGGTCAAGACCCCTACCCTTGCATAGTACCCCTCAGTGGGATTTAAATTTAGTCCTTACAGCCTTGACTAAATCTCCCTTCGAACCCTTGGCAGATGCTCCATTGAGAATCCTATCACTTAAAACATTCCAATTGGTTGCCCTCACTTCTGCACGCAGGGTCAGTAACATACAAGCCTTATCAGCTAGCCTCCCTTTCACACAATTCTTAGATGATAGGGTCGTTCTCAAGACTGATCCATTCTACCTCCAAGAAGTAGCTTCTCGATTTCATAGATTGCAGGAGATTTCCCTTCCCTCCTTTTGACCTAACCCCAACAACGAGGAGGAAAAGACCTTACACACGTTAGATGTGAGGAGATGACTGATTCATTACCTAGAGGCCACTAGGGAGTGTAGGGAGGATAGATCTTTTTGTATGTTTCCAGGGTTCTCAGAAAGGGAAAAAAGCCTCCGAAAGCACACTAGCAAGATGGATCAGGGATGCCATCAACCTGTCGTATACATCAAGTGGGGTGCCCGCCCCGGAGAAAATCAGAGCTCACTCAACGAGAGCAGTAGCAGCCTCCTGGGCGGAAAGGGCCGGTTCTTCAATTGATCAGATATCACCGGAAACCTCAAGCACCACAAAGCAGTCATGAAATCCAAAACACTTTATTATAATCACAATCAAGAATAAAAAATAGATCTAAGTATACCAGACAGACAGATAGAATGGGGCTAAAAAGATGACAGAGGATGTCATCAGCATCAAGCCAAGCCCAAGGTAGGGTGTATCCCTAAGGAAGGTAATTGCATGCAAATAATCCACAGAGTATAAAGTGCAACAGTGCAATACTGGTGACAACCACTGACACACACAGCTATGCTAGCCGTACAAACAATCAATAGGTAGTCCAATTCATATACTCCATAGCTGCAATGACACATTACCTAGTGTAGATGGCAGAGAACACACAGGGACACCCGTCCACCCCGACGCGGGTTTCGGTATGGTACCTTCCTCAAGGGGCGCATAGATGCAAAGGGGCATGGAGATTAAATAGCGGCACATGAGCAGCGCGGTGCAGCCCCACATTACCTCACGTCCGCCTGGTCCCAGCGAACCGGGCAGACGAGAACCGGAAACAAGTGGGGCCCCTCGTGACCCGGAAGCCGGCGCACGGCCACTGGGAACCAAGCGGGCCAAAGCGCAGCCGGTGTATGCGCCGTGGATACACAAATATAACGCTGCGATGTTTAAAGTTGGCACAAGTCAGGGAAGTGGTGCAGTGGTATCCTACAAGGGAAAACGGTGCTGTAAAAAGGTATCGGGCACGAAAATAGTATATGAAATGTAATTTCCTATTGTGCCCAGGCAAACCAGCATATTAAGATGGCATTCATTTGGCTGCAGGGTATGTGTTATAGACCCCTTTAAAACCCCGAACAAATAGAGCCGTACAAGGCTATAGCAGGTTAAAGTCAAAAATATCAAATAATATCTGCATGGGCACAAATCCTTAATAGCCTATATATTAAAAACACCAATATAGCCATAAATAAACACAAATAAAAATACAGATAATCATAAAGCAGGAAATATTGATTTAGACTACAAATATATAACCACAATGGTATATATCACAAATGTGCCCACACACAGATACACATATACAGAATTTAATATAACCATAGCCAAGCGACTCTATATACAATCCTATATATGGAGAACGAACCCCCCTCCTGGAGTCCATCCGGAAAATGCCAGAAGATTCGCACATGGGGTAGTCTTCTTAAATCCCAGAAGCCGTCTCAAATGTCTGATAATAACAGACACCAAATTCACAACAGATCTATGGCAATGCCCTGAATATAAGAAAAACATATACTGTTAAAATCAAGAAAAAAACACAAGATGCGGACTCACATCCTAACACAGCAGTATGTTGACTAGAGAAAAGGCGCATAGCTTATATTTTCATTTAGCCCCCTTGGGTGCACGGTATTGAGAGACCACATCCAACATGTTTCCAACTGACCCAAGCGTTTAAATAAATTACCCCCACGGATATTGACATTCAACATATCAATACCACGCACTCTTAAGAAGAGTGCTATCACATTGATGATAGGCCCTAAAGTGCCTCGGTATTGTTTTAAGGGTAGTTACGTCCACTTAGGTTGCAGCTGCCTGGATCCCCAGGACATGTTCCCGAATTCTCACTTTAACCCCTTCCCGACCCATGACGCCTATGTGGCGTCATGCAGATCGGGTGAAGGGGTTAACTCCTATTTTACCCGATCTGCAGGGAGAGGGGGAGTGGTACTTCAGCCCAGGGGGGGTGGCTTCACCCCCCCGTGGCTACGATCGCTCTGATTGGCAGTTTCACTTTCAACAGCCAATCAGCGATTTGTAATATTTCACCTAAAAAACTGGTGAAATATTACAATCCAGCCATGGCCGATGCTGCAATATCATCGGCCATGGCTGGAAAACCTGAAGTGACCCCCCCCACCCCACCCCACCGATCGCCCCCCCAGTGCTCCGTTATGGGGTCCGGTCCCCTCCGTCCGCCTGCCCGCTCCCTCCTTGCTCAGATCCACCCCCCCTGTGCTCCGATCACCCCCCCTGTGCTCCGATCCACCCCCCCACCACCCCTTCATACTTACCGATCCTCCCGGTGTCCGTACGTCTCCTCGCTGGGCGCCGCCATCTTCCAAAATGGCGGGCGCATGCTCAGTGCGCCCGCCGAATCTGCCAGCCGGCAGATTCATTACAAGTACATTTTGATCGCTGTGGTAGGTTCTATCACAGCGATCAAAATAAAAAAATAATAAATAAACCCCCCCCCCTTTATCACCCCCATAGGTAGGGACAATAATAAAATAAAGAAAATATTTTTTTTTCTTTTTCCACTAGGGTTAGGGTTAGAACTAGGGGTAGGGTTAGGGTTAGGGGTAGGGTTAGGGTTACGGGTAGGGTTAGGGTTAGGGTTACGGGTAGGGTTAGGGTTAGGGGTAGGGTTATGGCATGTGCACACAGAGCGGATCGGCCACGGATCCGCAGCGGATTGGCCGCTGCGAATTCGAAGCAGTTTTCCATCAGGTAAATCCGCAGGTAAAACGCAGTGCCTTTTACCTGCAGATTTTTCAAAAATGCGTTGCGGTTAGGGTTGTGGTTAGGGGTGTGTTGGGGTTAGGGTTGTGATTAGGGTTATGGCTACAGTTGGGATTAGGATTAGGGGTGTGTTGGGGTTAGTGTTGAAGTTAGAATTGAGGGGTTTCCACTGTTTAGGCACATCAGGGGTCTCCAAACGCAACATGGCGCCACCATTGATTCCAGCCAATCTTGCGTTCAAAAAGTCAAATGGTGCTCCCGCCCTTCCAAGCCCCGACGTGCGCCCAAACAGTGGTTTACCCCCACATTTGGGGTACCAGCGTTCTCAGGACAAACTGGGCAACAACTGTTGGGGTCCAATTTCTCCTGTTACCCTTGCAAAAATAAAAAATTACTTGCTAAAACATAATTTTTGAGGAAAGAACAATTATTTTTTATTTTCACGGCTCTGCGTTATAAACTTCTGTGAAGCACTTGGGGGTTGAAAGTGCTCACCACACATCTAGATAAGTTCCTTCGGGGGTCTAGTTTCCAAAATGGGGTCACTTGTGGGGTGTTTCTACTGTTTAGGCATATCAGGGGCTCTGCAAATGCAATGTGACGCCCGCAGACCATTCCATCAAAGTCTGCATTTCAAATGTCACTACTTCCCTTCCGAGCCCTGACGTGTGCCCAAACAGTGGTTTACCCCCACATATGGGGTATCAGCGTACTCACAACAAACTGGGCAACAAATATTGGGGTCCAAATTCTCCTGTTACCCTTGTGAAAATAAAAAATTGCTTGCTAAAACATCTTTTTTGAGGAAAGAAAAATGATTTTTTATTTTCACGGCTCTGCGTTGTAAACTTCTGTGAAGCACTTGGGGGTTGAACGTGCTCACCACACATCTAGATAAGTTCCTTGGGGGGTCTAGTTTCCAAAATGGGGTCACTTGTGGGGGGTTTCTACTGTTTAGGCATATCAGGGGCTCTGCAAACGTAACCTGATGCCCGCAGAGCATTCCATCAAAGTCTGCATTTCAAAACGTCACTACTTCCCTTCCGAACCCCGACGTGTGCCAAAACAGTGGTTTACCCCCAGATATGGGGTATCAGCGTACTCAGGAGAAACTGGACAACAACTTTTGGGGTCCAATTTCTCCTGTTACTCTTGCAAAAATAAAACAATTCTGGGCTAAAAAAATATTTTTGAGGAAAGGAAACACATTTTTTATTTTCACGGCTCTGCGTTATAAACTTCTGTGAAGCACTTGGGGGTTCAAAGTGCTCACTACACATCTAGATAAGTTCCCTTGGGGGACTAGTTTCCAAAATGGAGTCAATTGTGGGGAGTTCCTACTGTTTAGGCACATCAGGGGCTCTGCAAACGCAACCTGACGCCCGCAGAGCATTCCATCAAAGTCTGCATTTCAAAACGTCACTACTTCCCTTCCGAACCCCGACGTGTGCCAAAACAGTGGTTTACCCCCACATATGGGGTATCAGCGTACTCAGGAGAAACTGGACAACAACTTTTGGGGTCCAATTTCTCCTGTTACCCTTGGGAAAATAAAAAATTGTGGGCTAAAAAATCTTTTTTGGGAAAAGAAAAATTATTTTTTATTTTCATGGCTCTGCGTTATAAACTTCTGTGACGCACTTGGGGGTTCAAAGTGCTCACCACACATCTAGATTAGTTCCTTGGGGGGTCTAGTTTCCAAAATGGGGTCACTTGTAGGGGAGCTCCAATGTTTAGGCACACAGGGGCTCTCCAAACGCGACATGGTGTCCGCTAACGATTGGAGCTAATTTTCCATTCAAAAAGTCAAATGGCACGCCTCCCCTTTCTGAGTCTTGCCGTGCACCCAAACAGTGGTTTACCCCCACATATGAGGCATCGGCGTACTCAGGAGAAATTGCCCAACAAATTTTAGGATCCATTTTATCCTGTTGCCCATGTGAAAATGAAAGAATTGAGGCTAAAAGAAATTTTGTGTGAAAAAAAAGTACTTTTTCATTTTTGCGGATCAATTTGTGAAGCACCTGGGGGTTTAAAGTGCTCACTATGCTTCTAGATAAGTTCCTTGGGGGGTCTAGTTTCCAAAATGTGGTCACTTGTGGGGGAGCTCCAATGTTTAGGCACACGGGGGCTCTCCAAACGCGACATGGTGTCCGCTAAAGATTGGAGCCAATTTTTCATTCAAAAAGTCAAATGGCGCTCCTTCCCTTCCGATCCCTGCCGTGCGCCCAAACAGTGGTTTACCCCCACATATGAGGTATCAGCGTACTCAGGACAAATTGGACAACAACGTCCGTGGTCCAGTTTCTCCTTTTACCCTTGGGAAAATAAAAAATTGTTGCTAAAAGATCATTTTTGTGACTAAAAAGTTAAATGTTCATTTTTTCCTTCCATGTTGCTTCTGCTGCTGTGAAACACCTGAAGGGTTAATAAACTTCTTGAATGTGGTTTTGAGCACCTTGAGGGGTGCAGTTTTTAGAATGGTGTCACTTTTGGGTATTTTCAGCCATATAGAACCCTCAAACTGACTTCAAATGTGAGGTGGTCCCTAAAAAAAATGGTTTTGTAAATTTTGTTGTAAAAATGAGAAATCACTGGTCAAATTTTAACCCTTATAACTTCCTAGCAAAAAAAAAATGTGTTTCCAAAATTGTGCTGATGTAAAGTAGACATGTGGGAAATGTTATTTATTAACTATTTTGTGTCACATAACTCTCTGGTTTAACAGAATAAAAATTCAAAATGTGAAAATTGTGAAATTTTCAAAATTTTTGCCAAATTTCCGTTTTTTCCACAAATAAACTCAGAAATTATCTACCTAAATTTACCACTAACATGAAGCCCAATATGTCACGAAAAAACAATCTCAGAATCGCTAGGATCCGTTGAAGCGTTCCTGAGTTATTACCTCATAAAGGGACACTGGTCAGAATTGCAAAAAACGGCAAGGTCATGAAGGGGTTAAGCTGCCTGGTTGTCATTCCGATGTAGATGTAACCAGAAGGACATGTGGCATAATAAATAATGTTCCTAGATGTACACGTAATTTGTTTCTTGATGGTGTATAGTTCTTAGTGCCATCAGAATTAGTGAATGTACTACATCTATCCACATTCGGGCACACCACGCAGCGGCCACACGGGAAACAGCCTCCCATCATTGGAATGGCATCCACGAATGTCCTTGGTCCCTGACCCTCATTATGACTCCTGGTTAAGTGGTCTCGTAAATTCTTGGCCCGTCTGAAGGTTATTAGCGGCCTTTTCGGAAGAAACTTCCCAATGATAGGGTCTACCTGCAAAATAGGCCAAGCCTTAGTCAATGCTGCTCTAACCCTATCTGCCTGGGGATGAAACATGGTAATGAACCTAAGTTGATCCCCGCCAGTCCTATTCTCCTGTGGTTTGTACAGTAGGTGATTCCGGATCGAATATTTGGCCCTGTGATGGGCCTTTTTAACAACACGTCTACTGTACCCCCGTTCAGCAAAGCGTTCTGCAAGCTCATCAGCCCGTTTCTCAAAATCAGCATTTGTTGAGCAGATTCTGCGGAGTCGAAGGAACTGCCCCACAGGTATGGATGAGACCATATGGCGAGGGTGGCAAGAGGAGGCATGCAATACTGTGTTAGTTGAAGTTGCTTTATGGAAAATATCCGTATGAATATTCCCCGAGGCATCCTTACCAACCATCACATCCAGGAAGCTGATTTTGGACATATCCCACTCACATGTGAGGGTGATATTCAGATCATTACTGTTGAGACGTGCAATGAGTTGCTCGAGGTCAATGGCCGTCCTCTGCCAGACAAAAAGGATGTCATCGATGTACCGTATCCAAAAAGGGATACGGTCCATCGATGAGAGCCTGTCCGACAGGAAGAGGTCCCTCTCCCACAGCCCCAGGAACAGATTAGCATAGGCCGGTGCAAAGGCCGCGCCCATGGCTGTCCCCTGGAGCTGTAGTTAGAAGGACCCCTTAAAAACAAAAAAGTTATGTGTGAGGGTGAACTCTAGTAGTTCCAGCAGGAGTCCCTTAAGCCCCACGGACGGTGAAGATGTTCCAAGAAAAAATGTGACCTCTGCAATACCGTCTTTATGTCTAATATTTGTGTATAGGGACTCCACATCTGCTGAAACCAGCAGAGATTCACCCTCAAAATTCAGGCCATTGCCCCTACGGAGCAGCTCACCAGTATCCTTCAAGTATGACGGAAGAGCAGACACAAGTGGCTGGAGGTGGAAGTCTATCCAGCAGTTAACATGCTCAAGAAAGTTTCCCCTCCCTGACACAATTGGTCGACCGAGTGGCGACTCCAGGCTCTTGTGAACTTTGGGGAGGAGATAGAATGTAGCTATCGTGGGGTCATTAATAAGGAGAGCAGAAGCAAGCACCTTCGTAATGACATCATCCTACAATGCTCTTTTTACAATGGTCACAAGTTGGCCGGAGTATGCACTCAAAGGGTTATAAGTTAGGGAAGTCAGGGAAGTGGTGCAGTGATATCCTACAAGAGAAAACGGTGCTGTAAAAAGGTATCGGGCACGAAAATAGTATATATAGTAAGCGGTTGGACTATCTCAAAAACCTCCCTGATGTACTATTAAAACCTGCTGATAAGGGAGGAAATGTTGTCGTTTGGCCTACGAAACTCTGAGAAAGAGGCCTTTTGCCAGTTGAATAATGCTGTTTGCTACAAGAAACTAACTTATAACCCTTTGAGTGAATCTTATAAATGTTACTCAAATATATATGTTCTATCAAACTATGAACAACAGTGATAAGCAGTTCTGCTGGAGATAGACATTTCTTACTTCTTGTGTGTCACTGTTCTCCACTGCCCTTATCTAATCTTATACTTGGTTAACCTCATGCTGCCCCAACCCCCTACTTACAATGTATGAAACGGAAAGTGAAAATGTGTTGCAAATTCTTAGTAGTAAAGCTCCTCCTCTAGACTAGATTTTTACTAGGTGTGCGTCTTCCAAGCATCTCACAGCTGCTACTCAGAAGAGGAAGACTGTAAGAAGTATTATCCTTTAAACAAACTTTGCATCAGTTAACTGTGAGTACATGAGGAATAACAGTATTACTGACCACTATATCAGTTGTACGACCTGGCAATAATTTTGTACAATTGTTTTTAGGAAAAACAATTGTCATTTGGATTGTGAATGCAGAATTAAAAACCTGAGAATGTCAAAGAAGCGTCACATTAAATCAGCTGTATTTGAACATTTCACCATCACTCAAGATAGAAAACATTATGTCTGTCAGTGTATGACAAATGATCCAGACGAAAACAAATGCTGTGAAGCCAAGATCAGTGCATATTCAGGCAAAGATAAAAATGCTCCTACCAGAGCTTCTAATCTAAAGAGACATTTACAGCGCTTTCATCCAGAAGTACTGAAAGCAGTGGATGAGAAAGACTGCATCCAAACCAATGAACCAGTGCCCAGCTCTTCCAGCCAAACAAAGGAGCAGAGAACTTTGCAGCCATCAGTTGCAAGATATTTTGTCAGTGACAGTTACTGTGACAATGACAGTAGATACATTTAAAAAAACAGATCATAGAGCTTGTTGTAAAGGATAGTGTGCCTATTACATTATTTTCATGACCAGCTTTTATGTGTCTGAATGGGGAAATGGCCCGCAAGCTTGGTGTTTCTCTGGAGAGAGAAGAGTATTAGAAAATTAGTAATCAAAGAAGCTTTTAACCCCTTCCTGACCTTTGACGCATACGCTGCGTCATGAAAGTCAGTGCCAATCCGACCTGTGACGCACCGTATGCGTCATGGAGGGATCGCGTCCCTGCAGATCGGGTGAAAGGGTTAACTCCAATTTCACGCGATCTGCAGGGACAGGGGGAGTTGTACTTTAGCCCAGGGGGGGTGGCTTTGCCCCCACGTGGCTACGATCGCTCTGATTGGCTGTTGAAAGTGCAACAGCCAATCAGAGCAATTTGCAATATTTCACCTATGAAAATGGTGAAATATTGCAATCCAGCCATGGCCGATGCTGCAATATCATCGGCCATGGCTGGAAATCCTGATCTGCCGCATACCCCCCCCCCCACTGCCACCGATCTGCTCCCCGGTCCTCCGTTCAGTCCGCTACTCCCCTGCGTCCGCCTGTCCGCTCCCCCGTCCTAGTGTCCGCTCCCCCCTGTGATCCGATCCACCCCCCTGTGCTCCGATTCAAGCACCACCCCCCCCACCCCTTCATACTTACCGATCCTCCCGGAGTCGGTCCGTCTTCTCCCTGGGCGCCGCCATCTTCCAAAATGACGGGCGCATGCGCAGTGCGCCCGCCGAATCTGCCGGCCGGCAGATTCGTTCAATGTACATTTTGATCACTGTGATATAACCCATCACAGTGATCAAAATAAAAAAAATAGTAAATGAACCCCCCCCTTTATCACCCCCATAGGTAGGGACAATAATAAAATAAAGAAAATATATATTTTTTTTTTCCACTAGGGTTAGGGTTAGGGGTAGGGTTAGGGGTAGAGTTAGGGGTAGGGTTAGGGCTAGGGTAAGGCTATGTGCACACGTATTCTGGTACTCTGCGGATTTTTCCGCAGCGGATTTGATAAATCCTCAGTGCAAAACCGCTGCGGATTTACCGCGGATTTACCACGGTTTTTCTGCGGTTTTTCTGCAGATTTCACTGCGGTTTTACAACTGCGTTTTCTATTGGAACAGTTGTAAAACCGCTGCGGAATCTGCAGAAAGAAGTGACATGCTGCGGAATGTAAACCGCTGCGTTTCCACGCAGTTTTTTCCGCAGCATGTGCACAGCGTTTTTTGTTTCCCATGGCTGCGGATTTGGCTGCGGATCCGCAGCGGATTGGCCACTGCAGATTCGTAGCAGTGTTCCATCAGGTTTACAGTACCATGTACACCTATGGAAAACCAAATCCGCTGTGCCCATGGTGCGGAAAATACCACGCAGAAATGGTGCGTTGTATTTTCCGCAGCATGTCAATTCTTTGTGTGGATTCCGCAGCGTTTTGCACCTGTTCCTCAATAGCAATCCGCAGGTGTAATCCGCACAAAAAACACTGGAAATCTGCGGTAAATCTGCATGTAAAACGCAGTGCCTTTTACCTGTGGATTTTTCAAAAATGGTGCGAAAAAAATCTCACACGAATCCGCAACGTGGGCACATAGCCTTAGGTTTAGGGTTGGAATTAGAGTTAGGGTTGGAATTAGGGCCGGGGTTGGAAATAGGGTTTAGATTAGGCTTGTGGTTAGGGTTAGGGTTAGGGGTGTGTTGGGGTTAGGGTTGTGGTTAGGGTTAGGATTAGCGTTAGGGTTGGGATTACGGTTAGGGGTGTGTTGGGGTTAGGGTTGTGGTTAGGGGTGTGTTGGGGTTAGGGTTGTGATTAGGGTTATGGCTAGAGTTGGCATTAGGGTTAGGGGTGTGTTGGGGTTTCCACTGTTTAGGCACATCAGGGGTCTCCAAACGCAACATGGCGCCACCATTGATTCCAGCCAATCTTGCGTTCAAAAAGTCAAATGGTGCTCCCTCCCTTCCGGGCCCTGACGTGCGCCCAAACAGTGGTTTACCCCCACATATGGGGTACCAGCATACTCAGGACAAACTGGGCAACAACTATTGGGGTCCAATTTCTCCTGTTACCCTTGGGAAAATAAAACATTGCGGGCTAAAAAAATCATTTTTGAGGAAAGAAAAATGACTTTTTATTTTCACAGCTCTGCGTTGTAAACGTCTGTGAAGCACTTGGGGGCTCAAAGTGCTCACCACATATCTAGATAAGTTCCATGGGGGGTCTAGTTTCCAAAATGGGGTCACTTGTGGGGGTTTCTACTGTTTAGGCACATCAGGGGCTCTGCAAACGTAACATGATGCCCGCAGGCCATTCCATCAAAGTCTGCATTCCAAAGCGTCACTACTTCCCTTCCGAGCCACGGCATGTGCCCAAACAGTGGTTTTCCCCCACATATGGGGTATCAGCGTACTCAGGACAAACTGGACAACAACATTTGGGGTCCAATTTCTCCTGTTACCCTTGGGAAAATAAAAAATTCCGGGCTAAAAATCATTTTTGAGGAAAGAAAAATTATTTTTTATTTTCACGGCTCTGCGGTATAAACTTCGGTAAAGCACCTGGGGGTTTAAAGTGCTCACTATGCATCTAGATAAGTTCCTTGTGGGGTCTAGTTTCTAAAATGGGGTCACTTGTAGGGGAGCTCCAATATATAGGCACACAGGGGCTCTCCAAACGCGACATGGTGTCCGCTAACGATTGGAGCTCATTTTCCATTCAAAAAGTCAAATGGCGTGCCTTCCCTTCCGAGCCTTGCCGTGCACCCATACAATGGTTTACCCCCACATATGAGGTATCGGCGTAGTCAGGAGAAATTGCCCAACAAATTTTAGGATCCATTTTCTCCTGTTGCCCATGTGAAAATGAAAAAATTGAGTCTAAAAAAAATTGTGTGAAAAAAAAGTACTTTTTCATTTTTATGGATCAATTTGTGAAGCACCTGAGGGTTTAAAGTGCTCACTATGCTTCTAGATAAGTTCCTTGGGGGGTCTAGTTTCCAAAATGGGCTCACTTGTGGGGGAGCTCCAATGTTTAGGCACACAGGGGCTTTCCAAACGTGACATGGTGTCCGCTAACGATGGAGATAATTTTTCATTCAAAAATTCAAATGGCGCTCCTTCCCTTCCGAGCCTTACCATGTGCCCAAACAGTGGTTTACCCCCACATGTGAGGTATAGGTGTACTCAGGAGAAATTGCCCAACAAATTTTAGGATCCATTTTATCCTGTTGCCCATGTGAAATGAAAAAATTGAGGCTAAGATAATTTTTTTTGTGAAAAAAAAAAAGTACTTTTTCATTTTTACAGATCAATTTGTGAAGCACCTGGGGGTTTAAAGTGCTCATTATGCCTCTAGATAAGTTCCTTGTGGGGTCTAGTTTCCAAAATGGGGTCACTTGTGGGGGAGCTCCAATGTTTAGGCACATGGGGGCTCTCCAAACGCGACATGGTGTCCGCTAAAGATTGGAGCCAATTTTTCCTTCAAAAAGTCAAATGGCGCTCCTTTCCTTCCGAGCCCTGCCGTGAGCCCAAACAGTGGTTTACCCCCACATATGAGGTATCAGCGTACTCAGGACAAATTGGACAACAACCTTCGTGGTCCAGTTTCTCCTTTTACCCTTGGGAAAATATAAAAATTGTTTCTAAAAGATCATTTTTGTGACAAAAAATTTAAATGTTCATTTTTTCCTTCCATGTTGCTTCTGCTGCTGTGAAGCACCTGAAGGGTTAATAAACTTCTTGAATGTGGTTTTGAGCACATTGAGGGGTGCAGTTTTCTTTATCGCCTCTCATTGGGGGACACAGGAACCATGGGTGTATGCTGCTGCCACTAGGAGGCTGACACTATGCAAATAAAAAAGTTAGCTCCTCCTCTGCAGTGTACACCCCACCGACTGGCATTATACTCTTCAGTTTAGCTTAGTGTCAGTAGGAGGTGGACACGGGTCTTTCATTAGACCCTTATCTACCTCAATGTGCGTCGTTTCTTTTCAGATTTCCGGAGGGATACAGGGTGAACAGTCACACCTGTACTCCCACAATTCGGACTATGAGTACGGCGTGTACTGCCACCCCGTATCCTCATAGATCCTTCTGCAGGACCAAGAGCCTAGCACACCAGCGTGTTTAGAAGTCCGGTCCTGCATCCGTCCCCCACCCACTCGCCCACCAGAGCCTGTCGGTTGGAGGAGACGAGGACGTCCATCATGGCTCCGTGGACGTCTCATTTCCCCTCAGGTTAGTAACGGCGTGGGATGTTTAGGTGAGTATTTCCTCTCCAACCCCCCGGGATCTTCCTCGCAGTGTGGGGAAGTAGAAGTACCTTAATGCGGTGTTTCTTAGGGATCACACCTTAGCTGCACCCTTCATCGGGCTCTCCCTGCAGCCGCACGGCTCGGCGGCCACAATGTCCCCTCTTACAGCGTGACAGCCTGGCAGGGGACGTCTGGCTTCCCACTGCCGCGCCGCTCTACGGCCTCACCGCTCGGTGGCCGCAATGTGTCCTCTGCGCGGCATTCTTGGGGCTGCCGCGCTACTTATTCCTGCGGTCGGCGCCGGCTTCTGAGCACCGCTCCGGCGCCGCGATTCTCTTCTCCGGCGGCGCCAACCTCTAATTTAGGTCCCGGCTTCTGCCGGGGCCTACTTCTGGCGCCGCGACCCCGCCTCTTCCGGTCTCTAGGGGGGCATTAGCAGGTCGCCGCGCTATTCTGTCCGTGCGGCGCACTGCTCCGGCGCCGCGGTTCCTTTCTCCGGCGGCGCCGGCCTCTAATTTAGGTCCCAGCTTCTGCCGGGGCCTACTTCCGGTTTCACGCCCCTCCACTTCCGCTGCTGCGGGCGGGTTTTTTTTCCCGCCCGACATCTGTGCCCTACCCACCGGCGCCTCTGTGTCTGGCCCCGCCCGCCTTCCTCCAGGGACACTCAGCATTGGAGCCCACGCAGTGCGGCCCGCACCGCATCTCTTCGGCACAGCACTGCGCAGTATACAGCACCTCCCGACAGTGGGACATCTTCCAGGACCGGGTCCGTGAGTAGCTGCACTGCAGACTGACACCCCCCTCTGCCTCACTGTCCCCTAACCTGCTGGCATTTTCTTCAGGGACCTCTCAAAATGTCTAATTCTAAAGGGGGCCGCTCCCGTCCTCCTACTTCTTCCTCTTCTGCCATAGTCAAGTTCTTTGCATGTTCGTCCTGCAACAGCAAACTTCCCTCAGGTCAGTCCTCTCCGCTCTGTCAGGCCTGCAGCAACCCAATTGTTCCCACCGCCCAGGTTCCCCCGGCCGATCCGCCCGAGAGTGATACCCCCATCCCAGGCTGGGCCTCCACTCTGTCTCAATCGGTGGCCGATTTAACACGGGTGTCTCAAACCCTGGTGTCCGTGCTGGATCGATTACCTCTGCAGACCCCCGCAGTAGCCAGCGGGTCCCAGGAACCACCGCCCGAGCCCTCCTTGATACGCCACAAAAGGTCCAGGCAGGACTGTCGGTCTGAGTCCTCTTCGCGTTCCATCTCGCCACACGGCCCTCCCCGGCGGTCGGTGTCCCCCCGATCCTCCTCCCCTGAGTCAGGCGAGGCTCTCTCTGATGCGCCCTCGGAGGATTTTTCGGAGCTGGATTCTAACCAAATCGCCACTATGAGGGATATGGTCCAGAATCTCATTGGGGCAATAAACCAAACCTGTGGCATCAAGGATCCCTCTACGGAACCCGCAGATCAGGCGGTTTCGTTTAGACGGGCCAAACCACCTTCCAAGTTTTTTGCTCCTCATCCTGAATTCGTGGAAATCTTGTCCAGAGAGAGAGAGAACCCGACCAGACGTTTTCAGAGGGGAAAACGCCTGGGTGTGTTATATCCTTTTCCTCCAGAACTTACCGCCAATTGGACGGTCTCTCCCTCGGTGGATCCCCCTGTCTCCAGGCTGTCCACCAACACTGTGCTTCCACTGTCCGGCGGAGCATCTCTGAAGGACTCTAACGATAGAGTTGTAGAATCCTTTGCGAAGTCAGCCTTTGAAGCGGCTGCGGCAGCGCTATGCCCAGCTTTTGCTTCTACTTGGGTTTCTAAATCTATTTCCAAATGGGCCAAAGATCTCCGTCGCGGTATCCTGGACGGGGCGCCTCCCGCGCAACTAGCGGAGCTTGCCAACCAAATTTCCCACGCTGGTGAATACCTGGTCTCCGCCTCCCTGGATACCGCGTCTTGTGCGGCTCAGGCTTCCAGCAATGCTTTTGCCATCCGCCGGACCGTTTGGCTCAAGGCCTGGCAGGCGGACTTATCTTCCAAGAAGTCCCTTACCAGCCTGCCCTTCCAGGGCTCTCGTCTATTTGGTTCCCAGCTGGACCAAATCATTAAAGACGCCACCGGAGGTACAAGTTCTCTTCTCCCCCAGGCTAAGCCTCGTCGTCCTCCTAGACGGCAGTTTCGTCCCTTCCGGCCTTTTCGCCGTTTCGCGGCGTCTAGCTCCTTTTCCCAGCAGCAACAGAGGCCACAGGCACGTCAAGAGAAGAAGGCGGTGTCCTTTAGACCCACTCCGTCCTGGCGTCCTCGCTATTCCCAGGGTAGATCCTCCAGGTCCAGGACTGGAAGATCCACCTCTGCATGACTCTCGGCAAGACTCCAGCCCAACTCCCAGGTTGGGCGGCCGTCTTCTCTTTTTCAGGGACGTCTGGCTTTCCGCAGTAGAGGACGCATGGGTCAGGGAAGTTGTATCTTCGGGATACAAGATCGAGTTCGTTTCACGACCCCGGGATCGTTTCTTCGAATCCCGTCCTCCAAGAGATCCCGCTTTAGTTCCGGGCTTCTTTGCAGCCATCGCTTCTCTCCTCAAAGCCGGGGTTATCGTTCCCGTACCAGAAAAAGAACGTTTCACGGGTTTCTACTCGAACCTTTTTGTGGTACCGAAAAAGGACGGCAAGGTTCGTCCCATTCTGGACCTCAAATTGCTGAACAGGAGAGTTCATCTGAGACGCTTCAGGATGGAATCTCTTCGTTCAGTAATTGCTTCCATGGAGGCCCAGGAGTTTCTGTGCTCAATCGACATCCAGGACGCCTACCTACATGTCCCGATTTTTCCTGGACATCACCGTTTCCTGCGCTTTGCAGTGCTCCGGGAACATTTTCAGTTCGTTGCCCTGCCGTTCGGCCTAGCAACCGCGCCAAGGGTGTTCACAAGGATCATGGCAGCACTGATGGCCATCTTGAGGGTCAGAGGCCTGGTCCTTTTTCCTTACCTCGACGACATCCTCATCAAGGCTCCGTCCTTTGCTCAGGCCCACGAAAGCCTGTCTATTCTTATCGACACCTTAGTCCGTTTCGGGTGGCTGGTCAACCGGAAGAAGTCCTGCCTTATCCCTTCTCAGCGCATCATCTTTCTGGGCATGCTCTTCGACACTCGCCAGTCCAGAGTCTTTCTTCCCAAAGACAAGAAATCCACTCTTTGTCGGGACATACGCTTGCTCCAGGGTCGTCGGCCTCTCTCTCTCCGTTCGGCCATGAGGGCTCTGGGGAGGATGGTAGCAACATTGGAAGCGATTCCCTTCGCCCAATTTCACTCGCGGCCCCTCCAGCAAGCCATTCTGTCTCAATGGGACAGGTCTGTCTTCTCCCTGGATCGGCCAATCCGTCTCTCTTCTCGGGTCAAACAGTCTCTCAACTGGTGGCTGACGTCTCCTCTTGTCTCCCAGGGCAGGTCCTTCCTTCCAGTTCACTGGCAGGTGGTGACGACGGACGCCAGCCTGCTCGGCTGGGGTGCGGTGTTTCGCCACCTGACGGTCCAGGGCCGTTGGTCGTCGCAGGAGTCGTCTCTGCCAATCAATGTCCTCGAAATTCGGGCCATTTTTCTGTCCCTCCGCCACTGGGAAACTATTCTCAGGGGCCTGCCAGTCCGGGTCCAGACGGACAACGCCACGGCCGTGGCATATGTCAACCATCAGGGGGGGACCCGGAGCTCCCTGGCCCTTGCCGAGGTCTCCAGGATCCTCCTTTGGGCAGAGGCTACAGTTCCAGTGATATCGGCGGTGCATATCCCCGGCGTGGACAACTGGGCCGCCGACTTCCTCAGCCGCGAGGGCCTCGCGGCAGGGGAATGGTCCTTGCATCCGGAGGTCTTCCATCAGATTTGTCTTCGATGGGGGACTCCGGACGTGGACCTCACGGCGTCTCGAATGAACAGGAAGGTTCCGCAGTTCGTCTCCAGGTCTCGCGATCCTCTCGCAGTGGGCGTCGATGCTCTGGCCATCCCTTGGTCACAGTTCGGGCTGCCTTACCTGTTTCCACCCCTTCCACTTCTTCCCAAACTGTTGAAGAAGATCAAAGCGGAAGGAGTGCCGGTCATCCTGATCGCCCCGGATTGGCCCAGGAGAGCTTGGTTCGCAGAGCTCGTCAACCTCCTCGCGGACGCCCCCTGGCGCCTTCCAGACAGGCCCGATCTGCTGTCTCAGGGTCCGATCTGCCACCCGAATTCTCGGTCGCTCAGTTTAACGGCGTGGCTGTTGAGACCGCGGTTCTAAGAGCGTCCGGCCTTTCAGACCGGGTGATTCATACCATGATTCAGGCTCGGAAGCCTTCGTCTTCCAGGATCTACTACCGTACCTGGAAGGCTTACTTCCGTTGGTGCGAGTCCAACCGCGTTCCATCCATGACCTTTTCCCTGCCTTCTCTTTTGGCCTTCCTTCAGGCAGGACTGGATTCGGGCCTGGCTCTTAGCTCCCTGAAGGGCCAGGTTTCTGCGCTTTCCATCCTCTTTCAGAAGACTTTAGCTTCTCGGCCACAGGTTAAGACCTTCCTTCAAGGAGTGGCCCACACTGTCCCGCCGTACAGGGCCCCTGTGGATGCATGGGATTTGAACCTGGTACTGGACGTCCTGAGGTTTTCTCCCTTTGAGCCCCTTCGGGAGATTCCTCTATCAGTTTTATCTTGGAAGGTGTCCTTTCTTGTGGCCATCACGTCTATTCGCCGCGTTTCCGAGTTGGCGGCTCTGTCTTGCCGACCTCCGTTTTTGGTCATTCACCAGGATAAGGTGGTCTTCCGACCTCCACCTTCTTTTCTTCCTAAGGTGGTTTCAACCTTCCACCTCAACGAGGACATCATTTTACCTTCCTTTTGTCCAGCTCCGACTCATCCTCTGGAGCGCTCTCTGAACAAGCTGGACCTTGTCAGGGCTGTGAGGATCTACCTGGATAGAACCTCCACTTTTCGAAAGACTGATTCCTTTTTCGTCATTCCTGATGGCACGCGCAGAGGCCAACCGGCTTCTAAGGCGACTATTGCTCGCTGGATCAGAATGGCAATTTTGGAGGCTTACCGGGTCAAGAACAGAGTGCCCCCTCCTGGGATTAAGGCTCACTCTACCCGGGCAGTCGGCGCCTCCTGGGCGGTGCGCCACAGGGCTTCCGCCCTACAGCTTTGCAAAGCGGCAACTTGGTCTTCCATCCACACGTTCGCCAAATTTTACAAGGTCCATACCTACGCTTCGGCGGATGCCAGCCTAGGCAGAAGGATCTTGCAGGCGGCAGTGGTGAGTCCTCTGACCTGATGGAAGTCTTTTTTCCCGCCCTTGGGACTGCTTTGGGACGTCCCATGGTTCCTGTGTCCCCCAATGAGAGGCGATAAAGAAAACAGGATTTTTGGTTGCTTACCGTAAAATCTGTTTCTTGGAGCCTCCATTGGGGGACACAGCTCCCTCCCAATGTTTCTGTTATATGTTTTTATGACTGTTCTTAGGTTTACAATTCTCCAGTTTGTGGTTATGGTTTTTCAACCTTGTTACTTATCTCCTACTGCTTTCTCACTAACTGAAGAGTATAATGCCAGTCGGTGGGGTGTACACTGCAGAGGAGGAGCTAACTTTTTTATTTGCATAGTGTCAGCCTCCTAGTGGCAGCAGCATACACCCATGGTTCCTGTGTCCCCCAATGGAGGCTCCAAGAAACAGATTTTACGGTAAGCAACCAAAAATCCTGTTTTTAGAATGGTGTCACTTTTGGGTATTTTCAGCCATATAGAACCCTCAAACTGACTTCAAATGTGAGGTGGTCCCTAAAAAAAATGGTTTTGTAAATTTTGTTGTAAAAATGAGAAATCACTGGTCAAATTTTAACCCTTATAACTTCCTAGCAAAAAAAAAATATTTCCAAAATTGTGCTGATGTAAAGTAGACATGTGGGAAATGTTATTTATTAACTATTTTGTGTCACATAACTCTCTGGTTTAACAGGATAAAAATTAAAAATGTGAAAATTGCGAAATTTTCAAAATTTTCGCCAAATTTCCGTTTTTTTCACAAATAAACTCAGAAATTATCAACCTAAATTTACCACTAACATGAAGCCCAATATGTCACGAAAAAACTATCTCAGAACCGCTAGGATCCGTTGAAGCGTTCCTGAGTTATTACCTCATAAAGGGACACTGGTCAGAATTGCAACAAACGGCCAGGTCATTAAGGTCAAAATAGGCTGGGTCATGAAGGGGTTAAACAAAAGGAAGAACTTAAAAAAAACTCTCAAGGGACGCTTTGTTTCTTAAAATGGATGCCTGCACATGTCACAGAGTGAACTATTTTGCCATCAATGTCCGATTTGTTTGTGACAAAAATGAAATAGTTACCAAGACATTGGCAGTAAAAGACACCAAAGCTCATCACACCAGTGAGTTTCTCCAGGTCTTGGTGGAAAAGGTTCTGCAAGACTATGAACATAAAAAAGAGCAAGTTCTTTCTGTTGTAACTGACAATGCTTCAAATATGATAAGTACTATTAAGCTAATGAATGAGAGTAATGATGGTGACCAGCAGCTAGAAGAACATTGTGGGTCCACAGACACAGAAATGTTTGAAATAGAGGAACACAGTATTGTAACTGAGGAGCAAACTGAAGTTGCTTCAGATGAACAGCAACATGATAGTTTAGATGATCTTGTTGAAACTGTGTCAATACGTTCGTTCTTTCATTCATCACATGCGCTGTGTTGTGCATACGCTACAGCTGGCTATAAGAGACAGTCTGCAAGAAGGACATTCTGCTGCACTGATTGCAAAGGTGAGACAATTGGTTACTGTTGCCAGAACCCCTAAAGTTGACTCAATTTTGAAGAGACGTGCTGGAAAAGGGGCAATTATTGATCAAGCCACACGATGGGGCAGTACTTAATGATTCAGCGCTTGGTTTAACTGAAAACCTTTCTTGTAGACATGGCTAACCCTCAACTGACGCTAAATGAAAATCAGTGGAATCACGTGACTTGAGCTGGAAAAATTGCTAGAGCACCCATTTAAAGTGACTAAAAAATTACAAGCAGAGGACTTAACTCCAGGTATTTTCTTAAAGGAGTGGAAGAACCTGATGTTTCGCCTGTCCCAAAGAGGAGGGTTAATTGCAAGTGGCTACTATTACAAAATAACATTCTTTTAGCAGCTATTTATGTAGACCCAATGCATCGGATTCTTCTAGATGATCAACAGCTAACTAAAGGAAAAGAAGCTCTGTTTGAAATGGCAGTAAGGATGAAAGGGTTGCAGAACAGTCAGGAGGAACAAGAAGAATTTGGTCGTCCTGCCACATCTTCACCCTCATCAACGGATGAAGAATTTAATTTCGAAAAATATTTGGATCACAAGGACCGTGCAAAGCGTTCCCGCATAGAAGAGTCATCCCCATCAAAGAACACAGCCAGTACATTTCAGCAGAATTTTTCATGTGCACTAAAAGAAATTGAGACATTTGACTGTTCATCAAAAATAACAGTGCAACAAGCGATTCCTCTGTATCCTGACATTGTCAGAGATGTTGCCCGAGTGGTTACTGCTTTGCCACCAACCCAAGTTAGTGTAGAGAGGTTGTTCTCTGCTCTCAAAATAATTAGATCAGATTTGAGGGCAGCCATGAAGGAGGATCTGACAGAGGCAATACTTTTTCTGAGGACAAATTTATAGATTTCTTCTTATTAAAGGGAACCTGTCACCCCGTTTTTTCAGTATGAGATAAAAATACCATTAAATAGGGCCTGAGCTGTGCTGGACAATAGTGTATTTTGTGTACCCTGATTCCCCACCTATGCTGCCGAAATACGTTACCAAAGTCGCTGTTTTCGCCTGTCAATCAAGGTGGTCAGGTCAAATGGGTGTGGTGAAATCGCTTCTTCTCCCCCAGATCTTGCTCATCTTTCCTTTTGGTGGCGTAGTGGTTTGCGCATGCCCAACAAGGGAATGCACTGCGCAGCTGAAGAAAAAGAGCGCAATCTGCGCTATTCACCGCTTTTTCGCCGGCGGCCATCTTCCTGAGGCCGCGTGTGCGCAGATGGAGCGCTCTCCTGTCCGGGGCTTCAGGAAAATGGCCACGGGATGCCGCGCGTGCGCAGATGGGGATCGCGGCGGCCATTTTCCTGAAGCCGAGTTCGCATCTTTGGTAACGTATTTCGGCAGCATAGGTGGGGAATCAGGGTACACAAAATACACTATTGTCCAGCACAGCTCAGGCCCTATTTAATGGTATTTTTATCTCATACGGAAAAAACGGGGTGACAGGTTCCCTTTAACTGCATAACAGTGTTTTTTGCATATTTACTTACATGAGTTTAGAAAAGTTTATAAAAGTTATTTGCTATATTCTAATTGTATTCTAATAAATATAGTTTTTGCTCTAAGTGGTCTGATTACTTATATGATGGTGAGAAACTGAATAAGCACGATGTTAACATTTTACAACATTAAATTTATTGTTACGAATTGGCCATTTATGAAGGAGCCGGAGTCGGAACCTGATAAAATCCAGGAGTCTGAGTCGCAACTGTGGCTTACCGACTCCACAGCCCTGCGGTAAACTCTACATGTAGTAATTTTAGAGGCGTCAATTTGCCGCCTGGAAACGTATGCGGTCGATTGCGTAAGGAATGCGCCAAAAAAAACGCATTGCTGTCTATATGAACACATGCGTTCACAAGCACATGCGTTTGCTTGCATTTGTGAACGCATGCGTTACACTAGAGAAAAACATGTCTAGACACTAATTAGTCACCCCCCACATACAAGGTGCTAAAGGGAGGGAGCGGACATTTGCAGGTCACTACGCAGCAGACACTGAAGCAGACGAGACACAGGCTACATCCTTGGAGGAAAACAAGACACTGAACAATGTGAGTATATCCTCGCCAATGCCTGTATTTTCTATTTTCTGTCTCTACATGTCCTAATTTCTGCCATTTCTTTCTTTCTGCATGCATCAGAATGTCTTCTTTTTCTTCTTCTGATGAGGATCAAACGCCTGGGCCTGCACAAGCGGAAAGTCAGCGAAGTGAGTACTCACCTCCTCAGATTGGTAAGTAATTCACTGTCACATCTACACATATGACAATTTATGTTTTCCTTTTTTCAGAGCACTTCTTCTGCGGCAGAGACTGGGCAGGAGCAGCGGAGTCACGGTCGGGTGGCACGGCGGCAGCGTGTAAGTATACTTGGCTGACTGTTTATTGTATCCTCACTGTACAATTCTTGAATCTTCATTTCTTTACTTTTCTCTTTCTTTCCTCCCTTTTGCTTCTGCATCAAATTTTTTTTCCTTTCAATATTCAGGCCATTTCTCTGCTTCTGTTTTCTTTATTCCTTATGTTAAGGTCTCCAACATTAATGTCCTTTTTTTTTTTTTTTTTAGGTTCCAGATCGGGATGAGGACCTCATAGACAATGACCACTTCACCTCCGTCACACTAGCACTTTTTGGTCACTATTTTGCATCAGTATTTGGAATCCAAAACTAGGAGTGATTGATAAATGCAGAAGTGGAGCATATGTTTTTATTATACTTTTCCTCACATAGTTCCACTCCTGTTTTTGGCTTACCAATAGTGATGTAAAATACTGCGCAAATACTGTTGGTGTGACGGCAGCCTACACAACAGATCTATAGTCATCAAGTCAGGTGTCAGAAATAATTAATTCATGATGCACAAATAAATGGCTCATGAATTCATTATTTCTGACACATGTCCTGGTGAGTATAGATATGCCTTGTATCAACTCCATCGTCCCTTCATATTTTTCATCAGTATTTGGAATTCAAAACCAGGAGTGGTTGATAAATGCAGAAGTGGTGCATATGTTTTTATTTTACTTTTCCTCGTACTGTAGTACTCCTGATTTTGGCTTGCAAAGTCTGATGTAAAACTCTGTCCAAATACTGCTAGTGTGACCTCATCCTTAATCTCTATGTTTATATTCCACAGGACTTTTTTCTTTTTTGTAAATGTTTGGCCTTACTTTTTTTTACTTTCTTTGTTCACAGCACATGGAGCACCACTGTTGGCCCAGGTTCTGTAGTGGTCCTTCATCAGTCAGCCACGGACCCGTCCCAGCCATCCTCCAGCACTGCAGCAAGTGGGCCTGCCACACTAACTGGTGACCAGGAAGCTGGTCCATCAGGTGATCCCCTTCCCCAGTCCTCTGCCTCTGCCCATTTTTTTGGGGGCTCCTCCCGGCAGCGGCAGAGGTCCGCGGACAGGTCACTCATGCCCGAGTTTTTGCACTTGAGCTCGGTCTTCCACGAGGGACTCAAGGTGATGGGTGACTGACTGGATACTGCCATTAGCCAAATGAGTACACGTATCCAGGAGGTTACCACAGCCCTTGCCCAAGTGAAAGCCGACCTCCAGAGGCCAGCACATCATTTTTTTAATCAAATTGAACAGGGCATGTCGGAACACCTTACTCCCGATCTCCAGATTAGTGTTATGCAGGCCTGTAATGCTGCTTACGTGCAGGCTATGCAGCAGAGTCGGTATTTTCAGCAGACAGTGGGGGCATTTCCACCTGTGCCCACACTGTCACGCTTTACCTCAATGCCGACCTCTGCTGCATACCACTGCACGGTCACCTCCATTCCAAGCACTGCTGGACACCACTATAGCACCACCACCATGCCGAGTGCTGTAGGACAGCCCACCGCCACCACCATGACATCCGATGCTCCTGCTTGGACCTCCTCCATTGCCACCACCATGCGGCAGCCGCAGGACCCTGGCATGGCCTTCACTACTGCCACCACAACAGCAATGCCGCTGCCGGACCCTGCCCTGGCATTCCCCGCCACCACAACAGCAGTGGCGCTGCCGGACCCTGCCCTGGCATTCCCCGCCACCACAACAGCAATGCCGCTGCCGGACCCTGCCCTGGCGTTCCCCGCCACCACAACAGAAATGCCGCTGCCGGACCCTGCCCTGGCATTCCCCGCCACCACAACAGCAATGCCGTTGCCAGACCCTGCCCTGGTGTTCCCCACCACCACAACAGCAATGCCGTTGCCGGACACTGCCTTGACTCTACCAGCCACCACTACAATGCCGCTGCACAGGCACACGGACCGTGACAGGTCGGCCACCACGGGCAGGCCAATACCAATGAGCCCAACGAGGCTCCCAGGACAGCTGCGCCGATCCAAGAAAGGGAAAGGCAAAAAAAAACAACAAAAGACGATAGCTATCCCTCCCCCCTCTACTCCCAATGTGTCTGTAATGACTGGTTTGTCTCACCCTTCCAGTGTGTCTCTGCCCTCTCATGTGACTAGTCCAATCCCCGAATTTCCAGACCCCAGTAATTTTATAGCACCTTCTCCAGCCACCCCTGCGTCGTCGACAGTTAGCCAGCCCTCACAGCTCCACACCCCCCAATTTCTCTATCAACCCCAAGCAGGTGCAGTTAGTTTTTTATTTTAGTTTGTTTTGTTAAAATAAAAAATCATGTTTTTTTGCCCCCAATAAGGTTTGGTTAATTGTGTATTTTGCCGCCGGCAACACACACCGTGCGCCAGATCCACAAAATGCACCGAACACTTTTCTTTGGGCCACCTCCTACCTCCCGTAGTTAGTTAGTACAACACTGAAGCTTTGTGTGTGTTTGGTATAGAGATATGAGGTTGCCCCAAAAAATAACACTTGTATTTTCTCCAAAACTTCTTCTTTCTGTATACTCTGTGACTTTTTGTCACAGACTGAAGGCAAAATGGTGGTAATACACAGCTAAATACACATCAGAACTATACTCAACAGGTCGTGTCTTCACAAAATCATTAGTTATGACACCTGACCTGCTGAGTTGAGAAATGCCTTGTATTACCTCCATTTTATCTTCTTTGTACATTAAATCTATTTCACACAAAGTGAAGGGACGATGGAGGTGATACAAGGCTTATCTATACTCACCAGGACATGTATCAGAAATAATGAATTCATGAGCCATTTATTTGTGCATCATGAATTCATTATTTCTGACACCTGACTTGATGACTATAGATCTGTTGTGTAGGCTGCCGTCACACTGTAGTATTTGCGCAGTATTTTACATCACTATTGGTAAGCCAAAACCTGGAGTGGAACAATGTGAGGAAAAGTATAATAAAAACATATGCACCACTTCTGCATTTAACAACCACTCCTGGTTTTGGCTTACAAATACTGATGTTAAGTACTGAACAAATACTGCGAATGTGACGGCACCAAACAGCCACCCACCTTTGGAATCCCAGCCCCGCACTATGTGTTATGCATTATGCACAGTGCGGGGCGGGGATTCCAAAGGTGGCTGGCCGCAATGCCCGCGCAGGCGCAGTGTGCAAGCCTGGCTGGAACGTCAGACGGCCAGAGCTTACTGCGTCTGCGCAGCACAGCAGTACACTGCGCAGGCGCCGGTTTTGAACCGATAACAGCGCTGAGGGGGTGGCGCCAAAAGCGCAGGAAGATTGGAGTGACGGCAGAGGAGCTGGTCAAGCTGGGGAGTGAGGACCCGCCTACCTGGCTAGAGACAGGAATTGTGGCTAAGTATAAAAACGCTTTATTTTGGGAATACTTGAACCTAAAACTAAAAGAGCCACCTTCCTAGAATGCAGCATTACTGCTGCACAAGGTGGCTCTTTTAGTTTATAACGGCTGGAGGGGGGTGACAGTGGCCCTTTAAGCATTATAGGTTGGACCTTGCCTCTTCTTCAGACCTTACCTTTGGGAAAAGGGTTCTGGAAGTGGTGGTCCCTCCCTAATGTACAGCCTCTGCAAATCTCTCCTTGGTACCTTGGGGGACAGAAAAATATAGATACTTACCGATAACGGTCTCTCTGAGCCCATGACGGCACCTGTACATTCCCTCCCTTCACGTGTGGGTGTGCACACTAGTTAATATTATGCTAGTTCTTATGAAAATAGTCACGCGGTCACGTCACGTCTCTGTTAAGACTTTGAGTAATGTAGAGAAAATATATATAAAAGTTCCCATCAAGCTCTGTAAACAACTGATGCGGGAGAGAGGTTACCGCCTTTTTATCTGTAGGTTTCCTGTCCTTGGTGGGCGGATCCCCTCTCTCCATGGTGCCATCAAGGGCTCAGAGAAATACCGTTATCGGTAAGTAGCTATATTTTTTTTTTTATATATTGATCGGCTCCTATGGTAGACTATTCCACAGATTAATAACGAAGCCTTGTCTCCTCTGGGGATTGTGCCTTTTGTTCTCCAGATGGAGGGAATATCGTCTTTTGAGAGGATTTTACATCAAACATGCTTTGAGCCATTTTCTCAGTTCCTTCATTGGTGGACATTAGCCATGGGTTTATGCTGCTGCCACTAAGAATTACAGTATGGGCCACTTTCGTACATGTACAAGTTAATCATCTCAAGACTAAATAAATTTTATTCTCTTAGTCTTAACTCATTACGAAGATTTTCCATACCTCCTACCAGTTTTGTGGGTCATCTTTCCACCTATTCTACCTTCGGGGGCATCCTTTCTATAAACTGGTGTCCAGAACTGAACTGAACTTGTTCGAATGCCACTTTTGTTGTCCTCTATTGGACTGCCTGAGCGCAGTACTCTGCTTTCTATGACAGTCCCTTACCAAATTAATTAGAGCGATGATCAATCATGTTCTCTTACCGGGACAAAAAGTGATAGTTCTGCCCATCAGTGTGGGTTCCAGCAATCTAGAAGTTATTACTTATCAAATGGATAGATAATTTGTTGCAATCGGAAAAGGACTTTAACCCCTTTCTGTCATTGGATGTACTATTCTGTCCATGTGGGGTGGGCCCTACTTCCCAAGGATGGAATAGTACGTCCAGCGCGGTCGTTTGCGGACCGCCCCGGCACATTAACCCCCGGCACACTGCGATCAAACATGATCGCAGTGTTCCGGCGGTACAGGGAAGCATCGCGCAGGGAGGGGGCTCCCTGAGTGCTTCCCTGAGACGATCAGTACAAGGCGATGTGCTCACCTTGTACCGAGCGTCTCATCCCTGCAAGCCCCAGATCCAAAATGGCCGCGGGGCTGCATCCGGGTCCTGCAGGGAGGTGGCTTCACAGCGCCTGCTCAGAGTAGGCGCCGGGAAGCCTCCAGCAGTGCACATCAGATCGCCGACACTTTAGGGTTTGTGTCCACGTTCAGGTTTGCTTCAGGCTTTGGTCAGGATTTTATGCAGGTAAAATCCTGACCAAAAATGCACCTGAGGTCACTGGCAGGTCACCTGCGGTGTTCCTGCGTGTTTTGCTCATTGTAGCAACATGCTGTGTTCTGAAAAAACGCACCGCATGTGCGTTTTTGCAGGAAAAACGCATGCGTTTTTTAATGCACAGTGGAGACGGGATTTCATTAAATCCCCTCCACTATGCTGTAACATCTGAACGCTTCGTTTTTGACGCTGCGGCTCAGCGCTTCGTCAAAAACGCAGCGTTTCCTGAATGTGGACACATACCCTTACTGTGATGCCCCCCCCCCCCCCCCCCCGGCAAAGTAAAAATGTAGAAAAAAAAAAATTACATGTGTAAAAACTAAAAAATAAAGAAAAATAAATAAATCCTAAATAAATAATAATAAAAAAAATATTGTTCCAATAAATACATTCCTTTAGCTAAATAAAAAAAAACAAAACCATAAAAGTACACATATTTAGTATCGCCGCGTCCGTAACGACCCGACCCATAAAACTGTCCCACTAGTTAACCCCTTCAGTGAACACCGTAAAAAAGAAAAGAAAGAGGCAAAAAACGCTTTATTATCATATTATTATATCATACCGCCGAACAAAAAGTGGAATAACATGCGATCAAAAAGACGGAAATAACCATGGTACTGCTGAGAACGTCATCTTGTCCCGCAAAAAACGAGCCGCTATACAGCATCATCAGTGAAAAAATAAAAAAGTTATAGTCCTCAGAATAAAGCGATGCAAAAATAATTATTTTTTCTATAAAAGTTGTTATCGTATAAAAGCGCCTAAACATAAAAAAATGATATAAATGAGGTATCGCTGTAATCGTACTGACCTGAAGAATAAAACTGCTTTATCCATTTTACCAAACGCGAAACGGTATAAACGCCCCCCCCCCCCCCCCCCCCCAAAAAAAAAAAAAAAAAAAGAAATTCATGAATACCTGGTTTTTGGTCATTCTGCCTCACAAAAATCAGAATAAAAAGCGATCAAAAAATGTTACGTGCCTGAAAATGTTACCAATAAAAACGTCAACTCGTCCCGCAAAAAACAAGACCTCACATGACTCTGTGGACCAAAATATGGAAAAATTATAGCACTCTAAGGCGGTTTTTGCCATGCGGTGTACAGTACAATGTTAACCTATGGAAACCAAAAACCGCAGTGCACATGCTGCCGAAAATTCCGCGCGGAAACGCTGCGGAAAAAAAGAAGTAGCATGTCACTACTTTGCGGATTCCGCAGCGGTTTTCAACCTGCACCAATAGGAAAGTGCAGTTGAAAACCCGCAGAGGAATCCGCAGAAGAAACCGTGTGAAAATCCGCAGTGAAAACCGCAGTCGTTTTGCACTGCGGATTTTCCAAATGCGCTGTGGAAAAATCCGCTGCAAAATCCGCAACGTGTGCACATACCCAAAATGTGGTAACCCAAAAAACATTTTTTGCAATAAAAAGCGTCTTTTAGTGTGTGACGGCTGCCAATCAAAAATCCGCTAGAAAACGCGCTATAAATAGTAAATCAAACCCCCCTTCATCACCCCCTTAGTTACGAAAAATTAAAAAATTAAAATTTTTTATTTATTTCTATTTTCCCATTAGGGCTAGGGTTAGGGGTAGGGTTAGGTTTAGGGGTAGGGTTAGGGTTAGGGTTGGGGCTAAAGTTAGGGTTAGGGTTTGAATTACATTTACGGTTTGGATTAGGGTTGGGATTAGAATTATGGGTGTGTCAGGGTTAGGGGTGTGGTTAGGGTTACAGTTGAGATTAGGGTTAGGGGTGTGTTTGGATTAGGGTTTCCGTTATAATTGGGGGGTTTCCACTGTTTAGGCACATCAGGGGCTCTCCAAACGCAACATTGCGTCCGATCTCAATTCCAGCCAATTCTGCGTTGAAAAAGTAAAACAGTGCTCCTTCCCTTCCGAGCTCTCCTGTGCGCACAAACAGGGGTTTACCCCAACATATGGGGTATCAGCGTACTCAGGACACATTGGACAACAACTTTTGGGGTCCAATTTCTCCTGTTACCCTTGGGAAAATACAAAACTGGGGGCTAAAAATAATTTTTGTGGAAAAAAAAAAAAAAAAGGATTTTTTATTTTCACGGCTCTGCGTTATAAACGGTAGTGAAACACTTGGGGGTTCAAAGTTCTCACAACACATCTAGATAAGTTCCTTGGTGGGTCTAGTTTCCAATATGGGGTCACTTGTGGGGGGGTTCTACGGTTTAGGTACATTAGGGGCTCTGCAAATGCAACGTGACGCCTGCAGACCAATCCATCCAAGTCTGCATTCCAAATGGCGCTCCTTCCCTTCCGAGCTCTGCCATGCGCCCAAACGGTGGTTCCCCCCCACATATGGGGTATGAGCGTACTCAGGACAAATTGGACAACCACTTTTGATGTCCAACTTCTCCTGTTACCCTTGGGAAAATACAAAACTTGGGGCTAAAAAAGAATTTTTGTGGGAAAAAAAAGAATTTTTATTTTTACTGCTCTGCATTATAAACTTCTGTGAAGCACTTGGTGGGTCAAAATGCTCACCACACATCTAGATAAGATCCTTAGGGGTCTACTTTCCAAAATGGTGTCACTTGTGGGGGGTTTCAATGTTTAGGCACATCAGGGGCTCTCCAAACACAACATGGCGTCCCATCTCAATTCCAGTCAATTTTGCATTGAAAAGTCATATGGCGCTCCTTCCCTTCCGAGCTCTCCCTTGCGCCCAAACAGTGGTTTACCCCCACATATGGGGGTATCAGCGTACTCAGGACAAATTGTACAACAACTTTTGGAGTCCAATTTCTTCTCTTACCCTTGGTAAAATAAAACAAATTGGAGCTGAAGTAAATTTTGTGTGTAAAAAAGTTAAATGTTCATTTTTATTTAAATATTCCAAAAATTCCTGTGAAAACCTGAAGGGTTAATAAACTTCTTGAATGTGGTTTTGAGCACCTTGAGGGGTGCAGTTTTTAAAATGGTGTCACACTTGGGTATTTTGTATCATATAGACCCCTCAAAATGACTTCAAATGATATGTGGTCCCTAAAAAAAAAATGGTGTTGTAAAAATGAGAAATTGCTGGTCAACTTTTAACCCTTATAACTCCCTAACAAAAAAAAATGTTGGTTCCAAAATTGTGCTGATGTAAAGTAGACATGTGGGAAATGTTACTTATTAAGTATTTTGTGTGACATATCTCTGTTATTTAATTGTATAAAATAGTTGGAAAATTGGAAAATTTTCAAAATTTTCGCCAAATTTCCGTTTTTTCCACAAATAAACGCAGTTCATATCAAAGAAATTTTACCACGATCATATGAAGTACAATATGTCACGAGAAAACAGTGTCAGAATCACCGGGATCCGTTAAAGCGTTCCAGAGTTATAACCTCATAAAGGGACAGTGGTCAGAATTGTAAAAATTGGCCCGGTCATTAACGTGCAAACCACCCTTGGGGGTAAAGGGGTTAACCCCTTTACCCCCAAGGATGGCTTGCACGTTAATGACGGGCCCATTTTTACTTTGAATTTTCATGCCTTTAAAGGACCGCTAAGTCCGTAACGCTCCGTCACGGACCGCTCCTGACACATTAACCCCGGAACACTGCTATCAAACATGATTGCAGCGTTCCGGTGGCAAAGGGAAGTATCGCGCAGGGAGGGGGCTCCCTGCGTGCTTCCCTGAGACCCTCAGAACAACGTGATTTGATTGCGTTGTTCCTTGGGTCTCCTCCGTTCTCCTCCCTGCAGGCCCCGGATCCAAGATGGCTGCGGGAGTCCTTCCGGGTCCTGCAGGGAGGTGGCTTGCAAGCGCCTGCTGAGAGCAGGCACCAGCAAGCCTCCTGCACTGCATGTCAGATCGCTGATCTGACACAGTGTTGTGCAAAGTGTCAGATCAGCGATCTGACAATTACAGAGTGATGTCCCACCCTGGGACAAAGTTATAAAGTAAAAAAATTAAAAAAAAAATACAGTGTGCCAAAATATTTTTTAAACTATTACTAAATAAATAAAAATAAATATTGTTCCAATAAATAAATTCCTTTGTGAATAAAAAAAGCAATAAAAGTACACATATTTATTATCGCGGCATCCGTAACGACCCGACCTATAACACTGTCCCACTAGTTAACCCCTTCAGTGAACACCGTAAAAATAAATAAAAAACGAGGCAAAAAACAATACCGCCGAACAAAAAGTGTAATAACACGCAATAAAAAGAGACGGATATAAATAAACATGGTACCGATGAAAATGTCATCTTGTCCCGCAAAAACGAGCTTCCATACAGTGATATCAGCGAAAAAAAAAAGTTACAGCCCTCCGAATAAAGCGATGCAAAAATAATTTTTCATATAAAATAGTTTTTATTATATAAGTGTCAAAAACCTAAAATGAGGTATCGCTGTAATCGTATTAACCCAAATAATAAAACGCGGAAAGGTATAAACGCGCCCCCAAAAAAAGAAATTCATGAATTGCTGTTTTTTGTCCATTCTGCCTAACAAAAATCGGAATAAAAAGCGATAAAAAATTGTCATGTGCCTGAAAATGGTACCAATAAAAACGTCAAAAAACAAGACCTCATATGACTCTGTGAACCAAAATACGGAAAAATTATAGCTCTCAAAATATGGTGACGTAAAAACTATTTTTTTGCAATAAAAAGCATCTTTTAGTGTGTGACAGCTGCCAAACGTAAAAACTTGCTTTAACTAGTAAATCAACCCCCCCTTAATCACCGCCTTAGGAAAAAATACTAAAATTAAAAAAATTATTTTTTGATTTTCCCGTTAGGGTTGGGGTTAGGGTTTGCATTAAGTTTACGGTTGTGTTAGCGGTGTGCCAGGGTTAGGGGTGTGGTTAAGGTTGTGATTCGGGTTGGGGGTGGGTTGGGATGAGGGTTAGGGGTGTGTTTGGGGTTAGGGGTGTGTTAGGGTTGGAGTTAGAATTGGGGGGGTTTCCACTGTTTAGGCACATCAGGGGCTCTGCAAACGCAACGTGACGCTCGCAGACCATTCCATCAAAGTCTGCATTCTAAAACGCCACTTCTTCCTTTCCGAGCTCTGCCATGCGCCCAAACACTAGTTTTCTCCCACAATATGGGGTATCAGCGTACTCAGGACAAATTGGACAACTTTTGGGATCCGATTTCTCCTGTTACCCTTGGGAAAATGCAAAACTGGGGGCTAAAAAATCATTTTTGTGGGAAAAAAAAAGGATTTTTTTGTTTTTACGGCTGAGTTATAAACTTTAGTGTGAATCTTGGGGGTTCAAAGTTCACACAACAAATCTAAATAAGTTCCTTAGGGGGGTCTAGTTTCCAATATGGGGTCATTTATGGGGGTTTCTACTGTTTTAGGTACATCAGGGGCTCTGCAGACGCAACGTGACGCCCGCAGACAGTCCATCAAAGTCTGCATTCCAAAATGGCGCTCCTTCCCTTCCAGGGTCTGCCATGTGCCCAAATGGTGGTTCCCCCCACATATGGGGTATCAGCGTACTCAGGACAAATTGCACAACAACTTTTGGGGTCCAATTTCTCTGGATACCCTTGTGAAAATAAAAAAATGGGGTCGAAAAGATCATTTTTGTGGGAAAAAAATGATTTTTTTAATTTTCACGGCTCTATATTATAAACTTTAGTGAAACAATTGGGGGTTCAAAGTGCTCACTACACATTTAGAGAAGTTCCTTAGGTCAGAGGTGTCAAACTGCATTCCTCGAGGGCTGCCAACAGGTCATGTTTTCAGGATTTCCTTGTATTGCACAGGTGATAATTTAATCACCTGCACAGAATGATTCCAGCACCTTGTGGAATGCTAAGGAAATCCTGAAAACATGACCTGTTGGCGGCCCTCGAGGAATGCAGTTTGACACCTCTGCCTTTGATGGTCTAGTTTCCAAAATGGTGTCATTTGGGGTTTCCACTGTTTAGGCACACCAGGGGCTCTGCAAATGCGACCATGGCGTCTGATCTCAATTCCAGCCAATTCTGCGTTGAAAAAGTCAAACGTTGCTCCTTCCCTTCTGAGCTCTGCCATGCGCCCAAACAGTGGTTTACCCCCACATATGGGGTATCGGCGTGTTCAGGACAAATTGCACAACAACTTTTGGGGTCCAATTTCTCCTATTACCCTTGGTAAAATAAAACATTGGATCTGAAGTAATTTTTTGTGAAAAAAAAAAAGGTTAAATGTTCATTTTTTTTTTTTAAACAAGGGTGCAGTTTTTAGAATGGTGTCACTTTTTGGTATTTTCTATCATATAGACCCCTCAAGGTGACTTCAAATGTGATGTGGTCCCTAAAGAAAAAAAAAATGGTGTTGTAAAAATGAGAAATCGCTGGTGTACTTTTAACCCTTAACTCCCTAACAAAAAAAAATGTTGGTTCCAAAATTGTGCTGATGTAAAACAGACATGTGGGAAATGTTACTTGTTAAGCATTTTGTGTAGCAGTAACATATCTCTGTGATTTAAGGGCATGAAAATTCAAAGTTGGAAAATTGCAAAATTTTCGTTTTTTTCACAAATAAACGCGGGTAATATCAAATACATTTTGCCACTATCATTACGGACAATATGTCACTAGAAAACAATGTCAGAATCACCGGGATCCTTTGAAGCGTTCCAGAGTTATAACCTCATAAAGGGACAGTGGTCAGAATTTTAATAATTGGCCCGGTCATTAACGTGCAAACCACCCTTGGGGTTAAAGGGTTTAAATGCATGTATTTTTGGATAAAAATAAATTTCCCTATAGAGTTTGATTAAAAATATTAAATAAAGAAGGTGCCTAAAAATATTGAACAGTTGGTCTTCTACAACCTTTTACATATCACTGTACATAGGGAGCCCATTGATAATCTGCTGTCTACAGAACCATTGTCTTGGCTGATCGATGTCCACATCAAATATCAACTTTCAACTGGTCCAAATTTCGACAGATAAGCGTCATGGGCTCTGTCCTTTGAATTAGGTCATTGGCGAATTTACTGGAAACTCATTCTGCAGTCTGTGTACAGTTAATACAAAGAGACTGTAGAATCGAAATGTTCCTAAAAGTTTTAAATAACCCAACTTAAAAAAAAATAGATTAAAAAAAAAATTATGGTCGCTTTAAAATATAAAAAACTTTCATTCGTTGTCTCCACGGCGTTCTTCCATATTGCTGTCTTGGCCCCTGGCCATTTTGGTTTTTTCTTCTGATTCCTCCTTCGATGACTGATGTCACGTGACTTCTGCAGTGACGTTCACTTGATAAAGAGATGAAATGTGGCCTGGATAGCATCATCCATCGGACGTTGAGTTGCTGGGGTTAAAACGGCCTTAAGGTTATCTGAGTGAATGCGTTTTGTTTGTCTCTACACTACGCCGCAGAAAATCTCTCCCATAAATATTGGATCAATGCAAACACCAATATTCATCACTAAAAGTGATGTTATGTACGAGCTGATAGAGCGAGAAGTCTAGTGGTATACTCGTGGAGTGCTGCCGATTTTATATTTACATATCATAGTTTTGTACATATTTTTTCTGGAAACCTCATGGCTGTCTGACCAGCGGACATTTGGCAGACAGCAGCTCGTGTATGGACAGTTGCAGAATAAGAAGTAATGATTCCACAAACTCCTATATAAAAGTATGACGTTCATTGTAGTATGTGAATGCTCTTTAAAAAATGAAAACCTGTTAGCTTTCCTTTGCATGGTTTCCTCCTTTAATAAATCCTCCCGGCAGTTCATTGTCATTGCTGAAATGTCAGCAGGAGGGTGACCTTTTGGTTGCTTTTGAGCAGGTCTTCCTACGTGCTTAGGTATCCTTGGAAAAATCAAATGACTTATTTAATTTGTCTATACTATCTTTTTTTATCTTTACATATGGTTTGGCTTGAAAATTTTTAAAGGTAACCTGTCAGCAGCACTATTCCTGCATCGGCAGGACACTTATTACAGTGCCATCCGCTGACTCGTAATTCTGCTTTCACTAGCTTGTTACGTGCACTGATGGTCTTTTCAGTACAATTACGGACAGGCCTGCCAGCGCTGCTCCCACTTCTTCATTGTTAGCAGAGATAGAGCCTCTGCTGCATAATGTTATTTCTGTCTCCTACTTTAATAAAGTATTGGAACCATGGAGAAGAGGAGCCACAGCCTACAAGTGCGCTGATCTGCCCACCCCTGCACTTGCGGACCTAATTTACATATCCATTTGATTTGAATTGCGACACAGCAGTTGATGTGAAAGGCGACTTTCATAATGTTTTACTCTGCCCTATCCTGCACATCCTTTGCTTGCACTGAAGTAGTGTTAGACTCCATTTAAAATGGACGCTTAAACCTTTACCCACACGTTCACATACACTCATTTACAATATCCATATGCAGAATACAGGCTGTTGTGAAAAACATTGTGAGTCTGCTCACTAGTTCATATGACGTTGATTGTAATATGAAAGTTAAGGCAGAAATTTTTTTTAAAATGGGGTATTTCCCATTCTATCCTCCTCATTTGTAAGTACCGATATCACCTGTATATACAGTAGAAAACACAGGATTCACAATAGGTGATGTCACATCTCACCTCCTCCTCCTGTACAATGACTGATAACACCTCTATATACAGTAGATAACACAGGATCCACCATTCACAATAGGTGATGTCACAGCTCACCTCCTCCTCCTGTACAATGACTGATAACACCTCTATATACAGTAGATAACACAGGATCCACCATACACAATAGGTGATGTCACGGCTCACCTCCTCCTCCTCCTGTACAATGACCGATAACACCTCTATATACAGTAGATAACACAGGATCCACCATTCACAATAGGCGATGTCACAGCTCACCTCCTCCTCCTGTACAATGACTGATAACACCTCTATATACAGTAGATAACACAGGATCCACCATACACAATAGTTGATGCCACATCTCACCTCCTCCTCCTGTACAATGACTGATAACACCTCTATATACAGTAGATAACACAGGATCCACCATACACAATAGTTGATGCCACATCTCACCTCCTCCTCCTGTACAATGACTGATAACACCTCTATATACAGTAGATAACACAGGATCCACCATTCACAATAGGTGATGTCACAGCTCACCTCCTCCTCCTGTACAATGACTGATAACACCTCTATATACAGTAGATAACACAGGATCCACCATACACAATAGTTGATGCCACAGCTCACCTCCTCCTCCTGTACAATGACTGATAACATCTCTATATACCGTAGATAAAACAGGATCCACCATTCACAATAGGTGATGTCACAGCTCACCTCCTCCTCCTCCTGTACAATGACTGATAACACCTCTGTATACAGTAGATAACACAGGATCCACCATACACAATAGGTGATGTCACGGCTCACCTCCTCCTCCTGTACAATGACTGATAACACCTCTATATACAGTAGATAACACAGGATCCACCATTCACAATAGGCGATGTCACAGCTCACCTCCTCCTCCTGTACAATGACTGATAACACCTCTATATACAGTAAGTAACACAGGATCCACCATTCACAATAGGTGATGTCACAGCTCACCTCCTCCTCCTGTACAATGCCTGATAACACCTCTATATACAGTAGATAACACAGGATCCACCATTCACAATAGGTGATGTCACAGCTCACCTCCTCCTCCTCCTGTACAATGACTGATAACACCTCTATATACAGTAGATAACACAGGATCCACCATACACAATAGTTGATGCCACATCTCACCTCCTCCTCCTGTACAATGACTGATAACACCTCTATATACAGTAGATAACACAGGATCCACCATTCACAATAGGTGATGTCACAGCTCACCTCCTCCTCCTGTACAATGACTGATAACACCTCTATATACAGTAGGTAACACAGGTTCTCGGCTCACTTCCTTTTTTCACAGTGACCTTTGCTCAGTTTAGATCATGCTTGGATGGCTCTTCTGTACATACAGATTGAGTTATTGCTGTTCATTTTTATGTGAAGAACAGCAAGGAGTAGTCTAATATTAGGTAATTATTTGATGAGACTTTACCTTTTAACCACTCTTTTGGTCCATTGTCCAGGCTCCCGCCTGATATTGAATCAGCAGTGCTGCAGCCTCATGATGTATTTGCTTTTCTGCTCAGTGGTGCCCCAGGTGCTCTGTGCAGAGAACTGCAGATGCCCTGTTCACTATGCTGCAGTTCACCTGTACAGTGGGCGGCCAGGTTGCTGCTGAGGAGGGTTGTAGTAGTCCTTTCACTCTCAGGATTGGTTATGGTCTTTGAAGTCGCTCTCCCACCAGTAAAACGTAAAATCCTATCCTAGATCATAGACCTTCTAGTAAAAAAAAATTTGGATTAAAAGAGCTCAGCGGAGCTTTTCTGCCCCTTGGTTTCACCTATTGGTGGTGGTCTGTTCACCTGGACCCCCAACGATCAAGACTTTCGAGATGTCATAAGATAATAAAATGTTAATAATATAAAAATAATAAACGTAACCTCTTTTTAATCTGCTTATTGCCTTGAATAGGTCCATGAACGCACTGAAGAAATGGATTTCCTTTTGATGATTGTACGCAAACTTTTACGAACTAACTCAAGAATGGTGAAGGTCTGTGAACATTACCATAAAATGTTTTCTTTTATCCATGAATAAGTTCATATACACTCCACAGTCCATACAAGATGAATTCCAACCACCTCCCCCACCTCTTTGCACATGTATAGAGTGCAGTCATGAGCTGAACCACTGCATACATTAGGTGCCAGCCCTGTTGCCCAGCTGGCACTTGCCTCTAACAGCAGCGATTGGAGCGGCTGCTAATCCCGTAAATGTCCCTGTCAACCAGTGTCAGCGCCTCTTGTGTTGTTGTGTCATTGCCCCTTCCTCCCTGTGTGAGGCACTGTCCTTTTGGTACTCAAAGGAAATCATTATTTCTCTCGCTTCTTTGGGGGACACGGAACCATGGGTGTATGCTGCTGCCACTATGCACAAAAAAAATTAGCTCCTCCCGGTGCAGTGTACACCCCACCAATTGGAGTCAAGATAATCAGTTTAGCTTAGTGTCAGTAGAAGGCAGAAAAAAGTCTTTCTTTAGACCCATATCTACTTGGTTTTCAGTGTTTTTTTTTATTTTTTTTTTTAAATTATTTCCCTTTTCTTTTGAGGGTTTCCTCTTCTATCCCACGGAATGATTCAGTGTGAACAGTCACACTGTTAACCCACATAGAGACAGTGAGTATGCCGTGTACGGACACCCCGTATTCTCATCTATCTATTCGGCAGGATCCCTGCCCCTAAGAGTGTTTAGGTGATTCGAAGAATGGTCCTTGCCCCCAGGGCTGTGGAGTCGTAGTCCATTTTGATGGAGACTGAGTCTATAAAATGAACCAACTCCGACTCCTAAACTATATAATAGGGTACAGTAGTACAATTCAGGATGTGCTGTAAGTTTTTTTTTCATAAGAATTTTTGAAAGTTATGAAATGTCCTGTAAATGTCTTCTGTTCCGGATCTCTGCTTTTAGTTGAGATGAATCTGTGCTGCGCTTTATGCACATGCTCAGTAGTGACCGGTGCTGTGGAGTCTGAGTCAGGAGTCAGGGAAATTGAGGAGTGGTTTGGCTTACCGATTCCACAGCCCCGCTTGCCCTACTCTCCTGCCCACTCGCCCACCAGAGCCTGACTGTGAGGAGGTGCAGACATCCTACTATCTGGTGAAGTTTTGATGTCTGTTTTTTACATCCATGACCTCTCCAGGGACGAAGAGGTACCCCCCCTTTTTTCCCTCAGTGTTTCCACACCACTGAAATAGCTTCAGCCCTACAGATTTGAACGTCTGGCTAGATTTTAGAATCGGAAGAGGATTCATCGTAGGTGTTTAGTGTCGTGAAATCTGACAGGGTTCTCAATTTAATCAATGTTCATGTGTGTACTGTGTTCTGTATAAGGGGTATGTGTTTGGGGCCCTGTATTAGGGGTACGTGTGTGGGGCTCTGTATTAGGGGTACGTGTGTGGGGCTCTGTATTAGGGGAACAATGATGTGGGGCTCTGTATTAAGGGAACAATGATGTGGGCTGTGTATTAAGGGAACAATGATGCGGGGCTCTGTATTAGGGGAACAATTATGTGGGGTTCTGTATTAGGGGAACAGTGATGTGGGGATCTTTTATTAAGTGTGATTATGATTGTGTGTGTGTTTTTTTTTTTTTTTTCTGTAACTGGTTTTAGGCCCACTTTTCACCTGGTTTTTATTCCTCCATGCCACTCTCTCTCTCTACCACCGGCCTCTCTTCCTACACTAGGCCCTGGCTTTTGTTTGGCGCTCGGCCCCACCCCCTTGCTTGTCCCTCAGGCTTTTCTCCCGCTTCAGCCACGCCCCTTCTCTCCTTCTGCGACATGGGAATTGCATGCCTTTTTTTTTTTTTTGTCTAAAGCCCTCCTCTTCCTTTCGGCGGTTGCATTGGGGGGACACAGGAAACAATGGGTATATGCTGTTGCCGCTAGGAGGTTGACACTTTGAAAAAAGAAAAAAAAATGTTGGCTCCTCCCCAGTAGTTTGTGCCAGTTGGTGGATGTAAAGCTAATCCTTTTTCTACCTTAGGTTTGTTGTTTTTTTTATTAATGATGTCCATTTTGCAGGTTAAGCATGTGATTAAGACAACAGTGTGTAAATGTTCACCCTATTGTACCCCTTAAAGACAGAGAGCACACTGAGGGATTACATCACAACTGTTGTCGCTGGTCCATCCGGCAGGTCTTTATCCCCCTGACACATCAGGACATCTGCACTGAGGATAGGCAGACTGGTCCTTTTCTTCATCCCCGGCCCGCTTGCCCCCCAGAATCCAGGTATTCATGGTGGGAAGATGAACACACAAACCTTATGATTACTTCCCGAAGATCTGCTTCCAGACACTTCATGGTTTGCACCCAAGTTCTCGACGTCAATCTCTGGCACCAATTCTGCGAAGAGGGATTCCGGATCTTCCAGACAGAAATCTCCATTCAGACAGTTTTGGGGCTCCCAACCAATCAGAACGCTTCTACCTCCCAGCACTCCGTCTCTTGTGCGCCTTTCCACAGACCCTCCTTCAGTGAGCGGGAAAACTTTGCATGATTACCGGCACCGCCACCTCTACCCAGGGCCATCTTCAGCTACTGTCTCAGGTGTCGCATCTCCTGTCCCAGCAGCACAGCTTCACCAGGTTCTCCACACTCCACATCATCCCTCTGATCAAACTGCAACCCTTCTAAAATGCCACCCCAGGAGCACACCACTGCTCGGAACGAGACTGGGCTGCATCTCTCTCCCAGTCTGTAGGTGACATTACCAAGGTATACTACATCTTGGTTTCGGTCTTAAAACAATTACCCAGCCCTTTCTCTATCACCGCCCCCCCCCCCCCTTTCGCTTCCCTTGGTGTTTTGGACCCTGTGGCCCCTCAAGTGTTCTTAAACTAGTGCAAGCACCTTTTTTTTCTAGAGCCTCATCACCCATGATCCCATCACCCTCTCTCCCTCCAGCCTCTGAGCCCCTATCTCTGCTGGAGTCAGAACCTCAGACTGATGTAGACTCCAAACAGGTCTCTAAACTACGGGACACGGTAAGTGGTCTAATTGTAGCTGTCAATCAGCTCCTTAACATACAGGACACAGAAACAATCTGAGCAGACCGTATCATTCAGAAGGACGAAGAGCCCTCTCGGAACCTTATCCAACCACAAGGAATTCACTGGAATCTTCGCTTAGGAATGATAACACTGACAAGTGTTTCCATAGAAAAAAAACGCTTTACATCTGATCTGTTTCAGTTGGCCCTCCTATTACCCGCCTCTCAATTAGCATTATTCTTCCTCTCTCTGATGCAGCCTCCTTAAAGGAGCCCTTGCCAAATCAGCCTTTGAGGCCGTTGGCTCAGCCCTCTTCCTGTCATTGGTAGCGACATGGGTAGACTAGGCAGTAACTGCCTGTGCAAAACTCCTCCGTCAGGGTATCCTGTCAGCCACACCTTCTGAGTTGGATCTAGCGTACCAAATCGGTCATGCAGGGAAGTATCTCCTCACAGCCTCCCTCGACGCAGCCGCTTGCGCTGCGCTGGCAGCCAGAAACATCACCATTCGCAGGGTCTTATGGTTGAAAGCATGTCAATCAGACACGGCTTCCAAGAGGTCCTTTATTAGTCTTCCCTTCCAGGGCTCTCGTCTTTTCGGGGAGAAATTGGATAAGATAATTTCCATTGCCACGGGAGGCAAGAGTACTTCACTGCCTCAACAAAGACCTAAACGCCTGCCTCCCAAGCTTCGCACAGTGCAGTTTCCTTCCTTTGAGAGATTACCAGTTCAAACTACCAATCAACAAGACAATTCTCCAGCCCACCACGAAAGGAAGAGGTCTTCCTTCGAGCCAGCCTCTACCTGGCGCCCCGAGCCCACCGGTTCCGGCTTTCCATTACCGGATCTAACAGATTTTCTTCAGCATGATGAGTCGCTCCCACCTGGGAAACCTCTCGGGGGTGGGCAGACATCTCCTTCAGTTTCTTGACTAATGGCTCTCTTTAGTCGACGCCTTGGTTGGAGACATCTCCCACGGTTACAAGATGGAATTTTCTATGGTCCCTCCCTTTCGATTTTACGAGTCCTGCCCACTAAAGTATCGTTTCCTCATTCCTGAATTTTTCGAAGCTTTCAGCCTGCTCGCTGAGGCAGGGGTCATTGTTCCCGTTCCTTCACCAGGTCGCTTTTCAGCTTTCTATTCAAACCTGTTTGTGGTCCCAAAGAAGGATGGACACTTTTGTCCCATTCTGGATCTCAAACTGTTGAACAAAAGTGTTCTGACCGTTCCATTTCAGAATGGAGTTCCTTCGTTCTGAAATTGCCTCTGTGGAACCCGGGGAGCTCCTATTCTCCTTGGACCTTCAGGATGCCTACACCTACATAATCTCATTTTTCCTCCTCACCAGAGATTTATTCGGTTCACGGTACAGCTGTTCCATTTTCAGTTCACTGCACTGCCATTCTGCTTAGCCACAGCACCCAGAGTCTTCACAAAGATAAATGCGACATTTATGGCCATTGTTCGACGCAAGGGCATCCTTGTTACCCCCTAGTTAGATGACATTCTCATCAAGGCGGCACCCTCCTCAGCATGTCTCTAGTCTAAATAACATTCTGGCACCCTCTCCCTTCTGGGCTGGATTATCAACATACCCATGAAGTCTCATTCTCATCGCTCCAGACTGGCCCAGAAAACCCTGGTACGCAGAAGTAGTCAACCTTCTCGCGGACACTCCGTGGAAACTCCTGGACCTTCCAGACCTTTTCTTGCAGGTTCCTCTGTTCTACTAGAATCCTCAGTGGCTCAGTTTAACCCCCTAGCCCCGAAGCTTTTTTCGGTTTTGTGTTTTCGTTTTTCGCTCCCTTTCTTCCCAGAGCCATGACTTTTTTTTATTTTTCCATCAGTATGGCCATGTGAGGGCATGTTTTTGCGGGACGAGTTGCACTTCTGAACAACACCATTGGTTTTACCATGTCGTGTACTAGAAAACGAGAAAATTCCAAGTGCGATGAAATGCAAAAAAAAAAGTGAAATCCCACAGTTTTTTTTTTGTTTGGCTTTTTTGCTAGGTTCACTAAATGCTAAAACTGACCTGCCATTATGATTCTACAGGTCATTGCAAGTTCAAAGACACCAAACGTTAAGGTTCTTTTCTAAGTGGTGAAAAAAATTGCAAACTTTGTTAAACAAAAAAAGCGCCATTTTTCGATACCCGTAGCGTCTCCATTTTTCATGATCTCGGGTTGGCTGAGGGCTTATTTTTTGCATGCCGAGCTGACTTTTTTAATGATACGATTTTGGTGCCGATACGATCTTTTGATTGCCCGTTAATGCATTGTAATGCAATGTCACGGCAACCAAAAAAAGTAATTCTGGTGTTTTGGCTTTTTTTGTCGCTACGCCGTTTAGCGATCAGGTTAATCCTTTTTTTTCTTGATAGATCGGGTGAATCTGAACGCGGCTATATCAAATATGTGTATGTTTTGAATTTATTTATATTGTTTTATTTTGAATGGGGTTAATGATGTTTATTTTTTTAACCCCTTTCTGACATCTGACGTACTATCCCGTCGAGGTGGGGTGGGCCCGTATGACCATCGACGGGATAGTACGTCATGCCCTTTAATGCGACACCGCGACTTAAGTCGCGGTGATCGCATTAAAATTCCGACGCCATCTTACCTTACGGAAGATGGCCTCGGCATCTTGGGGTATGGCGCCGGCCTCCCAATTGCTGTGATTGGCTGTTCAATTCTGAAAAGCCAATCACAGCCTTTCACATTGTTTCAGCCAATCGCAGGGCACAGCGGCGGTGTTACTTCGCTGTGCCCTGCTGGTAACTACCTGCTCCGGTGCCTGCCTCCCGTGCCCTGCGTCTGTGCCCTGCTCTGGAATCTGCAGCTGATTGGCGCGATCGATGTGATCGTTGATCGCGCCAATCACAGGGCACAGCAGCGGTATGACCGCGCTGTGCCCTGATGGTGACCTACCGGTCACTTGCTGGTGACCTGCCGGTGACCAGCCTATGATCGGAGCTGTGAGCTCTGATCATAGGCTGGTGCCTAGCAACACCGGCGTCACCAGGGCCTCCCCTGATTAGTGGGATCGATGTGATCATCGATCCCACCAATCACAGGTCACAGCAGCGGTGTGACCGCTCTGTGACCTGTCTCACCTGCCCCTGACCTGTCTGACTGCTCTGCAGGAATCCTCACACTTGTTGAGGGTTCCTGCAGAGCGGTCACGCTGACAGATCCCCCTCCTGTCCTGAGACTTGTGTTGCCACAGTAGCCTGTGACACCATAATTCTTGCTAAAGAAAGAAGAAAGAAGAGAGACTACAAACGTAAGTGTTCATCCCCGATCCCGGCCCGATCTTTCATCCCCCCTTCCCCCTCCACCCCCAATTTGCGCCGCGTCCGTCCGTGCCCAAATTTAGCAGCCGCCGAGCGTTGATTGGTGACGCAGTTCGCCGATCAACACTCGTGCTCGCTTTTCTTTTTCACCCCCCTTAGCGCCGCCGAGCGTTGATTGGTGACGCAGTTCACCGATCAACACTCGTGCTCACTTTTCTTTTCCACATCCCCGTCCGCGCACCCAGCTGCCCCGTCTAAACCCGTGCCTTTCATTTCTTTTCTTTTTTTTCCACTTTCCCGTCCGCGCACACAGCCGCTGCGTCTAAACCCGTGCCTTTCGTTTCTTTTGTTTTTCCCACATCCCCGTCCGCGCACCCAGCCACTGCGTCTAAACCCGTGCCTTTCGTTTCTTTTTCTTTTTTTTCCACATCCCCGTCCGCGCACCCAGCCGCTGCGTCTAAACCCGTGCCTTTCGTTTCTTTCTTTTTTTTTCCACATCCCCGTCCGCCACCCAGCCACTGCGTCTAAACCCGTGCCTTTCGTTTCTTTTTTTTTTTTTTTTTTCCACATCCCCGTCCGCGCACCCAGCCGCCGCCGAACTTTTATAAGTGACGCGGTTCACTTATCAGAGCTCTCGTGCCTGCCGTTTTTTTTTTCACATCCCCGTTCACACACCCAGCAGCCGCCAAACTTTGATAAGTGACGCAGTTCACTTATCAGAGCTAGGGCCTGCTGTTTTAGACTTTTCCTTTCACAGGTATTTTTTTTTCCCTATTTGCTTTTTTTTCCTTTAGCTTTTCCTTTTCAGAATAGTTTGCACCAAACACTATCCCCCCCACACGTACACATAGTTACCAATAAATTACACCCAAGCACCATACTCACCAAAAAAAATGTCCCGTTCGTCCCATCAGCGCTATTCAGCGGAGGAGGCATATTCTTTCCTTGCCTCCGACACTGATAGCGAGGGAGAGGATCCCACATTCCTTTACTCTTCAGATTCTTCATCCTCTTCCTCCTCCTCCTCCTGCTCCTCGGGTCCTGCGGAACCGCCACGCAGACGCCCCAGGAGAGAAGATGAGGCAGCGCCCACTCCTGAAGATGAACCAGCGTGCCCCTCTTCGGACCCCATATGGACCTCGCCCCCCGAAAATTACGAGCCACTGATTCCTGATTTTGTGGCAGAATCAGGAATCAAGTTTGACACCACCGGCCTCACAGAAATAGACTTTTTTAAAGTCTTTTTTCTCTGAGGATTTTATTAACCTCATGGTGGAGCAAACTAATTTGTATGCTCGGCAATTTTTGGAGCAAAACCCCGGTTCATCATTTTCTAACTGGTCTCCTGTAGACGCAGTTGAAATGATGCAGTTTGGGGGCCTGGTCCTCCACATGGGGATCGTGAAGAAGCCAGAAATTCGGCAATATTGGAGTATAGATATTTTATATAACACTCCAGTGTTCCGAATGGTCATGGTTCGGATGCGTTTTGAGGCCATCCATAAGTTCCTGCATTACAACGATAATGCACGGTGTCCTGCACGAGATGACCCCAATTTTGACCGTCTGTTCAAAGTTCGGCCGGTCATTGAACACTTCAGCAAAAAGTTTGCTGAAGTGTACGTGCCCAAAAGGGACATCTGCGTGGATGAGTCCTTGGTTCATTTTAAGGGGCGGCTCAGATTCTGTCAATACCTGCCCAACAAGAGGGCCAGGTATGGAATCCAACTCTACAAGCTCTGTGAGAGTACCTCAGGGTACACCTACAGCTTTAGAGTGTATGAAGGGAAGGACAGCAGGATTGAACCGCCTGAGTGTCCTTCTATCCTGGGAGTGAGTGGGAAAATTGTGTGGGATTTGGTGCACCCACTGCTGGATAAAGGTTATCACCTCTACACCGATAACTTTTATTCCAGCATCCCACTCTACAAATCCCTCTCTGCGCGAGGTACCGCAGCCTGCGGTACTGTCCGTAAAAATCAGAGACGCTACTTGGGCAGATGCTCAGAAAAGGTGAGAACAAAGCCCAATGTAGCGACCACCTGCTGGTGGTCAAGTACAAGGACAAGAGGGATGTCCTTCTCTTTACCACCATACACGGTGATGGCAGTGCCCTCAGCAGTGTATGGGGTACCTCTACACAGGTCTGCAAACGGACTGTGTACTGGGGTACAACAAAAACATGGGAGGCGTTGATCTCTCCGATCAACTCCTCCAACCGTACAGTGCTTTGAGGAAGGCCAAGGTGTGGTACAAAAAGCTGTTTGTGTACATCGTACAAATGGCAATGCTCAACGCTTTCCTGCTGTCACGATGTGCACGACACACTGATACGTTGTACCTTCAGTTCCAGGAGGTAGTGGTTAAGGCCCTGATGTTTGGCACGAGGGAAGGAGCGGGCCTCAGTACTTCCGGAACTGAGGGTGCTCGTATTGTACCAGGTCAGCATTTTCCGGGGGTGGTCCCACCAACTGATAGAAAAGGTAAGCCGCAAAAAAGGTGCCGAGTGTGCTACAAAAGAGGAGTACGCAAGGACACCATCTATCAATGCGACACCTGCCCCGACAAACCTGGCCTGTGTATCAAGGACTGCTTCAAATTGTACCACACCTCCATGCACTACTAATTTACTTAACAGGAACCAGTAGATTAGTTCCAAAGAGGGGGCATATCTAAGTAAGTTGGGGGTCTAGGTTCCAAAATGATGTCACTTGTGTTTTTTTTTTTTACTGTTTAGGCACATCAGGGGCTCTGCAAACGGAACATGACGCCCTCAGAACTAGTCCATCAAAGTCTGCATTCCAAATCGTCACTGCTTCCCTTCTGAGTCCCGAAGTGCCCAAACAGTTTTTTCCCACATATGGGGTACCAGCGTACTCAGAACAAATTGGACAGCAACTTTTGGGGTCCAATTTCTCTTGTTACCCTTAGAAAAAAAAAAATTGGGGACTGAAAGATCATTTTTGTGGGAAAAAAATAGAATTTTTTATTTTCACGCCGGGCATCATAAACTTTAGTGAAGCACTTGGAGGTTCAAAATTCTCACCACACACCTAGATAAGTTCCTTAGGGGGTCAAGTTTCCAAAATGGAGTCACTTGTGGGGAGTTTCTACTGTTTAGGCACATCAGGGGCTCACCAAATGGAACATGATGCCTGCAGACAATTCCATCAAAGTCTGCATTCCAAGACGTCACTACTTCCCTTCCGAGTCCCGAAGTGTGCCCAAACAGTAGTTTTCTCCCACATATGGGGTGCCAGCGTACTCAGGACAAATTGGACAACAACTTTTGGGGTCCAATTTCTCCTGTTACCCTTGGGAAAATAAAAAATTGGGGACTGAAACGTCATTTTTGTGGGAAAAAAATAGAATTTTTTATTTTCACGCCGGGCATCATAGACTTTAGTGAAGCACTTGGAGGTTCAAAATTCTCACCACACACCTAGATAAGTTCCTTAGGGGGTCAAGTTTCCAAAATGGGGTCACTTGTGGGGGGTTTCCACTGTTTAGGCACATCAGGGGCTCGCCAAACGCGACATGGCGTCCAATCTCAATTCCAGCCAATTTTAGCTTGAAAATGTCAAACGGCGCTCCTTTCCTTCTGAGCCCTGCCATGCGCCCAAACAGTGGTTTCCCCCCCCCCCCCCCCCCCACATATGGGTTATCAGCGTACTCAGGACAAATTGGACAACAACTTTTGAGGTCCATTTTCTTTTTTTACCCTTGGGAAATTAAAAAAAATTATTGCTCTAAGATCACTTTTGTGACTAAAAAGTAAAATGTTAATTTTTTCCTTCCATGTTGCTTCTGCTGCTGTGAAGCACCTGAAGGGTTAATAAACTTCTTGAATGTGGTTTTGAGCACCTTGAGGGGTGCAGTTTTCAGAATGGTGTCACTTTTGGGTATTTTCTGCCATATAGACCCCTCAAAATGACTTCAAATGTGAGGTGGTCCCTAAAAAAAAAATGGTTTTGTAAATTTTGTTGTAAAAATGAGAAATTGCTGGTCAAATTTTAACGCTTATAACTTACTAGAAAAAAAAAAAAAATTTTGTTTCCAAAATTGTGCTGATGTAAAGTAGACATGTGGGAAATGTTATTTATTAACTATTTTGTGTCACATAACTCTCTGGTTTAACAGAATAAAAATAAAAAGTTGGAAAATTGAGAAATTTTAAAAATTTTCGCCAAATTTCCGTTTTTTTTTTTTCACAAATAAACGCAAGTTATATCGAAGAAATTTTACCACTATCATGAAGTACAATATGTTACAAGAAAACAATCTCAGAATCGCTAAGATCCGTTGAAGCGTTTTGGAGTTATAACCTCATAAAGAGACAGTGGTCAGAAATGTAAAAATTGGCCCGGTCATTAACGTACAAACCACCCTTGGGGGTAAAGGGGTTAATATATATATATTTTTTTTACTTTTAGCATGCTTCAATAGTAGGAGACTAGAAGCTGTTACAGCCCGATCGGCTCTGCTACACAGAGGCGGTGATCAGATCGCCTCTATATAGCAGATTTACTCACTTGCTATGAGCGCCGACCACTGGGTGGCGCTCACAGCAAGCCGGCACTGACAACCATAGAGGTCTCCAGGAGACCTCAGGTTGTCATGCCAACATACCGATGACCCGCGATCACGTGACGGGGTTCACTGGTGTGCGTATTTCCAGCGCAATTGCCGGAAGTGGGATTTAAATGCCGCTGTCGGTTTGACAGTGGCATTTAACTGTTTAATGGCTGCTGGTGGATTTCGATTCCACCTGCAGCTATTGCGGGCACATGTCAGCTGACATGTGTCCGGAAAGATGTGGGCTCACCGCCGGAGCAAGTGGCAGTGGCTAGCTCTCTGACTTGAATGGAGTTTTTGCTGTTTCCCTCCCCAGGGACTGCTTCAGGACGTCCTATGGTTTCCTGTTGTCACCCAATGAAGCGATGGACAAAACCGCATTTGTGGTTGCTCACCGTAAAATACTCC